>NC_066617.1:146290246-146590246 GCF_025201925.1 Gopherus flavomarginatus
AATCAGTTGAGTGTGCCCATGTCTGTGTATGTGTGGTGCCAATCAGAGGTTTGTAGCTTGTCAACAGTGTCATTGTGAGAGGGATTAATGTGAGAGACCAGTGGGACAGTGGGCTCAGCAGTCACACAATTCAGGTTACACCCTGGGGATCCTGTCACAGATAGTCTTCCCTACTTTCAAACCTCAACTTGACAAATGCGGCAGAATAGAGTGTGAAGCAGAGTCCTCCACTTAGCTGTAGAGGCAGCAAATAGAAGGTAGAACTGGACAAACTGTGACACTCAGATACTATAGTGAGGGGCTGACATGTAGGTAGATGAATGACAGGAGCTAGTGGGACTTTCCTATCTCCAGCTCCATGGTAGAAGGGCAGCAGTCCTGAAGGAGCAACTCTGAAGGGTGTTAGGTGCTCATCTCCTGTAGACTTTCAGTGGGAGTTGGGCACCTACTTCCAAGGCCTACTCTACTGTAGAATATTGGGTTGGTTTCACTACATCCATCGGGGGTGTAAAAAATCCACCTCCCGAGCAACATAGTTAAGTCAACGCAACCCCCGGTTTAGCCAGCGCTAGGTCGATGGAACAATTCTTGTGTTGACCTAGCTATCACCTCTCAAGGAGGTGGATTACTTATGTGGCCAGGCGAACCTCTCTCGTCAGTGTAGGTAGCATCTACATAAAAGTGCTACAGTGGCACGTTTATGTTGCTAGGTGCTAAAAGGCCATTATCTGCTTAATCAAAAATTCACCAGCAGGGGAGTTGTTTAAACAATAATTTTTTAATTCAGCTGAAGGACAGTTGGCAGCTCCTATCGCCATGGAACTGCCTGACCCCATGACCCAGCAAAGACTTTTCTGGTACAAAGAGACAATGACCTCCTCATCACCTCTCCCTCCCCCATCTCTACTCATGGCAGCAAAATTGCTTGAAAGACAATAGGAGCATCATTGAATTGAGGGGAGAGGTCCTGGCCAGGAGGTCTTCCAGGCAACACAGACTGTAGAAATCTTTTGGGTGAGAGAAACCTTTTTACTTATTAGCCTTGGTAAAGTTTAGGCATTAGTTTGCATGTTTATCCATTTCTCTTTGATTTATATGTCCTATCACTTAAGACCTGTCTTGTTCCAGTTAATAAACTTGTTTTACTGTTTTATTTAAACCAGCGTGTTTGATTGAAGTGTTTGTGAAATCTCTACTCAGGTCAATGGGGCTGGTGCACATTTATTACCCTTTCTCCGAATGACAAACAAATTTGCAAGCTTGTCTGGTCCAGCAGGCTCCTGAATAGTACAATACACACATTTTGGGGGGCAAGGCTGGCACTGAGGAATATGCAGGTGTCACCCTATATCTAGTCATGGATGGCTGTGAATAGCATTCATGTACTCAGCTGGGAGTGTTTTTGCAGGCTGGTGGTTGTGAGTGATCAGAGTTTGGTGAGGTCTGTTATTGCCTAGCAAAGCAGTATAAAAAGAACCCTAGGCTGGAGAGTTCAGGGAACACAGAAATTCAGGTCGTACCCTGGGGAATGGCACAGTGAGCACAACTTCTTCTGAGTGAGGTTTAGGGTATAGCTACACTTACATTTGTGCAGCGCTGGGAGTTACAGCTGTGTTCGTACAGCTGTGTAGGGACAGCGCTGCAGTTTGGCCACACTGACAGCTACCAGCGCTGCAGTGTGGCCACATTTGCAGCATTTGCAGCGCTGTTGGGAGTGGTGCATTGTGGGCAGCTATCCCACAGAGCACCTCGTCCCATTTTGGCGCCATGGGTTGTGGGAAGGGGACGGAAGGGTGCAGGTCATTCCGCTTCCTGTCCCAACGCCCCGTGGTGCATCGCTACACATCCCAGCAATTTGGCGCCATTGTGAGTCTGCAGCGCGATTTCTGTTAGAAATGGAGCCCGAGCTGCTAAGGACCTTGCTGATGAATGTTGCCAGCACATCACGTTTGGCAGTGGAGCTATTCCTTCAGCTCCAAAGTGACAGTGAGGAGTCAGACGATGATATTGATTCGCCTGACGCGCAAGACACTAAATTGCTTGTGGCAGTAACAGACATGCTCAGCACCGTGGAATGCCACCTTTGGGCTCGGGAAACAAGCACTGAGTGGTGGGATCATATCGTCCTGCAAGTCTGGGATGACGAGCAGTGGCTGCAGAACTTTCGGATGAGAAAAGCCACTTTCATGGGACTGTGTGAGGAGCTCGCCCCGACCCTGCGGCACAAAGACACGAGATTGAGAGCTGCCCTGCCAGTGGAGAAGCGGGTGGCTATTGCAGTCTGGAAGCTGGCAACTCCAGACAGCTACCGATCGGACGCGAACCAGTTTGGAGTGGGAAAGTCGACCGTTGGAATAGTGTTGATGCAAGTTTGCAGGACCATTAATCGCATTCTGCTGAGAAGAACCGTGACTCTGAGGAACGTGCAGGACATTGTGGATGGCTTTGCACAAATGGGTTTCCCTAACTGTGGAGGGGCGATAGATGGGACACATATTCCTATTCTGGCACCACCCCACCTGGCATCCGAGTACATTAATCGCAAGGGGTATTTCTCTGTGGTTCTCCAAGCACTTGTGGATCACTGTGGGCGTTTCACTGACATTTACTCAGGATGGCCTGGAAAGGCGCATGATGCATGCATCTTTTGGAACAGTGCCCTGTTCAGGAAGCTGCAGGCCGGGACTTTTTTCCCAGACCGCAAGATCACAGTAGGGGACGTCGAAATGCCCATTGTGATCCTTGGAGACCCCACTTACCCCTTAATGCCATGGCTCATGAAACCGTATACAGGGAAGCTTGACAGGAGCAAGGACCAGTTCAACTACAGGCTGAGCTGGTGCAGAATGACTGTGGAGTGTGCTTTCGGCCGTTTAAAGAGACGCTGGAGGTGTCTTTATGGGAAGCTAGACTTGGGGGAAAGCAACATCCCCGCTGTTATATCCGCGTGCTGTACCCTCCATAATATTTGTGAAGGGAAGAGTGAAACATTCAGTGAGGAATGGACCTCCGAGGTTCGACGCCTAGAGGCTGAATTTGCACAGCCAGAGAGCAGGGCTACTAGAGAGGCCGGGCACAGGGCTTCAAGGATTAGGGATGCCTTAAGGGAGCAATTTGAGGCTGAAAGCCAACAGTAATGTTTCGTGCCTTGCACGGGTGTGAAGTGCAGTGGTTACAATGATTTGCTGTGCCTGTTTTTTCCCTTGGGGTACAGTATTTTTCACTTTCTGCAATAATAAAAAATGTTTTAAAAGCCAAGAAATCATTTATTCAAAATACAGTACATAAAAGGGCAGAGGAGTAGGGTGCTGGACTGTACATTCAGAGGTTTGAATATGTCCTGCCTGGATTGCTGTGCCATGCCTGCTGCACTTCAGGATTAATATGCTGCATGGTGATGGGGGTTGAGTGCATAGGGTAAGGGTCGTAGTTCTCAGGGCTGGTAGGTGAACGTACAGGTGTTGGGGGCAGCTGGTGATGGTAAGAACCAGGCTGCTGGAGAAAGGTGTTTTGAGCAAACACTAGGGCACAAGGGAGAGAGCTTTGGGAGGAGTGGGGGGTTAGCACGGTACTGATCTGCCTGCATGGCTACGAGAGACTGCATACAGTCCATTTGGCGCACCAGGAGGCTTATCAGCTGCTTTGTGCTTTTCTTGGTAGCCAATTCCTTTCTCCTGCTTTGTGTTTCCCTCCACGCATGCATTTTCTCTCTCCAGTCCTGCAGCCTCTTACTCTCTCTGCCATACTGATTCATAACTGCTTTCACCAAATCTTCTTTGCTTTTCCTTGGTTTACGCCTCAAGTTCTGTAGTTTTTCAGCAGGCTGTGATAGGGCCGGAGGATTCAAGGACACTTAAAAAAACAGAAATAGAAACATTTAATACAGAGGCTGCATTGTTTATTATCACAGTGAAGGAGTTTGTAGACTATTTGTAGCATCATGTACACATACCAAACATAGCACAGAGAGGCCACAGCAGCAAAGACATGGTGAGTAACGGGGTGAATGTTTCTGCCACGACTCACCTGAGAAGGGGAACTGCTTGATTCAAGGCTCACTGGGGTTTCTGTGCATTGGGGAAAGCAGAGAGCAGCTGGGGGGAAAGTGCACTGAACACTACCCCCACAATTGCCACAGCAGTTACTCCTCTGGGAAGGGGAGCTGCTTGAGTCAGGGCTCACTGGGGTTTCTATGCATTGGGGAAAGCAGAGAGCAGCTGGGGGGGACCTGCACTGAACAGTATCCCTACATTTTCAACAGGATTTTCTACTGCCAGATATATCACTGCTGCGTGTTACCTGGGAAGAGCGGGAGGGTCTTCTACAGCAATGTGGATTCTGCCTTGGTCCCTATGGAGCTTGCCTGTGTGCAGCAATGGTCCCCCCACCCCTCGCGGTACAGTAGTGCGGATGAGTTAGCCTGACCGGGACAAGGACCATGGTGGCTCTCCCTATAAACTTGCGCAAGCACATTGCCCACGCTCTGGCTGAAACTTTTGAAGAGATTACTGAGGCCGATTACCGAGACGTGACAGACAAAATCAATGGGCTATTCCACATCTAGCCATGCATGCAGGCAGCCATAACCCCCCCCCCCCGAAACATTTCCGTCCTTAAAATAAAAGCTGCTTACCAGGAACCCGCTCCTCTGCTTCTTCTTCACCAACAAGTTCCAGCTGCTGTGACTGGCTAACTTCCTCCTGGCTTGAGAAGAGCTCCTGGCTGCATGCCTCCTGGGACTCTGGGGTGTCTCCCTCCACCCCAGTAGCCTCACTCTCGGCTTCCTCTACACCCTCCCCCACTTCTCCCGGCTCTGAACTCTCCATCGTGGTCCTCGGATTGGCAGTGGGGTCACACCCAAGTATGGCATCCAGCTCCTTGTAAAAATGGCAGGTCGTGGGGGCAGCCCCTGAGCGGTGGTTTCCCTCACGGGCTTTGCAATAGGCACTGCACAGCTCCTTTACTTTAACCCTGCACTGCAACGCGTCCTGTTCCTGGCCCCTTTGCAGCAAGGACTTTGATATCTGGCCATAGGTATCATAATTTCTACGGCTGGAGCACAGCTGTGATTGCACAGCTTCCTCACCCCAAACACTGATGAGGTCCTGCAGCTCGGAAGTGTTCCATGCTGGGGCTCGTTTGGGGCATGGAGGCATGGTCACTGATTGATTGATTGATCGCACTCCACAGCTGGCTGAGCAAACAGGAAGGGGATTTTTAAAATTCCCGGGGCATTTAAAGGGCAGGTCACCTGAGCCCAGGGCAGTGGAGTGCGAAACGATGAGCAGAGTGGCTGAAAAGGTATGCTGGGATACCTCCTAACACCCTGGAGGCCAATAAAAGCGTTTTTGGTGGCCACACTTGATGACCAGCGCTGCATCACCAGCGCTGGAATCACTACACCCCAGGCAGACCAGGTGTACAGCCAGCACTGCAGCCAGGGAGTTGCAGTGCTGGCTGTGCTTTGCAAGTGTGGACACAGAGTGAGTTGCAGCACTGTAACCTCATCACCAGTGCTGCAACTCTCCAGTGTAGCCAAGCCCTAATACTTCAAATACTGGTGTAGTGACTTTAAGTGATAAATTCAAGGGTGGTGGCTGGAAACAGTAAAGAAAAGGTTTAAAGTTTTTTTTTAATTATTTTCTGTTGCTTATTTGAGGAAAGGGAAATAGAAACAGAAAGGCATAAAATTGAGCAGCAGCAGTGAAGCAATTGCAAAGTTAGACATGTTCAGGTTAGAGGCAGAGGAAAAAGAGAAAGTGTCAATTAACAGACACAGAGATAAAAATGAACAAGAAACAGCTAGAGTTGAAGGAGAAGGAAATGACGGCTGCCTTAGAAGCAGCAGCACATCAGCGAGCCTTGGAACTAAAGCAACCAGAAGCTAAGACCCAGAAGCAAGCCAAAGAGGCTGCAGAGGTGGAGGCTGCCAGAGAGGAAGACACATGCAGAAGGGTCATGGAGCTACAAGCCGAAGAGGCTAAGGAGAAGGGAAAGGAATGGAACACCAATTGAAACTATGAGGGAACAAAAAAAGATCCCTGTGTCACCAACAGCTCCCATCACTCTGGGTGAGACTCCACAACTGGGATCAGCTGTGTCTTGCATACAAAGAGTCAGACTGCATTGAGGAATAGATACTTCACTACTTGTGAAATGCTGTGTCAAGTCAATGAAATGCCTGAGGACAGGAGAGTCCCCACATTGATTGCAAAATTGTCTGGTAAAGCCAAAAATGTATTTAAGAAAATGCCAATTCAGGATGCTTTAGTATAACTCAAAATTTAAAGAAATGGTTTGGAAAAAATGTTCCAAATTACTCCTGAAGTGACAAGGGTAAAATTTAGAAATCTTAAGAGCAGTGTTGTTGTGAATATGGGTTAAGGGAAAAGGTGTTGAAGGTTTTGAATAATTGCTTGATGTCACTGCTCAGCAACATTTCTTGAGGATGTGTAAGGACAATGTGAAGCAATGTATCTGGGATAAAACTGTAAAATCTGTGATGGAAATGGCCACTCTGGCAGATGCCTTTGAGGAAACCCAGTCATCTATTGAGAGTAAACTGCAGAAAGAGAGGTTTAAACCTGAGGGGAAGAGAAGGATCCTGTTTTACCCCGGTAAGAAGGAGCATGATTGGGAGACTAAACACTCACCTCCTCAAAGTCACTACTTTCCTGGTAATTCCTCTTTCAATTCCCCTAAAAGGGGTGAGGAACCCAAAAAGTGCTATCAATGAAACTCTCCTGGGCACCTAAGAAATCGATGTTGTGAGCTGAAGGCAAACCAGCCAAGAAGCAACTGCCAGCCCAGGGGCCCTGTTGGCTGTGATGTGAACAGGACTCTTCCCTACCTGAATCAACAACATTTGAGAAGGGGTGTCAGCGTCACCTCATTAAAATTAACCAGTCCACACACACACACTGTGATTAGGATTGTGATATTTATTGAAATGGCCCTGTCCAAACTCAATCACTCAGAGCAGTGAGGATCTAACATCACATTTTCACATCTATCATTTCTCCTGTTGTACAGAAAAAAAAAGAGAGTGATTAAAATCTATGGATTTTTTTTTTCATGCAGAAATTATTTTTCTCTCTAAAAATTATAATTCTGGGAGGAATTTGTTGACAGAAATGTGATTTCCAGGAATCCAGTCTTCTAAAAGAAACATCTACGTATAGTGTACACCTGAGTACTAGGGTGGGAGAGAGTTTCCAGGACTAAGCACATAGTCTCAACTTTGTTAGGACAGACCAGCAACTGTGGCAATGATCTTCACTCTTTGAGAGTGTTGGCAGAGAACAGGCTGTCTTGATCCACAGCAGTGTGTGTGGATTTATCTCATACCCTCTCCATAAAGAACCAACTCTTATGCTCTTCTTTCCTCATTTGCACCTATCAAGTGTCTATTGCTCTCAATTACCTTTCCCTGACTCCTAGCAGGTTTTCGCTTGAAGCCTGACTGCAGGGTGTATTGTATTCAGCAAGAGCGTACTCGTCTGGAAAAGAAAGAAAACATCCATATTCCAATGACAAATCGCTCCAACCCCAGTGCATGCACAGCTGTGGTTAACACATATTCCAGACACACCAGCATCCAATGGATCTTGTTGTGGCCTCCCCAGCTGTCTAGACCAGGGGTTCTCAAACTGAGGATCAGGACCCTTCAGATGGTTATGAGGTTATTACATGGGGGGTTCGAGCTGTCAGCCTCCAGCCTAAACCCTGCCTTGTATCCAGCATTTATAATGGTGTTAAATATATAAAAAGTGTTTTTAATGTATAAAGGGGGTTGCACTGAGAGGCTTGCTGTGCGAAAGGGGTCACCAGTACAAAATTCTGAGAACCCCTGGTCTAGGGACATGTTTCAATGGCTGATTTAGAGTACACAGTCAGTGCCCAATGCATTCCACTGGGCCCACTGACAATGTTCAGAAGGGATGACTATCAGTGACCACAGGAGCCATTTCTGGTGCTAATTATGATGATCAGATGGTAGTGTGCACAATCATAGGAAGCAGAATATACCCTCCCAGCCTCTGGACAGCTCCACTGATCCAGGCAGACAGTTCCCAGTATTTATCCCAAAACTGGGCAAACAACATGGGACCTTAATGTGTAATGGTAGCTATAGCTTTGGAACTCTATGATGACTGATACAACAGAAGTTGGTCCAATGAAAGCTATTACTTCACCCACTTTGTCTCTCTGATACAAGCATGATTACTTAGCTGCTAGGTATTATGGCAATGATACAGTGGGTGGGTGAACCAGGCCACACTAAACAAGAGAGAAATGCTGACCCCGGGTCATTTATTTTTACCATCATGCCAAATCTGGGGCACAAGGGCTAAGTCACGTATTAAATCAGGTAAAGGGCAAACATTCCTGTAGTGGCTTGTAATAAGTAGTTCTTGGGAGTGTCACTGTTCATCCTTCTTTGTATTCAATTTAAATAAGAAGGGGGAGAGAGAGAAAACTCCCAGTGACCCCTCTTGGTCCCAGTGTGCTGTATCATAACCTTCGAGAATTGGCAGAACCAGTAAATGCTGATAAAATCAGAAAAAATAGAAGCCTCACTTTCCACTCACTGTTGCTTGGAGAGAGAAAAAAGGGCAAATGCAGAAATGGAAAGAGAGGCCTGCATCTGAGCAGCTGGGGAAATGCATCAGAGTTTACAGTTATTTAGCAGCCTGGGTCATGCTAATGCTTGATTCACTAGATCTCTTCTCAGGTTCAAGGAGGCCCACCTGTTTCATAGTAGTCATAGAGGTGCACTGAAGCAGGTTTGATATCAGACACAGGAAGGTTTTGCTCAACCAAGAAAGAGAAACTGATTTCCTCCTGAGACACCTGGAAATGGGACAGAAAAAATGCATCAGGCTTTGTTTCGTTTAATATTTACTTCACTGAATTGCTCTGAGCAGAGATTTCTAAGCCCTTCTCTCCCTTTCCCCATCCCCCATAAACAGTTTCTAGTTTCTGCCAGCTGCTGTCTCTCTAATTTTTCAAATCCCACTTTAAAGTGCTGTGTTTTATTTATACCATCAACTCTTAGGGGCAGGGATGGAGGTTTATCTATGTGTGTAAAATGCTGTGGAAATGTGCAGTTCTTCCATAAAGATTAATAAATAAATGTACAGAGCTCCCTTTCAATGGCACTATATTGCTCTAGTATTTTGCATTACACTGTACTCATTTGTAGGTCTCAGGGACAACAGAAAAATGTGCATAACTTAATTGCCATTATTCTAAATGGATTTATATAGTGTGACTAAGTCATCTGAACAGCCCACCTTACCAGTTAGAATCATAGAGTCATAGAATATTAGGTTTGGAAGGGACCTCAGAAGGTCATCTAGTCCAACCCCCTGCTCAAAGCAGGACCAACACCAACTAAATCATCCCAGCCAGGGCTTTGTCAAGTCGGGCCTTAAAAACCTCTAAGGATGGATATTCCCCACCTGCCCATGGAACCTATTCCAGTGCTTCACCAGTTTTTCCAGATATCCAACCTAGACCTCCCTGACTACAACTTTAAGCCATTGCTTCTTGTTCTGTCATCTGCCACCACTGAGAACAGCCAAGCTTCATCCTCTTTGGAACCCGCCTTCAGGTAGTTGAAGGCTGCTATCAAATCCCCTCTCACTCTTCTCTTCTGCAGACTAAACAAGCCCAGTTCCCTCAGCCTCTCCTTGTAAGTCATGTGCCCCAGTCCCCTGATCATTTTTCATAATTAGTCATAATTTTTCACAATTTTCATAAATGTCATAATTTTTCATAATCGTTTTTCTCATAATTATATTAGATGGCAACAGACCCTTAAGTCTCTCTGCAGAAAACAATGAACACAGGCTGGCTTATGATGTGTTGTTTCATTTATTTAGGAGTGCATTTTAAGTTCTAAATTTTAAAGAAACTAAAAAAATAAGGCACATTCTTCCCCAAACTTACATTTGCCAAGTAGAAGAAGATATGGTTGTTCCTGGTATCTACCTGCATCACCTTACGATCATCCTGAAGCTGTATATAAGACAAATGATACCAACTTTAAACACAAGAGACATCCCCAAACCTACATAAACAGCATGTCTGTGGTGCCACAGTGAGGTCTAGTGGTCATGACTGATAATACAAACAGTGGAATTTATTGCAGAAGTCCTAAGAGGAGTATTAAATAATCACCATAATGAAACACAGGACTTCTCAAAATTCAACTTTTCCTTTTTTTTAAGGTTACTATGAATTCAAAATTGGACCCATTTGAATGGAAAATTTTGCATGTTACCATTTTTTCAGCTCAATCTGACCGATTTTCTAGTGAAATGTGCAATGTCTTTAACACAAGGTAGCTATGTCATAAACAGATAGTTAAGGGTTAATAGAACAGGAGTACTTCATGTCTCTTTTGCCTGTAAAGGGTTAACAAGATCAGTGAGCCTGACTGTCACCTGACCAGAGGACCAATCAGGGGACAGGATACTTTCAAATCTTGAGGGAGGGAAGTTTGTGTGCGTGCTGTTAGAATTTGGTTGTTGCTCACTCTGGGGGCTCAGAGGGACCAGACGTGCAACCAGGTTTCTCTCCAATCTCTCTGATACAGTCTCTTTTATGTCCAGAATAGTAAGTACTAGATGATAAGGCGAGTTAGGCTTATGTTTGTTTTCTTTATTTGCAAATGTTTATTTGGCTGGGAAGAGTTCAAATTTGTATTTGGCTGAAAGGATTTTAATTTGTACTTGTATACTTAGGCTGGGAGGGTATTCCCAGTGTCTATAGCTAAAAGACCCTGTAACATATTCCATCTTAAATTTACAAAGATAATTTTTACTGTTTTTTCTTTCTTTAATTAAAAGCTTTTCTTGTTTAAGAACCTGATTTTTTTTTATTCTGGTGTTTGATCCCAGGGGACGGGGTCTGGATTCACCAGGGAATTGGTGGGAAGAAAGGAGGGAAGGGGGAGAGAAAGGTTAATTTTCTCTCGGTGTTAGGATTACTTTGTCTCTCAGGGAGAGTGTGGGAGGGGAAGAGAGAAGGAGGGGGAAAGGTGAATTTTCCTCTCTGTTTTAAGATTCAAGGAGTTTGAATCACAGTGATCTTCCAGGGTATCCCAGGGAGGGGAAGCCTTGGAGAGGCAACAGTGAGGGAAAGGGTTTACTTTCCTTGTGTTAAGATCCAGAGGGACTGGGTCTTGGGGGTCCCCAGGCAAGGTTTTGGGGGGACCAGAGTGTACCAGGCACTGGAATTCCTGGTTGGTGGCAGCGCTACAAGTATTAAGCTGGTAATTGAGCTTAGAGGAATTCATGCTGGTACCCCATCTTTTGGATGCTAAGGTTCAGAGTGAGGAATTATACCATGACAAGCTGTTTGAGCAAAATAGTTCCACTATGAAAATAGGCAAAAAAATGCTAAAAAATAACAATTTTGTTTTAACTGCTCCCAAATGGAAAATGTGGAAAGTGCAAAAAAATTCCACACAAAGTACTGCCGAAGACAAGTTCTGGATTTCATACAGCTCCAGACTGAAAGGATAAAACCAATAAATGCTAAATGTGGTCTAAATGCACACACATACACAGGGAAAAGCAGATAGGGAATGAACAGGCTCTGAGAAGAAATGCTTTCTATCACTTCCCTAGCAGTTATCATAGTTTGTCATTCACAATATTTCTGTGGTATATGCCAGCCACAGCTGCTGTTGAAAGATGCCTATATGGAGATGAGCTTGAGATTGAAACCCCACTCCCAGCTCAGATTTGAGAGTGTTTGATCTGGGGATTTGAACCTATTACTGGATTCATTCATGTGTAAATCCCATCCTACTTGATGCCTCAGAGCAGTGTTTCTCAAGGACCAGGGTAAGGGACCCCTGAGATTTCCCTAAAACAGTTTAGGAAGGCAGCAACCCACTCCTTGGTATCAGAAAGGTTGAGAAACACTCCCTTAGAGTCCTCTGCTGGAAGCTGAAACTAGATAAATCCAGGATAGCCATGGAGTGCACTTTTTTAACAGTGAGAGATATTAACCAGTGGGACAGTTTACCAAGGCATGTGTTGCATCCTCCATCACATGAAGCCTTTAACATGAGATTGGGTGTTTTTCTAAGAAATAAACTTTAGCTTAACCACAAGATATGGCCTTGATACAGGCAGGGGCAGCTCTAGGTATTTTGCTGCCCCAAGCATGGCTGGCAGGCTCCCTTCGGTGGCTTGCCTGTGGGAAGTCTACCAAAGCTGTGGGACCAGCGGACCCTCCACAGGTACGCCACCAAAGACAACCTGCCTGCCGCCCTCACGGCGACCGGCAGAGCACCTCCCCGCGGTTTGCCGCCCCAGGCACATGCTTGACGTGCTGGTGGCTGGAGCCGCCCCTGGATACAGGAATACTAGGTGAAATCCTCTGGCCTGTGTTATGCAGGAGGTAAGACTAGATGATCACGGTGGTCCTGTAATCTATGAATCATTACCTGGGGGGTTAGATAGTACAAAACAGAAGGGGAAAAGGGAAATATAAACTCTTCCATGTTTGTTAAACTGTGCTGCACAGATATTGGCAACATCACATGGCAAAGTGCCCAGGTAGACATGGGGAATCACATACATCACATGGATAATGAAGCACAGTGGCAAAGGCCAAGCACACTGAACTTCTTCAGGAGTAGTTACTGTGTAAATCTCACTTCAACAAATGAGCAGCTAAAGCACAGGGGATGTGGCTATATCCCTGGCCAAAGTGGTTTAATTGAATTCTCCACATGGATCAGGACACCAGTTTGCTACTCAGCTCCTCTTCTTACCCAGTCCCTGGTGTAATATCCTCTAACCCTCACAGCCCTTTGTGTGCCTTACTGACAATATTCCCTTCCTTTACCTTCTGCAGGGATGATCTGACAGGGACGAAGCCTGAGAGCATCTTGACATCAATAATGGCCATGTTGGAGGTGCTGCGCTTCCCAGCATAACTGAAATGAGAGAGATCGAGTCAGTCTGGATCACGTTTGGGGAGGAAACATGACACGCACAAATTGCCTGTGAAATCTCAATGAACTGTAGGGCCCGTCTTGCCCATCCATTTATATCAGTGGATGGAAAAGTTAGCAATAGCAGTCAGTGTCATTCAGCAGAAGGTCCTGCATATCTTACTGCAGCTACACAATGGTATACTACAGTATACTCTTTTTAAATCCATCCCCCAACACATTACCCTATGTAGCATCCAGGGAGCCAGGGCGGTGGGAAGGGGTTACCTGGCTGAGAGGACAAGGTCAAACTTTGGCAGGAAGCTGCCTGTACAGGAGACATTCACTGTCTTTACGGAGAGAGAGAACCCAGAGGCCTTTTGAGGAAGGTAGATGTTGTATCTCAGGGTTGTCTAGAAGAGATAGAAACTGTCATATAGCAAAGCAGCCCCTGCATCACCTGCTGTAATGCTGCAGTCCTGCTGAAGAGAAAGGAGAGGAGATCTCCTGAGTTATCAGCTGCAAGGACTGGAAGCCTTGTTTACCTGCAGATAGACACAGCCACTGCCTTTTACTTCCATTCTGTAATTCCCTGGGAGACTGGGCAGGGACACTTGCTGCAGCAGTAAGCGGTTCCTGTTATCCACCTGGAAAACCTTCTTTGGAAGTTCCTTAGAGCTGATCTCAACAGTGTTTTTACCATCCTTTGAGAAGGTGAGATACCCATATTGGGCTAGTGCTTGGAGAGCGACAACAGTGTCCTGTAAAGTACATGACCCCTCATTAGAAAGAGTCTCCACCGGGTTATAATGCATAAGATTGGTACAGCTCCTATACTCCCCAGAGAGCCTGTCACCTCTTGTTCTGGGATATAATGGAAGGAGTAGAATGGGAGAGAAGGTAGTTTTGTGGCTTGAACTGAATTAGGACACCTACATTCTATTGCTGATTGCCACTGACTTCTTGTGAGAACTCAGGCAAATCATAATTTCCTTAGATTTAAATAGTGGTTACCAAGACATGTATAGCAGAGCTCTCTGTGCCCTGACAATTAATGTTACAGGAGCACAAGACATCCAGCAGCATTAAAGACAATGGAACAAATTAGCTCAGCCAGATGGTGAATCATTTCTTAAAAAGCATCCCACTCCCCTGCTTCCAGGACCATACTCTCCACCTGCTCCAAAACCCCTGTCAGATAAATGGTTTTTGCACCAGATTTGGGCTATTTTGGAACAATGGGAGAAGGAAGTTTCAGAATCCCTGGATCCTCTCTAGGAACATCCTCCCAGCAGTGGAGGGCAAGGGCATCTAACTTGAGAGGTTAACTATTTTCAGGATCTATTCCTTTGAACAGAAGCAATATTCACCTGTGTGGAGGAGAAGCCTCCATATGGATTTTGCTGTTTAGCAACCCACTGCACGATCTGAGCTACGTATGATAACTCCTCTTGAGTCAGGGTCGGTCTCTGGAGCAGCGCCAGTATCACATAGCAGGTCATCTCAATCTCAGCAGAGGCAGCACGGGAGTTGAAGGAGGGGAATTTTTCTGCCAAGGGCTTGTCTTTCCGCTCCCAGTGCACTGAGCCACCTGAGAACAGAAAGGAGATTATAAGGAGCTTGATCAGTAATCTAGTGGTTAATGTGCAGTGCTGCCATGTGGGAGACACAGCTTGATTCCCAATGCTGGTCCCTCACTTCTATCCCTCTTTCAGGTCTGGGAGGTTGTAGAGGGCAACCTCATTTCCCAGTAGCTAGAATTCTGAACTGCAAGTGACCCAGGATCTATTTCCAGAGAGATAGAGTGCTAGAAGGGGAGGAGTGCAAACAGGGGTCTATACAAAGAAAGGAAAATGAAGCTGCAAGAACATCAGGCATCAGTTTCCCATTCTGCATAGGCCACAAGGTAAGGAGATATTCATAGAATTCACATTCCACTTTGGAGATAAGTCCAACCCAGGTTGCTGTGGAATGGGAAGGTAACAGGAGGCGGACATCAAAGACTGACATTTTTCATACCACCAGCTATTCCTCTCTGAAACTGCTCTCAATGGCTATCTCATGGGAAAACTCAATGACACTCACCGACTTCTGTAGCCGATTTCTCCAGCTCCTTCAAGAAGAATCTCCATTTTTCCTTGTTACCGGCTAAGCCGTAAGCATAAGCCAGGAGAGCTTGGTAATAAACATTGTCCACATTCCCGACAGATGCAGTGTCCAAGCAGGACAGTCCATTCTGGACTACTGTGTGCTATCAATAAAAATGTGGTTTAGGTTTGTTTGGTATTCAGTTTAGTGCATCAGCTTCTACTTAAAGATTTCAACTGTTCTTTAATCATCCGTCACTGGAATCTCATGCTGAGCATATGGCATGTTCACTTCCAAAGGGACTGAAGAGTGCAGGAAGACCTCTTAAAGAAGAGGTCTTTTCTGAAAAGTAACCATGAAGAAATGGCACCTTCTTACCAACACACATGCTGGACTAGGCCTAGGGGGTCCTGGGTTTTATTCCCAGCTCTGCCTCTTGCCAGCTTGATGACTAAGTCATTTTGTTTTTCTATGCCTCAGTTTTCACATCTGTAGAAGGAGGATAATGATAGTCCCCTCTTTGTAAAATAGTTTGAGATCAACCGATGAAAAGGGTGATACAAGAGATAGGCATTATTTATTTATTTATTTGCTAACTTTACTGACAAAAATAAATTTTCACTTCTGTCAGACTTGCAGAATTATTCCAACTCTGGATGAATGAGCTGGACTCTATTCTGGCTCATACATCAACAAGGGATTTGTTAACTATTTTCCACCTGCACCGTCACAAATATATCTGGTGAGTGTTAATATGGTGATAATGGGATTGCACAGGTGTAACTAAAGAAACAACTTAATCCTGGAGACTGTTTTATTATTGTCTTTCTTGGGACCCTGTCTGGTCCCTGCCACCATCGTATCTGAGTGCCTCACAATCTTTAATGTATTTAGCCTTACAACATCCCTATGAGAAAAAGAAGGCCCTTTCATGGATCAGTAAGTGGCTAAAAGATAGGAAACAAAGGATAGTAATGCATAGTTTTCAGAATGAAGAAAGGTAAATAGTGGTGTCCCCTAGAGGTCTGTACTGGGACCAATCCTATTCAACATATTCATAAATGATCTAAAAAAAGGGGTAGATGAGTGTGCAGAAAATGGCAGATGAAATTCAGCGTTTACAAATGCAAAGTACTGCACATGGGAAAACACAATCCCAACTATAAATACAAAACAATGGGGTCTAAATTAGCTATTACCACTCAAGAAAGAGATCTTGGAATCATCATGGATAGTTCTCTGAAAACATCTGCTCAATGAGAGTGGCAGTCAAAAAAGCCAACAAAACATTCGGAACCATTAGGAAAGGGATAGTTAATAAGACCAAAAATATCTTAATGCCACTATACAAAGCCATGACATGACCACGTCTTGCATACGGCATGCAGTTCTGGTTGCCCCATCACAAAAAAAGATATATGAGAAATGGAAAAAAAGTACAGACAAAGGCAACACAAATGATTAGCAGTGTGGAACATTTTCCATATGAGGATAGATTAAAAGGACTGTTCAGCTTGGAAAAGAGACAACTAAGGGTGGATATGATAGATGTCTATAAAATCATGAATGGTGTGGAGAAAGTGAATAAGGAAGTGTTATTTACTCCTTCAGATAACACAAGAATCAGGGGTCACCCAATAAAATTAATAGATTAGATAAGTTCACAGAGGACAGGTCCATCAGTGATTATTAGCCAAGATGGTCAGGGATGCAATCCCATGCTCTAAGTGTTCCTAAACCTCTGACTGCCAGAAGCTGGGACTGGATATCAAGAGATGGATCACTTGAAAATAGTCCTGATCTGTTCATTCCCTTAGAAACACCTTGAACTAGCCACTGTTGGGAGACAGAATCTTGCACTAGAGCAACATTGGTCTGCCCCAGGATGGCCATTTTTATGTCATCATCATCATCATCATCCCCATTTTAGAACAGAAACAGAGAGATGAAGTGATTTGCAGGAAGTCTGCAGCAGAGCAGGGCATTTAACTCAGGCCTCCCATGTTCCAGGCTAGCACCCAGACCACATCTTTCCTCTCCATTGCAATCATGATGTTGAAAAATAAAAACACAGCTTGAGGTTAAGGTCCTAGAATGAGTTTGCAAGGCTAGAAGCTAGAACAGCTGTATAGTGTACACTACAAAAAATTGAGCTGGATTCTGCCTTTAAGGAACTCTGTTTTCTAACACAACTGAACTGTTGTTGAGAGCTAAGATTTTCTATCTATGTGTCAATCCATAACTGCAGTTAAACTGAGGACACAAGACATGATTAACTGATATCATGCATTTCATGGACGGCAAATTATATACCCATGTGATGTCCAGGCACCAGCAATGTTCAGAGAACAGGGACCTCCCCCGAGTGTCCACCAGCCCCTCCTTGCTGGCCCTGTGCACATCCCCCAGCCCCAGAGGGAGCAGAACGTCCCCTGCCTCTTCTGTGCAGCTCCATGCTGCCTCCCTGCAGCAACTACTGCCGCAGGGTTCTAGTGCTCCCCATATAGACTGCCATGGCAGACTGACTCTGAGCATGCCCTTCCACCTCAGACCCTTCCCTTTTCTGGCGGGACTCTCCACCAGCACAGCCCCCTCTCCCCCTGCCCACAGTCACCGCTCCTGCCCCATGCTGGGCAAGGAGACCGCCCCATCCTCCACCCCCAGTGAGGCTACAGTCAGGGGCAACAGCAGGGGAGGAGGCACACGCAGCACCCCATGGCACCCACCATGGGGGAGGTGAGGGAGATTCCTGGACCTGAAAGGAGCCCTAAAAGCACATGCAGTGACAGTGGTGGGGGGGACTGTGCTGCTTGCGGGAGCAGGAAAGAGGGGCTTATCCCTCAGAGCTTGCTGCTGCCAGCAGGAAAAGGGCTCCTGTCCTGGAGAAGCCTGCCTGCACCCCCAACTCATTTCCAGCCCTCCCACCCCAGAGTCCATAACCCCAGTAAGAGCTTTCATCCCCCCACCACATCCTCAACCCTCTGCCCAAGCCCTGAGCCCCTCCCACACCCCAAACACCTTATCCCTGTCCCAGCCAGAGCTCTCATCCTGCCGCACCCTGACCCTTTGCTCAAGCCCTGAGTCCCTCCCACACCCCAAACATATTATCCCTGTCCCAGACAGAGCCCTTATTCCACCGCACCTTAACCCTCTGCCCCAGCCCTGACCCTCTCCAACACCCCAACACACCAAGCCCCAGATTGAGCCCTCACTCCCCACACCTCTACCTCTGCCCTAGCCCTGAGCCTCTCCAACACCCCAAACCCCTCATCCCCAGCCTGAGCCCTCACTCCCCACACTCCTACTCTAGCCTTGAACCCCTCCCACTTCCCAAACCTCTCATTCCCAGCCCCAGACAGAGCCCTCATCCCCCTGCACTCCAACCATCTGCCCCAACCCTGAGCCCCTCCTGCATCATGAACCCCTCATCCCCAGCCCCATCCCCAGCCCTCACCCCACCCCCCACCCCTCTGCCATAGCCCTGAGCCCCCTCCCACACCCCAAACCCCTCATTCCCAGCCTCAGACAGAGCCCTCATATCCCTGTACCCTAACCATCTTCTCCAACCCTGAGCCCCCTCCTGCATCATGAACCCCTCATCCCCAGCCCCACCCCACACCCCACCCCTCTGCCATAGACCTGAGCCCCCTCCCACACCCTACAACTCTCATCCCCAGCCCCACCCCAAACCCAGTCCCACCCGTCCACCCCCTCCCTCTCAGAACCTGCACTCCCTCCCTCCACACCCCCTCCCTTCCCCAAAATCCCTCCCAGTGCCTGCACCCTGCATCCCTCCTGCACCCCAGACCTCATCCCCCACCCAAACTCCCTCTCAGAGCCTTGGACAGGTGGGGGGTGGAGTTTTTGGGGGGTGGAGTTTGGGCAGGGATGGGTTCTGGGTACCATCAAAATTTCTACAAACCTGCTGCCCATGTGATGCATTAAGTATCCAGTGCATTTGTGAGGCCATTTACACATAATAATTCTGTTACATAATTGGGTACAGACCTCTTGATACGGCCATATAGAAACTCAGTGTGCAAAAGCCAGTATTTAAGATTTCACTGAAGAATAGAGATGGGGCACAGATTCTCACTTCCATGCTGTTTGTGACATATGACTGAGCAGTCTAATAAGGCAGGGTAGCACTTAATTCATACCGAGCTGGGTAGTCCGGCCTCAAGCAATGCTGCAGTGACATAGGCTGTGAGTGAAATTCCATCTTCTGCTCCACCCTGAGCAGAACACAAGGAAAAAGGACGTCAATATGTCCTGGCTAAACCAAAATGTTTACAAGTGAAATACTCAACTACCAGCCAGACTAGACATTATAAGGAATCTGTGTTGGGTGCACATACAAAAAACGCGGGGACGAATTCTACTCTTATTTACATCAATATAAAGGCAGAAGGACTTCAGTAGTTTTACTCAGAGTTTACACTTGCATAATACAGCAGAATATGGCCCCGTGGTCCTTAGTTATAAATGTATATATGCAGCATTGAGGAATAAAGCCCAGAATCTTTGGCTCATAAACACACCCGTTTCTATTGCATTGTCTATCAGTACTAGTAGGAATTATATTCTGTGCATGGGACAGCTGCTAGAGGGCAGCTTATTCCAATGACAGGGTTGAACATTTGGGGATAAGGATAGCAGCTGGCAATGGTTGGACAGTTCTATCCCTATGGCAGGACTGGAAACTTGGGAGCAAGCTAAGATCACTCACCTCCAAGGCATTGTTGAAATGGTTCCCAACATTTTGGAAGCAGCCATCTGGCTTCTGTTTACTTGCCAGCCAGATCAGGGTTTGAGTTTGGACATTGTCATCAATATAGATGTAGCGTTTGGATTGTGAAAAAGACTTGTATACAAAAGCAGTGAGCCTGCAAGGGAACCACACATCAGGAGCATGGAGCAGGGAATATCTCTTGATCCTTCTACCACCTTCCACAGGGGTGGCTGGAGGAGGCAGAATCCAGAGCCCAATCTGGTCTAATTGAAACCTCCACTCCATGATTTTCCCCATGACCATCCCCTGGCAAGCAGTGCTAATTGGAGAAGTCTGCATACTAGACACACAGGTGGGACTGAGAGAACTTTGAGTAGAGCCACCATGTTTCGAGACTCATTTTCCTGACCCATAGAACTATCCCTCAGCAGAGCAATTCCTAGAGAAAGGGCATGAACACCTGTATGATTCCTGCTGGGGCAGTATGCCACACCACACACACAGAAGGGTAGGATGCCCCCAAACACTTGGCAGTGAAAGCTGCATGACTGACAGGCAGCTCTACTGACTAGACTGACAAACCCTAAAGAGTGATGTTCTCTGTTCACCCACAGAACAGGTACAATTCACACTTCAATGGTGTAAGATTCACCAAGCTAGTCATTCCCCTCATCTACCCTGCACACCAAAATCTGCATCAAAATCTGGAGGTGAAAGACTCCTTTGCCATTGCCCTATTCCCTTAAGCAATCCTGTCCACCTGTACTTCAATAATGCCCTAGAGGTGAAAGGCTCTATCTCCTATTCCCTAGTTCTGGGCCATCCATTTCCCCCCATGCTGGGGATGGATGGTAACCAGTGCCATAGAAGTGAAAGGCTCCATACCCCCCTGTGACATTATTGATATAAACTGGGACCATACAGAACATGATTTGCAACCAAGATCCTATAGTGGCACCAAATCCTATGTGAAGGGGGTCATATAAGGTGTCGAAGACCAGGTTATGGGTTACTGGTTATGATTATGCTGTCTGTATGTCTGTATCATTTTGTAGTTAAAGTTTTAAGTATTGGCTGTATACTGTCTATATTTCAAACTTATGCTGTGTTACTGGGAAAGATCCCAGACAAGCAGGTGTTAGCTCTGCTTAGCCTGCTTGATGGCCCATTAAGGACCATCAGCTACACAATTGACCCATTGAGAGGAGGCAGATACATCTTGTGACTCAGCAGGGTGTGCAGAAACTGGCCCATGTAACTGCAGACTCCATTTTGCTGTAATTTTCCACAGTAAGAACAAAGAAGTGTTCTTACACCTGGAAGTGCCTATATAAGGCTAATGCCTCATCTCCATCTTGTCTTCAATCCTGCTTCTTACCTCTGGAGGGACTTTGCTACAAACTGAAGCTCTGCACAAAGGACTGAAGACCCATCCCAGCGGGGGATGTTCCAGAGACTTGATTTGAACCTGCAGTTTACTCCATCACTGCTACAAGCTTGAACTAAGAACTTTGCCATTACTGTATGTAATTGATTCCATTTAACCAATTCTAACTCTCAGCTCTATCTTTTCCCCTTTATGAATAAACCTTTAGATTTTAGATTCTAAAGGATTGGCAACAGCGTGATTCGTAGATAAGATCTGATGTGTATATTGACCTGAGTCTGGGGCTTGGTCCCTTGGGATCGAGAGAACCTTTTTCTTTTACTGGGGTGTTGGTTTTCATAACCATTCATCCCCAGGACGAGTGGCACTGGTGGTGATACTGGGATACTGGAGTGTCTAAGGAAATTGCTTGAGTGACTTGTGATTAGCCAGTGGGGTAAAACCAAAGTCCTTTTTGTCTGGCGGGTTTGGTTTGCCTTAGAGGTGGAAAAACCCCAGCCTTGGGCTGTGACTGCCCTGTTTGAGCAATTGGTCCTGAATTGGCACTCTCAGTTGGGTCCCGCCAGAACCACATCGTTACACCCCCCAAGTCAGCAGCCTGCCTGCTGGTACTTCTCTCCCTGGCTACAGAACCAGATTGTTGAGGTATTCCCGTACTACACCATAAACAGCTTCTTTTCCTATCCCAGGACCCTAAACAGCTTCCCAGCTCTCACCAGATGCTCCCTTCCTCATCTCTGGTCCCAAATGAACTGTAGGATCCATCTGGGTGTTTGTATGACAGCTGCTTCTGGTACCCTGGAATCAAAACAAGGAGAACATATTTTCTAACCCCAGTAATGGACCTGTTTTGTTCTCTGATAAATTGAGGCTGAAGAGTTTTGGACTGAAGAATAAAAACAGTTTTAATGAGTGATTTCACTGGTTATAAATTCTAATGGCTTGTGTCCTGTAATGTATCATCATGCTCAGCTCTGGGGCTAGCTAAGCCATCAATAACTATTGCATGTACACTGGAACAAGAATGGCATTTCAGCAAAATTGGCCACAGGATTAGATGGAGAAATCTTAAACTTCTCACCACTCGCTAAGTATCCAACGCCCTTGGATTCAATCTCTTTAGTCAGCTGCCCTGTCTTATTCAGATAGTCCAGGATGTAGATGTTGGGAGCAAACAGGACCATGTTCTGCTCCCCACAGCCATAGGGCATCCGGAGAAGATTCCCCATGTTCCTCATGGCCATGCCCAGAAGATCCCCTGAGGATTGGGAGACAGAGGGAGTCAGTGGAGTTTGGAGTTGGTATTTAATACATTACAGCATACACTGTTTTATTTTACCAGATTATGAATTTGCAGACAGATATTGACTAACAGAGAAATTACAGTGCAGAACACAAAAAAGAGAAATTGCCACATCTCTCCATATGGGTGGTTTCTTAGGCCATTATTATTATTATTATTTTAAATATAGAGCTGCAGACAAATAAGACAAATAGGGAAGATCTAAGGAAATAGGAATCAAGAGTAAAGAACATCTGAGCATCAGTATTGCGTTGGGAGCTGAGAAATAGCTGTTACCCTTTTAAAAAAGAGGCTGTGTTCTAGAAGCCACATTCTGCCCATGCTGCAATTTCAAAGTGATTGACTTTCAGTGAGTTGCATGTGCTTAGCTGAGACCAACATTTCGCCTGTGGATATGTCATTTTTAGGATTCACTTCTCCAGTGTGGTCACTGGGGCCAAACACACTGCATCTCACACTGAGTAAGAAAGACACTTTTTTTAAAGAACCAGACTCAGTTCAAAATTATGCTCACTAATTTCAGATCAACAGTTTCCATAGTTCAGTATTTCCACTGTTTTGCACCTTGTGTAGTTATTGGGGCTGCTCAGATCCTGGAATTCCCATTCAATGGAAAATTCTGAAATATCAATTTTCTTTTCATTCTAAACTGGAAGATTTCCCACAAAATGAAACTCCAAAGTTTTGCTTCAGAAAAAATCTGAATGACATTTTATTTCAACTGTATCAAAACATTATTTTCATTTCAATAAGGCTGATCTTTATTGAAACTAAATGTTTTGACATTTTTTTCATCAAAATTATATGTTCCTGCATAATGTTTTAATTTAGTTGAATCAGCTTCTTCCAATGGAAAACAATACATTTTTTGGAAAAATTTGGACCAGCTCATACAGTTATTCACAGCTTTGCAAAGTGAATGTGAAATGCTAAAAACTCAGAATGGTAGTGTTGTACACCCACTCTACACTTGTTTTGCATTGGCGTTAGTGAAAACACAAGGTTAAGGCCAGGGGAGAATCAAAACGTTTATTCTTAGTATAAACATTAAACTTACCAAGGACAGAAAAAGAAGCTCTGGCTGATCCCTGCACAAGGTTTGCTGGCAGCTTCGGAGACACCATTTCAGAGACAGTTCTGCCTGTTGGTAAGATATAAATAAAATAACAATAATCATCATCATCTTTTTTTCAACCACTAAATTTCCCTTCTACAGTACCTTCTTTCCAACAATGGTCATACAATTTAAGCCTGTGATCCTGGATACGTACTCGAGCGGTTAGCCAGTGTTGCCATGGCTTCTTTACTATTGTTATTTGCTGTAGCTAGATTAAACTAGTTCGGGTAAATCTACATATGCTACACTGATACCTCTGATTGCAATGTAGACCCACCCTATGATACACAGTTGAGTGGTTTAATTCTATTCATTGGAGGGTAGCTGTGCACATATACATTAGCCATTACCTCCCATGAACAGAATTAGGATAGAATAGGGTTGTGCTACTGCCTGAGGGCTTGGAAGTAAAACCAAACACATTATTTTAATGATCTAAAAAGACTGACACGTGAAAAGCAAACAACCAACCACAGAGTGAAATATGTTGCTACAACTGGTTCAATTTCAAAGAACTAACAGGCTATTAATTAAGGCAGGAAAGGGCCCTGGCTGAAAAGTGTTTTAATCTGGAAATCTCTCTGACAGCAATCACTTGCTGAATTTGTAGCTACAGAAGGGAATTTGGAGAGATGCCCTTACCTTTTGTGCAAATGAGGGAGCTCTGGGTCACCTCCTTTTTGATTCCTTCAGGCTGGTCGGCAGCAGGGAAGTGGAGAAGGAGGAAGAGGAAAGGAACAGACATAACAATGAAACCAGGAACAAAATAATGCTGGAAAGTGTATCTTTGTAGCGTGCAGCATTGTAAACAGGCTGTCCCCAGAGTACTGAGTGAAGGTGACTGCCCATGCATTCCAGAGGCACCACTCCCTCCCCATCTTGGCACCCAGCAGCGTTTGTTCTTTGTGTACCATTCCTCGCCTCCAGGAAGGCAGCTGGGAGATGAGCAGGAGAAATTCACAGCTGAGGAGAGCTGGTCATAGTTACAACTTTCTTTGGTGTAGCAGTTGCCCTAGAGATCATAGGACAAATCCTGCCCCTTTATCTGCACCCCTGCAGCATCCCTATAGAAATAGGCCAAAGGCACCAAATGTGTGCAGAAGAACTGCCTCAAAGCCTGAGATCACCTCTTCCCCAATGACTTCACTGGGCTCCCACAGGTGTAAATGAAGGCAAATATTGACCCCAGGAGTGGCTGGTTCCATACATGACTGCAGTAATATGCCAGATGTCATAAATCTGTTACATCTGGACAAGCCCACTGATGGCCCCTGTACGCCACTCTGGCTATGCACCTAGAAAAATGTCTCCCTCTAGTGGGAAAGAGGATAAAAGACAGATTGCTCCTTGCACACAGCCCAAAGAGGTGCTCCTTTAAGTCATGTGGAAGAACTTTTATTTTTGGTGATGAAGGTCCCTGGTTCTGTCTCTGCTGACAATATGTGTTGGTTTCATTACAGCTGTATGAATGTAAGGCTTAACTGACAGCAGAATCCAACCAAGTGAGTCCAGTCACAAGATATGGGAGATGGTAAAATTCCAGTACTGGCCATGTTGGTAGAGTGTTTGGCAACTAGTTTGGAGAATGTGGGTTGAACTTTGATGTCATAACTGCACTGTGGGTTGCAGCCTGGCTCACTAGTTCCTCAAAGGATCACATGTATCCCATGGGCGTCCCAGGACAGCATTTTGGTAAGAGCCTCAGGGTCACTGTTCAACAGATCAGACAGCTAGCCTACCCCAAGACAGGTGGGAAAAAATAGAACTTGCCTCAGACCCTGAGTTGATGCTCTTGCAGGATGTTTTGGAGAGGGAGAATCAAATCAAATTAAAAGAGACACACACTCCATACAGACCATTTCTCTCTCTCAGAGAGTTGGGATTTTTTATCATACCTCAACTAACAGCAGCTGCATGACAGTGTCCACACGTTCTATCCCTGGCTCCCGAGATGCGTCACTCAACTTTGTCTCAGCAGTAACAGTGAAGCTCACATTACCTGAAAGAAGCCCCCCAAACCCAAGAAAGAAAATTAATCTTGAAAGCCTAGAATTACGCTGGCATGAATTCATTCCTCCTAGCATGGCCTGAAGGAACTCTGGGAACCCTCTCTTCCAAGTCAGCCAGCAGTGTGAATGAATTCTGGTAATTGTTTAATACATCTCATCACAGACAGAATTCACAAATGAAGAGACAACTACTGGTAAATCCTGCCCACCTGACACTTACAGGGCAGCTTGGCAGAACTTCTCTTAACCCCTTGCAAGTATCAGCACCATGGAAATGGGAAGAAGATGCCCATATCTTTTTAATCAGTACAAAATATAACCTAACAAAAATTCAATTACTCTGGAGACATAGTAGCTTTTCTATTGTTAACTTTGCAGCCAGGAATGTATTATAAGCCTTCTCTTTACTGTGCTATAATTTTGGACAGAAAAATTATTTTGACTTCTAAGAGTTCATGATTGTTCTGTAGGTTCAGTAAAATTGTTTACGTCAGGCTTTTTGAATGCCAGTTTGAAGTAAATCAATCTGTTGTTTTTATTTCTGAACTTTAACAACGACCCCATTATGAAATTTGAACCACAACGGCAAACTCTTTGGAGGAAGTCTTTGTAAGTTAAAACATAATGTTGTACTTCCATCTTTCTACACATACAAATCTCCAAACCATTTCACACAAAGGCTACTTTTGAAAAGGAAGTATTGAAAACTTAGAGCCAGCTCCTCACTGGAACCTTACTGAAGTAAATATAGCTATGACAGTCTACACCAGGATCTGATCCAATATTCCTGTTGAATGATTTCTGATCTTGGTTGCTGATGTGTAAATTTTCAATGTCCAGACCCTGGTGAATAAAGCTGTAGAAATCTGTGGGTTTCCGTGAGCTAAGAGCAAGACTCTGGCATTTAAAAATCTCTGTTGACAAGGAGCAAGTTCCCAAGCTTCGATACAGTTGGGAATTATGCACAGAAATATCTTAGACAAGTGGACTCCTGCAAATGTTTCACATAAAACCAGATGATCTGAATGGTCCTTTCAGAGACATGAGATGAATGAACTGTCAGGAACAAGAAAAGAGACAGAACACGGGGTCCTACTTCACTGCCACGTGCCTGCAGAGATTGTGCCAGGGGAGTTCAGCAGAGCTGCTTCAGTGAAGTCTGGTACAGACTGCAGCAGTTCCTGTCTGTAGGTTAGCAGGCAGGGTATTGTGTTATAGAGAATTCCAGACTGAGACTGGACAAACCAGCAATGTGCCATGAGAATGACAAAGAAAGAGAAACTTACCCAGTTTTTGAGGAATAATCGTCCAGGAGGAAGTTTTCCTCTCATTGGCACACACCCTTGCAGTGTTGCCCTCTAGGGAAAGGGGCTCTATCTTGTAATCCCTGGACTCTTCCAGTACGGTACTGACCTGAGAGAGGGAGACAAAATAATATTGCACAGGCTGTTCCTAATGCCAGGCGGGGGGACAAAAGCAGGGTTTGTGATCTCCTCCAGAGACTGATTCCGCTGTGTACCTTAGAGCTGTCCTGGGGAAGAGAGGTACAACACAGGTAGGAGGCATGGGGCGTTCTTCAGAGGAGATAATAAACCCTGACCCTTATGACCATCTATAGTGGCCAATCAAGTAGAAAGCAAATTGTACTTTGCAAAATGACTTATTCCAATATCCTGGCCAATATCCTCTCTGAGGGCTTGTCTACATGGCAAGGTAGTACATGGCAAGCCATGGTATGAATCTACAACGCACTAGCATGCCGTGCACTAATTGTCTGTGTGGACCATGCTACCATGAAAAGTTCTGTATTGCGCTTTGATGTACTCCTATTTCAAACAGCAATATGTCAAAGAACACCAAATGCCAAAGGATAGACCCCTGAAAGGAAGGTTATATCAGGATGTAGATACCTGACAGAATGAGTTCTCAGTATAAGAAGTTCCTTCTCCATTAAAGGATAGACCAGCATCCAGTAGAAAGGCCCAGCTTAAAAGAAATCACTCCACTGCTGTGTAAGAAGCCAGTGTAAAGAAGGCCGAGTGGCTGGAATGGGATTGTGAATGTGTTGTTTTGCATTGTTGCTGCATTCTGCTCTAGCTGCAAAGGTAGAGCCTTGCTGGAAACAATACTAAGAGGAGCAAAGAATCCTGTGGCACCTTATAGACTAACAGACATTTTGGAGCATGAGCTTTCATGGGTGAATACCCACTTCCTCAGATGCATGTAGTGGAAATTTCCAGGGGCAGGTATATATATGCTAGCAAGCAAGCTAGAGATAACGAGGTCAGTTCAATCAGGGAGGATGAGGCCCTGTTCTAGCAGTTGAGGTGTGAAAACCAAGAGAGGAGAAACTGGTTCTGTAGTTGGTAAGCCATTCACAGTCTTTGTTCAATCCTGAGCTGATGATGTCAAATTTGCAGATGAACTGAAGCTCAGCAGTTTCTCTTTGAAGTCTGGTCCTGAAGTTTTTTTGCTGCAGGATGGCCACTTTAAGGTCTGCTATAGTGTGGCCAGGGAGGTTGAAGTGCTTTCCTACAGGTTTTGTATATTGCCATTCCTAATGTCTGATTTGTGTCCATTTATCCTTTTCCGTAGAGACTGTCCAGTTTGGCCGATGTACATAGCAGAGGGGCATTGCTGGTACATGATGGCATATATTACATTGGTGGATGTGCAGGTGAATGATCCGGTGATGCTGTGGCTGATCTGGTTAGGTCCTGTGATGGTGTCGCTGGTGTAGATATGTAGGCAGAGTTGGCATCGAGGTTTGTTGCATGGATTGGTTCCTGAGCTAGAGTTATTATGGTGCGGTGTGCAGTTACTGGTGAGAATATGTTTCAGGTTGGCAGGTTGTCTGTGGGCAAGGACTGGCCTGCCACCCAAGGCCCGTGAAAGTGTGGGATCATTGTCCAGGATGGGTTGTAGATCTACACCGCACCATAATAACTGTAGCTCAGGAACCAATCCATGCAACAAACCTCGATGCCAACTCTGCCCACATATCTACACCAGCGACACCATCACAGGACCTAACCAGATCAGCCACAGCATCACCGGATCATTCACCTGCACATCCACCAATGTAATATACGCCATCATATGCCAGCAATGCCCCTCTGCTATGTACATCGGCCAAACTGGACAGTCTCTACGGAAAAGGATAAATGGACACAAATCAGACATTAGGAATGGCAATATACAAAAACCTCTAGGAGAGCACTTCAATCTCCCTGGCCACACTATAGCAGACCTTAAGGTGGCCATCCTGCAGCAAAAAAACTTCAGGACCAGACTTCAAAGAGAAACTGCTGAGCTTCAGTTCATCTGCAAATTTGACATCATCAGCTCAGGATTGAACAAAGACTGTAAATGGCTTGCCAACTACAGAACCAGTTTCTCCTCTCTTGGTTTTCACACCTCAACTGCTAGAACAGGGCCTCATCCTCCCTGATTGAACTGACCTCGTTATCTCTAGCTTGCTTGCTAGCATATATATACCTGCCCCTGGAAATTTCCACTACATGCATCTGAGGAAGTGGGTATTCACCCATGAAAGCTCATGCTCCAAAACGTCTGTTAGTCTACAAGGTGCCGCAGGATTCTTTGCTGCTTTTACAGATCCAGACTAACACAGCTACCCCTCTGATACTTAATACTAAG
This sequence comes from Gopherus flavomarginatus, assembly GCF_025201925.1. Classification (NCBI taxonomy): domain Eukaryota; kingdom Metazoa; phylum Chordata; order Testudines; family Testudinidae; genus Gopherus; species Gopherus flavomarginatus. Next base: position 146,319,501 of record NC_066617.1, read on the forward strand.
AAGGGCTTAGAAAAGAAATGGAAAGGACATACTGTACCTCAATGCATTTGTTCAGGTAGTTGAAGACATTGGCTATTAAGTTAAACTTTTCCCCTCGAACAATGGAGTAGGGGAGGGTCATATCAACGAAGAAGGGTTGGAAGGCTGTCAAGGAGGTAGATGAGGATATGCCAAACCCAGCCTCCTCTTCCAGACAGAAGGCGTTGGCTTTCCATTCCGTGATGGTGTCAGGGATGGTGAACGAAACACTGGCCTTTCCATTAGAACTAAAGGTACAAGAGACAAAGTGAGAAAAGAACCTGATCATTCAAAGGATATTTTCCAGCTATTCAATAGGAGAGACTCCCAAGCTGAAATAATATTTTCCTTTCCCACTTAGGTTCCACAGGATTTACCCACCCTGTGATGAGGCGTCTACTCTGCACTGGCCCTGATAGGGTTAAAACCCAGCCTGGAGGGCTGCAGGGAAACAATCTATTAGGGCAGAGGCTGCAGCCAATTAGAGAAGTGGCTGGATCAGCCAATCAGGGTCCAGTCAGCCCATATAAAAGGAAAGTGCAGGCTGGAGAAAGTCAGTGTGCTGCAGGAAGCTGAAGGGAGGGGACTGGCTTCCTAGAGGGCTGCAAAACTAACACCGTTAACAGGACTGCTAGAACTCGCAGGCTAAGGCCCTGGGAAGAGGGTGAAGGAACCAGAGGCAGGAGCCAAAGGTGCAGGAGCTGCGTGGAAGTGGCCCACAGAGTTGACACAGACTGATGCAGAAAGAAAGGAGGGCCATGAGGAAGCTGTTTGTAGGGATCCTGGGCTGGGAACTAGAGTATTGGGTGGACCTGGGTCTCCCCGCCACCTCCACTCGCCGCTGAAGATGCGGCCAGGCTATGGACTGCCAAGCTGCTGCAAGGAGCACTTAGGTTAGATTGTTGAGGAAGGAGTCCCCCAGAAGAGGGGAACCCAGACGGTGACATGGCCGGAGGGCTGTGCCACAAAGCAGAGGCAGTGAGACTGGAACTGCAGTGGGTCTGCAGGTGGAGACAAGGACAGGAGAGTCACCACCATCAGAGGGCACACCCACTGACCAGAGATAATTCCTGAAATGGCCAGCAGGAGGTGCCAGTGTGGTGAGTGACCCTGTGACACCCTCCATGTTCAGAAAATGTTGTTAAGCTGGAGGTAGAGCTGAAGGTTCACAACAATGATCAGAATGTTAAATCCCTTGCCAGGATGTTGGAATTGCTCTCTCTCTCTCTCTCTCTCTCTCTCTCTCTCTTTTTTTTAATTAGCAAAGTAGGGAATTCAGAGGTTTAAAAAAACACACAAAAGAAAGCTGTAGTTTTGTAAAACAAAATAAAAACAAAATCCAAAATCACAAATCAGACATGATACATTATGGTTGACATTCCAAATAGATCAAACCATGGAAATTCATAATTAAGATCAGTATCTTTTTGAGGCGCTTTTCCTTGCCTTCTTGTTGCAGATGCTATTGGCAGCCTTGGGAGAATACTGAAAGCAACCTGGCTATTAAAAATCAAAAATGATTTCCTGCCTTTTTTTTTTCGGTCCTTTAAACAAACTTTTGATGTCATAGACTTGAGAGGATTGGAGGGCAGTGGGGGGCGGCACCTTTCTACCCAGCAGGAAATAGCTTGCATTATACTGAAAGCAAGGGCCAGGTAAAGAGCCAACAGGGGATAATTTAGAACCTGTCAGTCTCCAGGGGCTTGGAGATGGGCAACAAATGGGAGCCCACCTGTCACTGAATAGGAAGAAAGACAACAAGGGTAGGAACATAGAGGCCTGCAAAGCAGCTACATGTTCCATCACCTTCCTTGTGACTTCCGGAAGTGACTCAGAAACCCTTAAAATACACAAGGACAGAAAAGAAAAGCACTTACTCGATTTGAACTAGATCCCAAATCCAGGTCTCAGGGAAGAATTTCCGAACTGTCTTTATCACATAAGATTCACTCATCGTCGTTCTGCCATCTAGAGGTGAAGAGAGAAGTTGTATTTATGGTAAAAGTGTCATATTAGGGAGCATAGGGTAGAGATATCAAATGAGATCTGCCTGGAAACTCCACTGAGCATAGTCTGAGCTGAGGGAAACAGAATTTTTTCTATGGATTTCTTCCAACAAGAAATTCTGTCTTTCTTGCAGGAAAATTCTAAAAAAATAAGGAACAATGGGTGGGCGGGAGAGAACTACTCGACTTTTTTGTTTTCCAACTGGAAACTCTAGAAAACAGTAACAGCTTACGTTTACACCACTTCCCCACTCTTTGCTGCTGGTTTCCAGTTGAAAAACAGTAAGAAGATTTGAAAAGTATTTCTTCTCCATTGTCTTATACTTTCTGACTATTTGTAACTTTTTTCCCTGTTGGAAAGTCAGCTGTGTCCACTGGCTAGTTAGAAAAATTGGAGGGACATGTTTCCTGTGATCTGTCCCAAGCCCCCTTCTATAGTCAAAGGACGGGCAGAGGCTGGAAAGGTGACTTCCAGATCGGCATTCCCTACAAAGATCCTAGGGGTCCTATCTAAAACTCTGTTCCCTATTTAAAGGTGGGGTAGTGAGTCAGAGTTCTCATAGACTCATAGACTCTAAGACTGGAAGGGACCTCGAGAGGTCATTGAGTCCAGTCCCCTGCCCTCATGGCAGGACCAAATACTGTCTAGACCATCCCTGATAGACATTTATCTAACCTACTCTTAAATATCTCCAGAGACGGAGATTCCACAACTTCCCTAGGCAATCTATTCCAGTGTTTAACTACCCTGACAGTTAGGAACTTTTTCCTAATGTCCAACCTAAATCTCCCTTGCTGCAGTTTAAGCCCATTGCTTCTTGTTCTATCATTGGAGGCTAAGGTGAACAAGTTTTCTCCCTCCTCCTGATGACACCCTTTTAGATACCTGAAAACTGCTATCATGTCCCCTCTCAGTCTTCTCTTTTCCAAACTAAACAAACCCAATTCCTTCATCCTTCCTTCATAGGTCATGTTCTCAAGACCTTTAATCATTCTTGTTGCTCTTCTCTGGACCCTCTCCAATTTCTCCACATCTTTCTTGAAATGCGGTGCCCAGAACTGGACACAATACTCCAGTTGAGGCCTGACCAGCGCAGAGTAAAGCGGAAGAATGACTTCTCGTGTCTTGTTTACAACACACCTGTTAATGCATCCCAGAATCATGTTTGCTTTTTTTGCAACAGTATCACACTGTTGACTCATATTAAGCTTATGGTCCACTATGACCCCTAGATCTCTTTCTGCCATACTCCTTCCTAGACAGTCTCTTCCCATTCTGTATGTGTGAAACTGATTGTTCCTTCCTAAGTGGAGCACTTTGCATTTAGCTTTACTGAACTTCATCCTGTTTACCTCAGACCATTTCTCCAACTTGTCCAGATCATTTTAAATTTTGACCCTGTCCTCCAAAGCAGTTGCAATCCCTCCCAGTTTGGTATCGTCCGCAAACTTAATAAGCGTACTTTCTATGCCAACATCTAAATCGTTGACGAAGATATTGAACAGAACCGGTCCCAAAACAGAACCCTGTGGAACCCCACTTGTTATACCTTTCCAGCAGGATTGGGAGCCATTAACAACTACTCTCTGAGTACGGTTATCCAGCCAGTTATGCACCCACCTTATAGTAGCCCTATCTAAATTGTACTTTCCTAGCTTATCTATAAGAATATCATGAGAGACTGTATCAAATGCCTTACTAAAGTCTAGATATATCACATCCACCGCTTCTCCCTTATCCACAAGGCTCGTTATCCTATCAAAGAACGCTATCAGATTAGTTTGACACGATTTGTTCTTTACAAATCCATACTGGCTATTCCCTATCACCTTACCACCTTCCAAGTGTTTGCAGATGATTTCTTTGATTACCTGCTCCATTATCTTCCCTGGAACAGAAGTTAAACTAACTGGTCTGTAGTTTCCTGGGTTGTTTTTATTTCCCTTTTTATAGATGGGCACTATATTTGCCCCCTTCCAGTCTTCTGGAATCTCCCCCGTCTCCCATGATTTCCCAAAGATAATAGCTAGAGGCTCAGATACCTCTTCCATTAACTCCTTGAGTATTCTAGGATGCATTTCATCAGGCCCTGGTGACTTGCAGGCATCTAACTTTTCTAAGTGATTTTTTACTTGCTCTTTCCTTATTTTCTCTTCTAAACCTACCCTCTTCCCGTAAGCATTCACTATACTAGACATTCCTTCAGACTTCTCAGTGAAGACCGAAACAAAGAAGTCATTAAGCATCTCTGCCATTTCCAAGTCTCCTGTTACTGTTTCCCCCTCCTCATTGAGCAGTGGGCCTACCCTGTCCTTAGTCTTCCTCTTGCTTCTAATGTATTGATAAAAAGTCTTCTTGTTTCCCTTTATTCCCATAGCTAGTTTGAGTTCATTTTGTGCCTTTGCTTTTCTAATCTTGCCTCTGCATTCCTGTGTTATTTGCCTATATTAATCCTTCGTGATCTGACCTAGTTTCCATTTTTTATATGACGCCTTTTTATTTTGTAGGTCACGCAAGCTCTCAAGGGTAAGCCAAGGTGGTCTTTTGCCACATTTTCTATCTTTCCTAACCATCGGAATAACTTGCTTTTGGGCCCTTAATAGCGTCCCTTTGAAAAACTGCCAACTTTCCTCAGTTGTTTTTCCTCTCAGTCTTAATTCCCATGGGACCTTGCCTATCAGCTCTCTGAGCTTACCAAAATCCGCCTTCCTGAAATCCATTGTCTCTATTCTGCTGTACTCCCTTCTACCCTTCCTTAGAATTGCAAATTCTATGATTTCATGATCACTTTGACCCAAGCTTCCTTCTACTTTCAAATTCTCAACAAGTTCCTCCCTATTTGTTAAAATCAAGTCTAGAACAGCTTCCCCCCAGTAGCTTTTTCAACTTTCTGCAATAAAAAGTTGTCTGCAATGCAGTCCAGGAACTTATTGGATCGTCTGTGCCCCGCGGTGTTATTTTCCCAACATATATCTGGATAGTTGAAGTCCCCCATCACCACCAAATCTTGGGCTTTGGATGATTTTGTTAGTTGTTTGAAAAAAGCCTCATCCACCTCTTCCGCCTGATTAGGTGGCCTGTAGTAGACTCCCAGCACGACATCACCCGTGTTTTTTACCCCTTTTAGCCTAACCCACTCCACTCTTCTATCACTGATCTGCTTGTGATATTGAGCAAGTCACAGAATCATGGATCCCGGGGGTTAGAAGGGACCGCAAGGGTCACCTAGTCTAACCCACTGCCAAGATGCAGGATTTGTTGTGTCATTGAACTTGTCTGTGCCTCAGCTTTCCCATTTGCAATATGAGGCTCAAGGTACTTCTACCTCTCCCTGGGCTACAGAGAAGGAGAACTGTAAGACTTATCGTCCACTGTAAAATTCTTTGAGATCCAGAGCTGTTAAATGCCACATGAATGCTAAGTACTACAGGATATGGAATGTAAACCATTAGTAGCCCCATTCTATTTTCTGATCTGTCCTCATTTAGATTTTAAGTCAGTTGTGAGCTTGTGAAAGGCTCTGGCTCAATGAACCCTGGAGAGTGAAATCTTTACCATCCTCTGAGAAGAGGCAGCATTGCAACCTTTCCCTCATTTTCCCCTGCACACAAGCTGAGTCAGTCCTTTGGCCATTCTGCAGAAACTACAAAGGAAGCACTAACTGAGGTGAACCATGATATGGAGACTTGTTCCACTAGGAACTGAGGGACACACTGATTGGCCAATTCATTCTACACAGGGGACACTACTGAGGTGCTGCCAGATTGTAACTGGTGACCTGGAATTGAAAAGACCATACCCCATTTCCAAAGCCATCCAGTCCACCCCTTTTTTACACATTACCTTTCTCAGCAGATCCACCACTGAAACCATAGTGGGTAGTGAACTCTTTTAGGCATAATTTGTCGGATGGGCACAGGACTGGCTTCCGTATTGTAGAATTAGTAAAAACCTTTAGACCCATATTCTTAAAATAAAATAATAAAACAATTAATTATATTGCTCATTGTATTAATAGGCACCAAACAACTTCATTTCTCCCATATCCTGTTCATTACTAGCAGTGGTTCCCATTTAATATCACAAGTTTGGTCTGCTTAGGGGATTGGTGCTGAGCTATCCATGAGGGCACTTCAATATTATGGTGAAGCATGGCATAAATGTAGATTTAGGGGGCTATATGAGTAACAGAGTTGGTTGTATATTAGTTGATGAGCAAAACGTTTGATGAAGTTAGATTTTTTTTGGTTCACAAATCTTTCCCAAACCACTCCACTCTTCTGTCATTTTATTCACTATTACTAAGCATTTGGGTTAATAAATGATTAATAAATATTTTCATAAAAAGTTAATCAGTTGTTATAGATGGTTACAGAGTCCAATAGGTCAATAAACTGGTTATAGCCATGTCTTATAAACAACTAAAACACCTTCTTCTGATGTGCTCGTTACCATCTATAACATACTACTCATGTCCATAACATGGTTACAATATTGATTAATCCTTATAAACCATATATACACGTAACCTTAATATAATCTGTGACCACTTTGCTGAAACTGTCTCCATGCCACCCTCTAGACATGCAATGTCCCTGCTTAGCCAATACCAGGAATGAAATCCCGGCCCCACTGAAGTCAGTGGCAAAGCTCCCACTGAGTCCATTGTGCCCAATATCTTGTCTCCAATATTGGCCTATATCAGAGCTTATTGAGGAGTTTATGGAATAGGGCAATTATAGTGTGATCTTCCCCTGTCTTCTACATCCAGCATCTGGTATTTGGAGTTTTAGGGGTTTCTCCCAGCACTGAGTTGTGTCTCTGACCATCTTGGCTAATAGCCATTGATGGACCTATCCTCCATGAACTGATCCAATTTTCTTTTGAATGCAGTTATACTTTTGCCCATCACAACATCCTTTGACAATGGGTTCCACAGGTTAGGTGTGTGCTGTGTGAAAAAAAATTCTTCCTCTTATTTGTATTAAACCTGCTGCCTATTAATTTCATCAGAGGGTCGCTGTTTTTTTGTATTGTGTAAAGGGGCTAAATAATACTTCTCTATTCACTTTCTCCACCCCATTCATGATTTTATAGACTTCTGTCACATCTTTTTTCTAAGCTGAGCAGACATAATCTTTTTATTCTCTCCTTGGACAGAAGCCCTTCCATACCCTTGATTGTCTATGTTGCCCTTTTCTGAATCTTTTCCAGTTCCACTATATCTTTTTTGAGATGGAGTGACCAGAATAGGACACAGTATTCAAGGTGTCGGCGGATCATGGATTTATATAGTTACACCATGGTATTTTCTGTCTTATTTTCTATCCAAAATTTCCTAAGATTCTGTTCACTTTTTTGACAACTGCTACACACTGAATGGAAGGTATCGAGGTTTTTTGAGACTGCAAACTCTTAGGAACAGGTACTGTGTCTTCTTTAGAAAATGGCTATGTAGTGGGATGGTCACCCGCTCCTGCCTTAAAAGGCTTAAAACAGCCCAGGGAGAGGGCTGTGGCAGGGAAGGAAAAGCAGGACTGATTGGGAAAGCAGCCTCAGCTGGGGGCCATGCCCCAATCAGGCCAAGGCTGGCATAATGAGGGCCCAGCTAGCCCTTATAAGAGGACTGGGGCCAGAAGTCAGAGACAAACTCTCTCTAGCTTTGAGAGAGAGACACCTGGCTGCAGCGATCTGACAGAACATACCTAGAGTGGAGCAGGGTTGGGGGAAGGCTAAGGAAGCTAGGGACCTCTGGCCTGGAAACCCCCCTGGCTGTGGCCTAGTGGAAGGCCAGTTAGGTACTGAGGTTGCAGGGGGCAGCCCATGGGTAGGCAGAGGCAGCAAGTCCAAACCTCTCTAGCCTATGATGAGTGGCTTTTACACTGCAGTCTTCACCAGTGAGTGGGGGCTAGATGGTGGCTGGCAGTAGCTCATGATTGAGGCAAGGTGGGGATAGAGGGTTGTGGGTTCCCCTGGGTGGGGAGACCCTGAGACTGTGGAGGTATTGCCAGGGGGCAGTACCCAAAGACTGGGGCGGTCCTTGGAGGGAAATGGGGGCCAGCGGTAGTGGGATACCGACCTGCAGAGGGCACTCCGGAGACTGATAAGCTAATTCCCTGGATGACCAGCAGGAGGCACCCCCGCACCATCACAGGCCACCACACTGTGATGTCAACCACAACAAATATAACTAAGCATAACTCAGGGGGCAGCCTAAACAAAAGTCACTGCACAGGGAGAATGGAGGACCCCCTGAGATATGGTGGACATTTCCAGTAAGTCCACCATCCCCCTAGTAGTGGAGAGACATTCCCTGAGCAGGGCTTTAAAATCTGAGACAATCCTACAACTTTTCCCTCCTCTGCTGTACCTTTTCTGGAGCCAATACAATGACAGCAACGTTGGGGAAACATTCAGAAGACATACCCTGAAAACACCAAAGACATCCCCATCACGAGTAACGTTCACAGGCACATAGTATAAGCCATTGAAAAAGGTGTCTGTGACTGGGATGCACGGCTCTTTGTCATCATCTTCCAGGTTGAGCCCCTTGTAGTAATAGCCATAATACCCTCGCACATGGAGTTGATTGTATATCTGGTGGGAGGGGATGAAATCAAGTGAGCATAAGGAAACGTCAGAGGTGTAAAATCCTATGTCATCACTAGCACTTACCAGGCATGAGCAAACTCCAAGCTGGAACCTTTGCCCTTCAACAGAGGTACAAGAAGTGCTCCAGCTCAGTAAGAAAACTGTTCTGGGATACTTGAGTCTGTATTAGACTCACATGCTCAGCCCCTTAATACAGAGTGGACTAACAGCAGCTTTGGAGCACCACAACAGAGAAAACACAGTTAAGAAGTTATTATGCAACTTTCTGCTTTAAGAGGCCACCTCAGAAATCTCCTCCAATGTACACAGCACAAGTATGCTCCAACTTTATGAGAAAACCGCCTCTATTATAGTATGGTTCTCTGAAAAGTGACTCTGTAGAAATGATACCAAGGCTCCAGGTTTATGGTTTCCCAACAATTCCAGATTCCTTTTCAAATTTCTATCTCAACAAACTTGCCCTGGGATCTTAGCATTAAGCTGATTTGTCTCTTTCTTGAACATCCTCATCAATAATACAAACAGTACAGGCCCTTGGTGACATCTGCGCAATCCCATTGCTTGCAGTATGTTTGCACAACTGTAACTAGCTGGAACTTAGTGATCAGTTCTATTGATGATGCACAAAAAGGAATAGATTCCATCATCTGTTCTCTGAGCTGTGCTGGCACTGCAGAGTGCATGGGAGCAAAAATCAGCAAACATATTTTTCTCATTAAAGCGTGTAGATATGAGCCAGAATGTTTCTGCACAAGGGGCCTGATTCAAAGCCTCCTGAAGTTAATTGAAAGATTCAAATGACTTCTACAGTGTTGGATGAGGCCTACTTGAGTAAGAAGATGCCATTTTACATAATCACTTACACTACACTATATACCAATGTTAAGTGCTTTAAGTGGCCCTGGTGATGCAGGTTTCTGGTATTCCCATATAATAATAATAATAATACCTTGCTTTTATACTGCACTTTTCATAAGTAGATCTCAAAGTAGTTTGCAAAGGGAGGTCAGTATCATTGTATAGATGAGAAGAGAGAGGCACTGAGACTTGCCTAAGGTCACCCAGCAGACCTGTAGCAGAGCCAGGAAGAGAACTCAGTTGTCTTGAGTCCCTGTCCAGTTCTGTATCCAGTAGACCACCTATGAACTGAGACTAGATAGCCATATGTTGCAAAGAATTAACAAAGATATTGCAATTAGCAACAGCATAACGGAAGATTTCTCTCTGTGCCTGGAGGTATGTACTCTAGCTACATCCTATCATAGCCCAGCGTGTGGCTACTGGAGGGAGGAACTTTGGAAGCATAGTACTAAAGCAGAACTCAGAATTGTTCCTTGGCACTTCCGTGCCATGTTAAGCTATAAACCCCCTTGAGAAGCACAATATTCTGCACTTCTCTGAGTAGAGAGAAGAGGATTTGTGGCAGGGCTTACAAAGTCAGCAGACAGCTCTTGCTCAGGTCTCAGGAGCAGGACGCTCTGATCCACAGCCCGCAGAGCGCAGTAGGAGTTGGTGGCAGCCTCAAGGTGGAGGCTGATGTTAGAGGCTGGGAGCCCCTGCTTCTTGGAGAACTGCAGCTGGACCTGGAATTGAGCAGAGAAATCAGAGCCCCTTAGGAGAATTATTTTAATGTGTAAATGTCAATGTCATGGAGAGATGATGAATAGGTTCTCACTCTTCTCCACAGCCTCCTCCTATTCTCTGCAGGACAAAGGCCTCACTATCAAACAGAATCTCTCAGAGTCCCTGTTTTAGGGCCAGACATGACCTCAGAGGCCCTGCAAAGCATCCCTGCTCCTCTCTCTCCCCAGCTTCACTGGCAGTCCTCACTCTGCTTGAACATCCATCCATGTCCCTAACATAAACATCTCCTGCCTCCCTGCTATTCTTCACCACTGGCATTCCCTTGTTCAGATGTGTTTGCACTTTCTTTGCTCCTTGCCCTTGAAGGAAAGCCTTAGTACAGGGCTGGAATCACATCCTCTCGGTTCCCTGAGCCTGTGGCAACCTAGAGTGGGCCTCAAAACAAAAGCAGAGCTCTCACCTTGTTCTTGAAGCAGTTCTCAATCTGGAGTCTGGTGCTATCGGCCACCAGCTCGCCCCCAGGGTGCACAGTGTAGACCAGTATCTGGGCACTGGGAGCCAGCTGCTCACTGCCAGTCAGCGAGATGAAGAATGTGCCATAAGGATCTACAGAAGGAACATGAAGCCAATAATAGGAAAAGCCAAGAGAAGAGACAGGAGGAATCACGGCTTTAGTGGATGAGCTAATATTTGTGCCTGTAAGCTAAAAGCTTCTTTAAAATAAGATAGTTGGCTACTGGGAGACCCAGCTCTTCCCAGACTTCAAACTGCTCCCTTCAGTGAGATACCATATGCCAACATTAAGATGCTGAGTACCAGGCACTTTGCAGAGTGTGAGGTGAGCTGCAGTCGGAGAAGAATTCTACCAGCTTCACTTCTGGGTAGGAAAATGTGCATGTGAGTGCTACAAGCATGGCACACACTGAGCATACTGGCCACAGAGATTGAACTCAGGACCTTCAGCAGCAAATAGCCCAGGACGCTACCTCCTGAGTGAAAGGAGAGGTCCTTTATCTGGCTGAGATAGTACAGTAGCAGGCTATTATGATCATTAGAGGAAGACAGCCTTATTTGCACTAGACTAGTGTATTACACCAGCACCTGGAGGAGGATGGGGTGAGAAACACACAACATGGGTGTTTCTGTTACACCAGCAGTAAAACGTGTACAAACTTAGTGTTGACAACAACTACTAAAGACAGGTTAGTCATCCAATCAGGGATCAGAAACAATACCATGTGATTTAGATGATCATTCACATACTTCAAATTATGAATAATGAGGAGTCATAGTGAATAATTTGCAAATGCCCCTGGAGGAGAAATTAAAGAGAAAGAAAGGGACAAATTCACACAAAGTATCACTCCTAGCTAATCATTCAATTGAGGAACAACAGGATTAATCTGGCTGTGATGCCAGGGGATGGACCATATGAGGCACTACAGTCCCCTTTCAGTGCTAATAATGTTGTGATTGTGGCTTATGTTTGAGATAGGTCTAGTAACTAACACCACATGGAAACAGATTCCAGGCAGCTGCTGTACTCAATTTTAGCCCATTTCACTCAAGATACTTATGCTTTGGAGTTCACACCTTTGTTTTCTAACATCTCAGCACTTACCACCTGTGATGCTGACTTGCTGTTGGCCATTCAGAACAATTATGCCTTTTGCCATCACCTGTGCACAAAAAGACACCATGAGACGGGATCAGAAAAAATTAAATTTGTTTCAGTGGGCTAGTAAATGTCTATTATTTAGTGATGATCAAGATTGTAATGTTTGGTACTCATGAAAATGAGGTCTGGATAGCCTCATGAGAGTTGGACGTAGCTGCAGGCAGATCCTATGTTAGTTTCCCCCATTCCTCACACACAACTGTATCAATGCCCCTCTGTCCTGCCCTGCAGCTCCTCTCCTCTTTCCGCTATTCCAGTGCTGGGATCCCCACACAGCTCTGCAGATGCCCCTCAGTCCTGCCCTGCAGTATCCCCTAAGACTCTTGTCCTGGCCTCTCCTGCATGGCAGTTGTGTGGCACAAGGGACTGAGATATAGTCCCCCTAGTGGTAATTTTATGCTCTTCACTTCTTGGTGCTCACAATGCCCTAATGTGCTCCAAGTTTAAATGGGCAGAGCCCTGGTGGAACCCATTGACAAGACAATGTCTAGGTTCTGATTTTTTTTACCACTGACTAGTCTAAATTATATATATTTCTGATGTGATCAATACTCATACAAGGTTAAAAACAAAGAGGCTTTCAGGGAAGCAGAGCAGCCACTCAACATTTACCACATAGTAGAAGTTCACACTGGTGGCATCCTTGTATCCCTCTTTGTTCAAAATGTAGTGCACCATGATCCTCCCCTGCTGGCCACAGCTCAGCCTCTCCAGGACGTGCTCAAGCTTCACAAAGCTATTAGTGCGGGAGTAGAAGCGCTGGATGTAGTAGGTCGTCTCAGGTATGTAAGTGTCCATCCAGACAAGGTCTCTACAGTCATCTACTGCATATGTGGCCTAACAAGAGACATGGAGATAAAAGCAAACACAGGATTTCATGAAGAGGAAATTCAAATGTCAAAGGGCAGCTGGGGCAGAAATGTTTATTCACAGCTGTTTCTAAGATAATCTGCGTAAAACCATGGGAAATGATCTTTAGAGGCTACTTAGTCTAATAGCTCTACCAATATTTTGTGTATGAGCTTGTGTGAACATTCCTTCACAGCAAGTCCAGTCCAGCTTGGCTGCATGCTGTGCTAGTCCTCTGGCATCCTTAACACGTACACTCCTCTGGTGGGCCTAAACAGACATGTCATTGGACATCCTTGTGGGGCTGGCTATGGCTGCATAAGCTGTTAGGGGACTCTGCAGAACTAGCACTGAACCAGTCCCAGACAGACTGGATTTGCTGATACCTCTCTTCTCCCCATGCCAGAGGAAAGTGAGCATGTGCCAAGGGATGTGTGTGTCTATAGAGCAGCAGGGAGGGAGAGAGGCAACAGCAAAACAAATGGTTTTGGAGGTCAGTGCATCCAGGTTGGATGTGGAAAGACAAAGAGGCAGGGAGGGAGGAGAAGGTAGGAAGGAACTGGGGTTTGCTTGAGCCCCACCACATTATAGCAGTGTCGTCTGTCATTCTCCAAGCACTGATGCTGTCTGCTAGTTGTCCTCCTAGCCAGGCCATTCTTGGGGCTTGCCGCACTCCAGTCATCACTCTGGTTGGGGGAACGGGGCCACAGGCTTGCTGAGCCCCAACCGAGGGAGCAGGGAAGCAGGGCCGAGGGTGTTGCTGCTTTTTGTGCTCCAGCCAGGGGAGCGGGGCCATGGAGACAACACCAAAATCAGTGGACACAGCAACCACGCAGTATCAAATTGCAGATCAAGCTGGAAAGATTGGAGCTGGGAGCGAGGGCTGCAGGCACTGAGGGGAGATTTCATCCTAATGACGGCAGAGCTCTCTGCCCATGGAGAAGACAGACACACAATGAGGGAATAGATCCAAACAGCTGAAACCATCATATTAAAGTGAGTTGATTATCATCTTCACTGACGAATATTGTCCTCATGTCATCTTTTCAAATATCCACATCTGAGGTTGCTGCTGGATCAGGACTGGGAGACCAAATGAAAATAAGCTCATTGAGTTCCTCTAAAAACTATTTTCCCCCTTCCTTCTTCTCTACTATCTCCCCCATGGATGCAGGTGTCACTGGAGGGATCAGCTACTTCCCCACACATTGTAACTCACCCAGAACAATATTTTCCATCAGAATACCAGCTTGCTTCTCCCTCCTCCCACAGTTGAATGACCCTCTGGGGGAATAGAGCTTTTTCCCTTAGTTATCTCAGTTACTTACTCTCAACTTAAAACTGGGCTCAAAGAATTCAGAGGTGTCGATGGAAAACCGAGCAGTGCCATTTTCATTTGTGATATAGTCAGCCACATGCTTCTCATTGAGCTCTAGCTTGATGATTTCATTTGCAACAGGGATGCCATCCTCATTTGTCATCTGAATCTGAATAAAGAAAGGTGTCCAAGATGTTCAGCAAACATACAGGACAGGTAAAGCCCCACTTCCTCCCCTTAATATGTTAGGTTGGCTTCAAAGCCATCGGTATTGAAGACAACTTATTTGGAGGTTACAGTGAATAGCAGCAGGTGTTGTCATCAAATAGTCAAGTGTATTTAAAACACATGCGCTGGTCAGAGTATTTTGTGCGGGTTCTGTGAAGGGCAGGGAGAGGAAATTCCCTGTGGAGCTTCACAGGAGGGACGAAGGAAGTCAGATGGAATATCCCTGCTGTGGAGAGAAGGAAGGGCTTATATACAGGATTAGGTATGAACCAGGGTTCAAATCCTGTCCTCAGACTCTTGCTTGCTGGGAATGGCTTCAAAGGTGGTGCTGTTTCAGGATGCTAGCTTGTGAAACCTGCTGTGCATAGAGGGCTCAGAACGGATCTTGTGCCTTAACAAAGACCCTTCCCCCTAGTATAAATTCGTTCTTCCTTGTCCCCACAGGGCTCATGTCATTTTGACTGTACAAACCCTTGCCCCATGCACACACATGATAAACCAAGGTTCCATGGCCCAGACATGTTTCCTCACTTTCTCTGAAAGCCCCTAATGCAATGAGAGAACTATGTATTGAGGGCATTGCCATGTGGTGTTACCAAGGGAATCTGCCACTGGGAGTAGAGGGATGGTCATATACAGCATCACAGAGATCACTTTTGTGACTTCAGAGTTTGCCCAGGACATTCTGTCTCTGCTGTCCTACCTCTCCATAGTAAGGAATTCCCCTTTTGTAGTAAGTGTCCATGTTTGCAAACCAAATTCTCTCCCTTGCCTGGTAGATGGAAATGTAGTCAGTGCCTATAATCTGCACACCTGAAGAAGGGTGAAGAAGAAGAGACAAGAATCAGAACTGGGCAGAAGATATGATTTTATATAAAGCTGCATTGAATGATCAGATGCAGCCTCCAGCACCTTGGAGGGGATAATTATGCTTATAAAATGGTACTTGATGGTGAACTGAGTCTCGTGCTTGGCCATCAGAGAGTCCCATCAAAGATTACCAGTTCTCAAAGTGGCCTCTCAAACTTAGCGTGCAACCCCCGCCCATACCCCAGCCATATTCTAGTTTCCTTTCCCATCAGTGTTACCTGTTCCATCCTCTGTGAGGATCGCCTCCACTTCAAGGAACCAGAACATCCTGGGATGATAAAGCTTGAATGTTTTGGTGTTGATGACCTTCATGATGCAGCCATCTTTCCCCAGCTGAAAAGTGAAAGGAACACCCAGTGAGCATATTAGGAAAGAGCCCAGTTCTCTGAATCATGAAACAACTTTTCTTTGACATCATCTGTAAAGTTCTTCTGACCTTAGCATCCTTGCTCACATCTCCCTCACCTACCTCTTCTCTCTTGTCTTATTGTTCCTCTCTCGCTCCAGACCTAACCAATCCTTCACCACTATTCTGCCGTCTTCTGCCTGAAACCTTCTCCCTCCCTGCCCTGCTCCTTTATGTCTTCTGGTCCCCTCTCAAAATGTACTTCTTCTTGTGTGATATTTTTTAGGACTTACCTACACATGATTAACTCCATGCATAGATACTCTTATCTTGGAATATGGCTTTATTTTAAA
This sequence comes from Gopherus flavomarginatus, assembly GCF_025201925.1. Taxonomy (NCBI): domain Eukaryota; kingdom Metazoa; phylum Chordata; order Testudines; family Testudinidae; genus Gopherus; species Gopherus flavomarginatus. The sequence goes on from NC_066617.1 coordinate 146,335,364, forward strand.
TTAGTTTAATCTAAAATGAATTAAGCTAATTTGGAGTAGGGAACTCTTAGGCTTGTCTACACTTGAAATGCTACAGCAGCACAGCTGCCCTGCTGTTTCACTTTGGCATGGACACTATCTATGGTAATGGGAGGAGTTCTCGCATTAACGCAGTTAATCTACCTCTCTGAGAGGTCAATGGAAGAATTCTTCTGTCCACACTGGGGGTTAGGTTGACTTAACTATACATCTCAGGAGTGTGGATTTTTCACATTCTGAGCAGTGTAGCTGGGTTAACCTAACTTTTAAGTGTAGATCAGGCTTTGGTCCAGAATAAAGATGTCCACGAAGAGTTAGTCAGGAATAGCTATTCTGGAATATCTTCCCATGTAGACAAGCCCTTAGTTGGCTTAGCAAAAGTTCAGTCCTGCAGGGTGCTGGGTACTCTAGCCCTGATTCAGCAAAGTACTTCTGCACATGCTTAACTTTAAAGCATGTGAGTAAACCCAACTGATTTTAATATAGCTACAACAATTCACACCAGTTAAGGATCTGGCCATAAAGTTTTAATAGTCTGATTGCAAATCCCTTCCACTCTCAGTTTTGTTCTCTTGACTCATGTAATGACAAATTATATTAGTTCTCTCTTTCTTGATGGAATCTCCCAGGACAGATAAAATCTGAATATCTAAAATTTAAAAAAAAAGAGAAAGAGAGAAGATGCACAAAAAATGTTTTAGGGAAAAGGAACAAAAAAATCACACCTTGTTGGCCTTCCTTACACATTATAAAGTTCATAAAACAAAAATACTAAAAGGCACAAGGTCAATGTTTATACTCTTTGCAGGCTGTCTTCAATACATAAACGAGCAATAAAGATATGTTTATCAAAGAGAAGAGGTGTCTGCTTTTCTCCTACCCTCTTCCCTGAAGTGGGATTATTTCTCTTTGAATCAACAGGCTAACATTTTTGGTGTTAAATCTGGTAAAACACAATTCAGCTATTAGCACTTCTATTCTTGGGAGAGGGGGTTGTAGATTCATACTCTTGCTGAAGAAAAAAACCCAGTTTCCTGGCTAAAGTGCCCCACTCGGAGAAATAAGCTATAGTGTCTGAGGCTGCAAATGTAGAATAGTCATTGCATTTGTCTGTCCAGTCACTGCACTCCCAGTCTAACCCACCTCTCTGTGGCTCCCATTCATAATGGGCCAAATTCATCCACAGTGTATTAAAAAAACCTTCCCATCCAAAGGCCTTCAACCATGCCACTGAGATCCTGGAAAAAAACATGCCTTCGTCTCACAGTGCCTCTATTCCCACTCCAAGAAATAGGAAATGGAGACAATAAAGCCTCCAGGCACCTTGCGATGCCCTGGATGATAACATTTATAAGAAAAGAAGAGCAAGTGGTGCAGGCTCATGTCATACTTGTGCAGTAACAGCTTCACAGAATCCTTTTGGTGTCTCGTTACACTTGTTGCTATAATGCTTCCTGCACACACTGAGCTGGACTCTCCCCTGCACAGGCTGGCCATAGGTGTAGCTAGAGGAGGAGGAAACACAAAAATGAATTAGCTCACAAGATCACAGTTGCCAGGACTGTCAAGAAACCAGTAAAGGCTGTAACACAATATGGACTAAAAGCTAAAATCCAGATAAGCCTAGTTCTGCTGGACTCAGGCTTCAGACATCTTTCTCTCCTCATTCTCTGCTTCTCATGGAAATGTCATTACTGCCTTACACAGGACTAGGGTTACCAATTTTCTAATCGCACAAAACCAAATACCCCTGCCTCACCCCTGCCCCGCCCCTTCTTTGAGGCCCTGCCCCCACTCACTCCATTCCCCCTCCCTCCATCATGTGCTCTCCCCCACCCTCACTCACTTCTGCTGGGCTGGGGCAGGGGGTTGGGGTGTGGGAACAGGTGAGGGCTCCAGTGTGGGGCTAGAAATGGGTTCAGGGTGAAGTAGGGGGTATTGGGTGGCTCTGTGTGCTACCTGTGTCTGCAGGTGCTACCCCCACAACTCCCCTTGGCCAGGGTTCCCAGACAATGGGAGCTGCAGGGGTGGCACTCAGGGCGGTGCAGCGTGCAGCTTCCCTGATTACCCCTGTGCATAGGGGCCGCAAGGACATGCTGGCCGCTTCGGGGAGCTGCGCGGAGCCAGGGCAGTGAGGAAGCCTGTTTCAGCCCCATTGCACTGTCAACCAGACTTTTACAGACCAGTCAGTGGTACTGACTGTAGCTGCCAGGGTCCCTTTTCTACCATGGCTCTGCATGTGATGAAATGGGAATTTTCTGTAATATCTTTTTATTAATCCAATAAGTGCTATAGTTTACCCCTGTATGTGGCATTGCTACCCATGGGGGCTAAAGAGTTAAGTCTGTTCTTGTAGCAGTGCTGGAAACATGATGTGTGTGTCACCTAGCCATCTGGTATGAACCCTATGGGTCATTAAAGGACCTGCAAAGGCTAACCCATATCAATGGAAAATCGGAGAAAACAATGGAAACCCCCAGAACACTTCAATCTCCCTGGACACTCAACAACAGATATAAAAAACCTTCAAAACAGACTTCAGTGAGAAACTGCAGAACTGGAATTAATTTGCAAACTGGACACCATCAAATTAGGCCCGAATAAAAACCGGGAGTGGATGGGTCACTACAAAAAGTAATTTTCCCTCTGCTGATACACCTTCTTGTCAACTGTTGGAAATGGGTGATGTTCACCTTGATTGCATTGGCCTCATTAACACTACAAAAGTAATTTTCCCTCTCTTGATATTCACCCCTTCTTGTCAACTATTGAGAATAGGCCACTTCCACCTTAACTGAATTGGCCTCATTTGCATTGAGCTCCCATTTGGTAAGGCAACTCCCATCTTTTCATGCGCTGTAATATTTATACTGCTTACTGTATTTTCCACTCCTTGCATCTGATGAAGTGAGTTTAGCTCGTGAAAGCTTGTGCCCAAATAAATTTGTTAGTCTCTAAGGTGCCACAAGGACTCCTCGTTGTTTTTGCTGATACAGATTTACATGGTTACCACTTGGAAACCTCCAGAACATTGACAGCTAGCAATCAAAAAACAAGAGGAATGAGGTCTCCCCCAACCCAACAACTCTCAGCAGGGAAGCTGAGCAGAGGCCAGCTCGCCAGCTCCAGAACAAAGGACTGAGAGGTGCAGCAGCGGCTTCAGGCACGAGTGCTCCAAGTGCGTGCTTGGGGCGGCAAGCCGTGGAGTGTGCCCTGCAGGTCCCTGCGAGGGCAGCAGTCAGGTAGCCTTTGGTGATATGCCTGCAGGAGGTCCACCGGTCCTGTTGATTTGGTGACAATTTGGTGGTAGGTATGCCGAAGCTGTGGGACTGGCAGACCTTCCGCAGGCAAGCTACCAAAGGCTGCCTGACTGCTGTGCTTGGGGTGGCAAAAAAGTTAGAGCTGCTCCTGGAGAGGTGACAGGCAGGGGATAAAGGCATGACTTTTGGGAGCAGCTGAGCTGCTCTCACATGGGACTTACAAAGGCACAGAAAGGCAAAGCCAGAAATGGATTCCACAGCAGCTTGGCTAGCTATTTGCATTGGCTAGGCCAGAAGAACTATGTCTTAAGCTATGTCTGCACTAGCACTTTTGTTGGTAAAACTGATGTCACTCAGGGGTGTGAAAAACACACCCATAAGTGACAGTCTGGACAGCACTACTTCTTAGAATTGGAAGGGACCTCAGGAGATCATCTAGTCCAACCCCTTGCTCAAAGGATCCTCAAACAGAATTTTACCCCAGTTTCCTAGATGCCCCCCTCAAGGATTGAATTCATAACCCTGGGTTTAGCAGGCCAATGCTCAAACCACTGAGTTATCTCTCCTCCCTCTCCCCATCAATGGGAGACAATCTCCTGCCAACATAGCTATTGCCGCTCATTGGAGTGGTTTAATTATACTGGCAGGAGAGCTCTCTCCTGTAGGCATGGAGCAGCTACAGGGGTGATTTTATAGCGGCACAGCTACATCGGTACAGCTGTGCTGCTGTAAGTTCTTTTGTGTAGATAATAGCCTTAGCCTTCATTACTCTGTCTCAGTTGCCTAATAAAATCTACTCTGTGTTGAAAAGGCTGCCTGGTGTCACTTCAGATACTTGCTGAGGTGCCCTGGTCTCTGGAGTGTACAAATCTTTGACTAGGAGTCTGTCTCAGTTGGACTCAGACTGCACACTGAAAGGGTTCCTCCAAGAGACAGTTCAAAAATGGGATATAGCACAGATCCTGTGGATCCGTGACAGTGAAGTACACAGGGACCTTAATGCTAGACATCCTAATTTATTAATATATGTACCTCTCCTATGGTCTTTCTTTCCTTTCTCTCCCCTTCCTATGTCTCTATAGTGATTAAAAAGACCCACAATACCTAGTACATATATATTGCTTTGTGTCTTTAAACTACTGTGCAAACATTATCCACACAGCCCCACCTGCATAATGCAGGTGAATATTATTATCATGTTATAGAGAGTGAAAGTCAGATACAGGGGTTAAGTGGCTTGCTGTAGGTCACAAAGTGAATTATTAGCAGAGTCAGGATTAGAATTCAAGAGTTCCTGTCTCCCAGTCTTGTGCTCCAGCCACAAAATTTTGCTGCTTGTACGAATTTACACTCTTTCCCCCTTGGTACTCACACAGCACAAACATTCACTTTGAGTTCTTGATCCAAGAAAAAGACCCTCTTTGGTGCGTTGATCGTCACTTTAAACTTTGGCAACACTGAAAATGCAAGGTAAATATCATTGCTGAGTGACATCTTAGGTGTGAGGGGAGAAGAAGAAACAGGGAAACCTAACTGCACCAGCATTTGAGGGGTATGAACACCAAAAAGAGAGATTAATTGTTAAGAGGAATACAGACATGTATAACTAGGAGTAAGGGGGTGATGTTCTTAGAAAAGGAAAATTTAGGTTTAATAGTATGAAAATTCTTTACAAGGAGCTGTGTCATAACTGTTATAATACTTATAAAGCATATTCATCTGTAGATCTCGAAGTACTTAACAAAGGAGGTCAGTGTCACTATCCTCATTTTATAGGTATGGAAACTGGGGCACAGAAAAATTAAAGTGGCTTGCCCAAGGTCACCCAGCAGGACAGTGGCAGACCTGAGAATAGAAACAACATTTTGTGGTTTTCAGGGCAGTGCTGACCCAGTAGTTGCACTACTCCATTAGGAAGGTTAGGAGTATAGTGTCCCAAGGGAAGTGGACACCCCAGTAGGTTGGAAATAGTTTTCTGAGGGAGGGGGTGGGAAAGGAGCTCTCCCTGCTAACACAGGAAGCTTGGTATTGTCAAAGCCCTGCCCAACGAGCTCACAGGAGACAGGTGAAAGTCTTAGTGACAAAATGAGGGATGGCAAATTCATAAGAAGAAAATAAATCAATGGAGTTGTTCCATATGTAAAATGACAGATACTAGGGAGATCATCAGGCATTGGTAGCTTTTATTTTTCTATCTGCCCACAGTATCCTTCCATACTGTTTACCCTGCAGTCCACCACAGCTGTCAGATATCATTCTATTAAATGATAATATATTCTAATTTAATATATTCTATTTAATAATAGCTTTAGACTTCTAGAGCACAGTATATGCTTTACATGCAATATCAACCTCACACGACCATCTGAGGTTTAACTTAATATTATTTCCCATTGTACAGATGGATAAACTGAGGCACAAAGAGGTGACATGACTTGACCAAAGTTACACTGCAATTTAGTGACAAAGTCAGAAAAAGAACCCAGACTTCTGACTCCTGGCCTTCTGCTCTGATCAGTAGACCACATTCCTCAGTATTTATCAGGATATTCATTACTTATCCATCTCCCTCATGGCCTCAGTCTCTCCTCCCTGCTTCCATGCCTTGGCTTACCTGTCTTAACCAGTGAGTTCAATGACAAAAATCATGTTATACAATATATAATGGCTGCACTACCTTATGCCTATGTTTGACAAACAGCCCCTCATAGATTCAGGCTGTGGGACTTGGCCATATAAGACATAATTAACTAGTGCAGATGAGATCCACTGCAGGTGCTTACCATATTCCTCCACAGTGAACCAATGAAGCGTTTTGTCACCTGACTTCTTCTCAACGATGATTTCATAACTCCCCAGGATTGGCTCTTGGATTAACGGGAATGAGAGTTGGACAATGGCATTCTTGGATGTTACATCCAGCCACTGAAAGATCCGATTGCGGTGGGGATCCTAGTAGGGGTGGGGAGATAAATACAGATGCTTTTATCATCTTCTTCAAGGCCCTCCCACTTTTTTTTCTTCCTTCCTTTACATTTCATAGATTCACAGATTCCAAGGCTGGAAGGGATCATTGTGATCATCTAGTCCAACCTCCTGTATAACACTGTCCATAGAACTTATCCCAAATACCCAAAATAGAAAAACATCAAATCCTAATTTTAAAATTGCCAGTGATGGAGAATCTCCTATGATCCTTGGTAAATTGACCAAACATGGTTAAAAATTTACACGTCATTTACAGTCTGAATTTATCTAGCTTCAGCTTCCAGCCATTGGATCATGTTATACCTTTGTCTGCTAGATTGAAGGGCCCGTTATTAAATATTTGTTCCCTGTGTTGATACCTATAGACTGTAATTAACTCACCTCTGAACCTTCTCTTTGTTAAGCTGCATAGGTTGAGCTCCTTGACTCTAAGACTAAAAGGCAGGATTTCTAATACTTTAATTATAGTAGATGCTCTTCTCTGAACTTTCTCCAGTTGCTAACTTCCTTCTTGAATTGCAGGCACCAGAACTGAACAGAGTATTTCAGTAGCGGTCACACAAATGCCAAATACAGAGATAAAATAATTTTTCTACTCCTACTCAAGATTCCTCTGTTTATGCATCCTAGGATTGCATTAGCTCTACTGCCACAGCACCACACTGGAAACTCATGTTCAGCTGATTATCCACCATGATCCCCAAATCTTTATCAGAGTCACTGCTTCCCAGGACAGGTCCCCTGTCCTGCAAGTATGATCTACATTCTTTGATCCTAGACATGTATATTTACATTTAGCTGTATAAAAACACATATTGTTTGCTTGCGCCCAGTTTATCAAGTGATCGTGATTGTTCTGATTCAGTGACCTTTCATCTTCATTATTTACCACTCCTGCAATTTTTGTGTTATTTGCAAACTTTACCAATGATGAGATTATGCTGTCTTCCATGTCATTGGAATCATACCTGCTAGATGTCGATTCCCTATTAACAATTACATTTTGAGACCTCTCAGTTAGCCAGTTTTTAATGCATTTAATGTGTGCCATGTTAATTTTGTTTTATTCTAGATTTATAATCAAAATATTATGTGGTACCAAGTCAAACAACTTACAGAATTCTAAGTACAGTATATCACATCAACAGTATTACCATTATCAACCAAACCTTTAACTTCATCAAAAAAGTATCAAGTTTGTTTGACAGAATCTATAATCCATAAGCCCATGTTGATTTGCATTAATTTTACTATCCTCCTTTAATTCTTTATTAATTGAGTCCTGTAACATCCGGGACTCAATTAACCTCTAACATAATTTTGTTTGGGATTGATGTCAGGCTGACAGGCCTATAATAACCCAGGTTGTCCTTTTTACCCTTTGTAAAAATTGGAACATTTGCTTTCTTCCAGTCTTCTGGAACTTCCTCAGTGCTCCAAGATATTAACAATCGAGCAAGATCCCCAGACAGTTCTTTTAAAGCTCTTCAGTACAAGTTATCTGGACCTGCTGATTTAAAAATGTCTAACTTTACAGCTTCTGTTTAACATCCTCAAGAAATATTAGTGGAATGGAAAAAGTGGTTTCATACAATGAGACTTATATCATCTCTTTTTCCCCCAAATATGGAACAGAAATATCTATTGAACACCTCCAGCTTTTTTGCATTATTATTGATAATTCTAACATTTCCATCTAGTAATGGACCAATATGATTGTTAGGATTTTTTTTTGTGCCCAATATATTTTAAAAATTCCTTCTTATTGTCCTTTATTCTCTCTTCTAAATCAGGTCAGTTTTTTAACAAGTGTGGTCTTCTTCTTCAGTTGTGGCTTTTGGAGCATCTAGTAAGATGTTGTTAAATTATTCCCACTTATTATTCACATTTTTCTATTAAATACTTTTACCAGAATTATTATTTGATTCATAATTGTTTTCAGCTTTCTGAAATTGGTCCTATTAAAGCACTAAGTATACACATTTCTGGCCTAGACTTTATTCTGCTTGCACATTATTAATTGGATCAAGCCATAATCACTTGTTCCTCAGATTTGTAGGTGACAAATCTGAGGAACTGTCACAGATTGAAGTGTCACTAGAGCAGGTTTTGGAATTAATTGATAAACTCAACATTAACAAGTCACCGGGACCCGATGGCATTCACCCAAGAGTTCTGAAAGAACTCAAATGTGAAGTTGCAGAACTATTAACTAAGGTTTGTAACCTGTCCTTTAAATCGGCTTCGGTACCCAATGACTGGAAGTTAGCTAATGTAACGCCAATATTTAAAAAGGGCTCTAGAGGTGATCCCGGCAATTACAGACCGGTAAGTCTAACGTCAGTACCGGGCAAATTAGTTGAAACAATAGTTAAGAATAAAATTGTCAGACACAGAAAAACATAAACTGTTGAGCAATAGTCAACATGGTTTCTGTAAAGGGAAATCGTATCTTACTAATCTATTAGAGTTCTTTGAAAGGGTCAACAAACATGTGGACAAGGGGGATCCAGTGGACATAGTGTACTTAGATTTCCAGAAAGCCTTTGACAAGCAGGGGCGGCTCTAGGCATTTTGCTGCCCCAAGCACGGCAGGCAGGCTGCCTTCGGCAGCTTGCCTGCAGAGGGTCCGCTGGTCCTGCGGCTTCGGCGGACCTCCCGCAGCCGTGCCTGCGGGAGGTCCTCCGAAGCCACTGGACCAGCGGACCCTCTGCAGACATGCCTGTGGGAGGTCCACCGAAGCAGCGGGACCAGTGGACCCTCTGCAAGCAAGCCGCCGAAGGCAGCCTGCCTGCCGCCCTCATGGCGACTAGCAGAGCGCCCCCAGTGGCTTGCTGCCCCAAGCACGCGCTTGCCGTGCTGGGGCCTGGAGCCGCCCCTGTTGACAAGGTCCCTCACCAAAGGCTGTTACGTAAATTAAGCTGTCATGGGATAAAAGGGAAGGTCCTTTCATGGATTGATAACTGGTTAAAAGACAGGGAACAAAGGGTAGGAATTAATGGTAAATTCTCAGAATGGAGAGGGGTAACTATGGTGTTCCCCAAGGGTCAGTCCTAGGACCAATTCTATTCAATTTATTCATAAATGATCTGGAGAAAGGGGTAAACAGTGAGGTGGCAAAGTTTGCAGATGATACTAAACTGCTCAAGATAGTTAAGACCAAAACAGATTGTGAAGAACTTCAAAAAGATCTCACAAAACTAAATGATTGGGCAACAAAATGGCAAATGAAATTTAATGTGGATAAATGTAAAGTAATGCACATTGGAAAAAATAACTCCAACTTTACATACAATATGATGGGGGCTAATTTAGCTACAACGAGTCAGGAAACAGATCTTGGAGTCATTGTGATAGTTCTCTGAAGATGTCCACCCAGTGTGCAGAGGCAGTCAAAAAAGCAAACAGGATGTTAGGAATCATTCAAAAGGAGATAGAGAATAAGACGGAGAATATACTATTGCCCTTACATAAATCCATGGTACACCCACATCTCGAATACTGTGTACAGATGTGGTCTCCTCACCTCAAAAAAGATATATTGGCACTAGAAAAGGTTCAGAAAAGGGCAACTAAAATGATTAGGGTTTTGGAGACAGTCTCATATGAGGAGAGATTAAAGAGACTAGGACTCTTCAGCTTGCAAAAGAGGAGACTAAGAGGGGATATGATAGAGGTATATAAAATCATGAGTGATGTGGAGAAAGTGGATAAGGAAAAGTTATTTACTTATTCCCATAATACAAGAACTAGGGGTCACCGAATGAAATTAATAGACAGCAGGTTTAAAACAAATAAAAGGAAGTTCTTCTTCATGCAGCGCACAGTCAATTTGTGGAACTACTTACCTGAGGAGGTTGTGAAGGCTAGGACTATAACAGCGTTTAAAAGAGAACGGAATAAATTCATGGTGGTTAAGTCCATAAATGGCTATTAGCCAGGATGGGTAAAGAATAGTGTCCCTAGTCTCTGCTTGTCAGAGGATGGAGATGGATGGCAGGAGAGAGATCACTTGATCATTGCCTGTTAGGTTCACTCCCTCTGAAGCACCTGGCATTGGCCACTGTTGGTAGAAAGATACTGGGCTAGATGGACCTTTGGTCTGACCCGGTACGGCCGTTCTTATGTTCTAAGCTACCTTTTTGTTGTTGTTGCTGTTGTTTGTTCTATGGTCCGTTCCTCATTATCTGTTAGCATGGGGGATTTTTTATTATACTTGGTCCTATCGGGGTGGTGGTGGGGGGATGGTTTAGCATATAGGATGTGACTAAGGAGTCGGTCTTATAGATGCTAAGTGCTTAGAACCCCTGTTGCTTCCCAGGATCAGACTGTTTGTGTACTAAACTATCCTCAGATTAGGCTACACTGAATATTGGATACACAAACTGCCAATCTACCTGAAACAACACAGGACTGAGACTCAGGAGATTTGGATTTTATTCCCAGTCCTGCCACTGGCCTGCAGGGTGACTCTGTGCAATCACTTCATTGCTCACTGCCTGTTTCCCCATCTGTGCAATGGGGATATTAACACTGATCTCCTCTGCAAAGTACTTTTAAATACACAGGTGAAAAGCACTGTATAAGAACTATGTATTATCTGCATTTGCCCTTTCTAGGACATGATCTTGCAGGGAAAGACAATTCCTATACATACATGGTAAGCTTGGGAGTGATGTCATCATATCAGCCAGTCTGCTGTAGTCTGACTGAGATAAATTTAAACTGGATTCTTTATTCAAGCCCCCTCACAACTACCACTTGTGTTACGCTTCACAGTTCTGTGGACTTCTTCCCTCTGGCTCCCTCTAGTGTTTGCAAGTCAGTTTGCATTTACTCAACCCTGCTTTATTCCATTGCCAGTAGAGTCAACATAACTTAGGCCTGGTCTACACTATGCATTTGTACCAAATTTAGCAGCGTTAAACTGCACCCGTCCACACAATGAAGCCCTTTATATCGATATAAAGGGCTCTTAAAACCGATTTCTGTACTTCTCCCCGACGAGGGGAGTAGCGCTGAAATCGGTATTGCCATGTTGGATTAGGATTAGTGTGGCCGCAATTCGATGGCCTCCGGGTGGTATCCCACAGTGCACCATTGTGACCGCTCTGGAAAGCAATCTGAATTCGTATGCACTGGCCAGGTAGACAGGAAAAGCCCCGCGAACTTTTGAATTTCATTTCCTGTTTGCCCAGCGTGGAACTCTGATCAGTACGGGTGGGGATGCAGTCCCAAATCCAAAAAGAGCTCCAGCATGGACCATACAGGAGATACTGGATCTGATCGCTGTATGGGGAAACAAATCTGTTCTATCAGAGCTCCGTTACAGAAGACGAAATGCCAAAGCGCTTGAAAAAATCTCCAGGCTATGATAAACAGAGTCCACAGCAGGGACTCAGCACAGTGCTGTGTGACAAGCATAACAGAAAGCCAAAGAATCAAATGGATGCTCATGGAGGGAGAGAGGGGGTACTGAGGACTCCAGCTATCCCACAGTCCCCGCAATCTCCGAAAAGCATTTGCATTCTTGGCTGAACTCCCAATGCCTGAAGGGTCAAAAACATTTTCCCAGGTGTTTCAAGGTATATGTAGTCAATTTATCCCCTTCCATCACCCCAAAAGAAAAGAGGGAAAAATCATTTCTCACCTTTTTTCAATGTCACCCTACGTCTACTGCATGCTGCTGGTAGACGGGGTACTGTGGCGCTGAACAGCAGCATCCCCTCCCCGGTGGCAGACGGTGCAAAATGATTGATATCTGTCCTCATCATCAGCCCATGAGTGCTCCTGGCTGGCCTCGGTGAGGTTGGCGGGGGGTGCCTGGGCAAAAATGGGAATGACTCCCGGTCATTCCCAGCAGATGGTACAAAAGGCTTGGTAACCATCCTCATCATAGCAGCTGGAGGCTGAGCTACATCAGCCCCTCACCTCTTTCATGTCTAATGAAGATTCTGTACTACCTGGACTATCACAGCAGCAGGAGGCTGGGCTCCTCTCCCCACCACCCTTTAATGTCCTGCCTGGGCTATCATAGCAGCTGGAGGCTGCCTCCCCTTCATTTTATCTCACAAAAAAGTCAGTGTTTCTTATTCCTGCATTCTTTATTACTTCATCACACAAATGGGGGGACACTGCCACGGTAGCCCAGGAGGGTTGGGGGAGGAGGAAAGCAACGGGTGGGGTTGTTGCAGGGAGACCCCCTAGAATGGCATGCAGCTCATCATTTCTGCTGGATCTCTGGGGCTCTGACACGGAGCGGCTGTGCTCTCTGTTTCTCTAGTACACTTGCCCCATATACTAGGCAGGACTGACTCTATTTTTGACAAAACATAAAGAAAGGAATGAAATGAGGAGTCATTCCCATTTTTGTCCATGCGCCCCCAGCTGACCTCAGCAAGGCCAGCCAGGAGCACCCATGACAGCAGCAGACGGTACAAAAGCATTGATAACCGTCATCACCAATTTCCAATTGCAAACGGCGCAAAATGACTGATAACAGTCATCACATCTCCAATTTCCTATTGCAGGTGGTGCTATAGCTGGTAACCATCTCTGCTACTGTGCAAAGGCGAATGAATAATTCTGTGTAGCACTGCAGTACCACATCTGTCAGCAGCATCCAGTACACATACGGTGACAGTGACAAAAGGCTAAACGGACTCCATGGGAAAGCCCTTTTTGAGGAGCAGTACTCCTGGCTGTGAGAGCACAGAAAATTACACCTGTCCTAATGGTCAGTGAGGAGAAGTGGGGAAGGCTGTATGTTAACTGGGATAAACAGTGATATAAGTGTTGGATTTAAATGCTGTAGTTTACAATAAGTATCTATGTTTTAACAATAAATAATACATGAGGTTTTGCTATTGTAGTTTACACTCTTCACCAAAAACTTTTGAGAAGGAACTAACCCTCTGTTGTTATTTCCTATATAACATAATAGAATGTATGGAACAATATATTCATTATTATTATTATATTTTGTAGTTACAGAGCACCATCTGTCTGGGGATCTCAAAATGCCTTACAACACTCATGAAGTTTAACCTCAAAATAACCCCAGGAGACAATTATTATTATTCCCTACTTTACAGATGGGAAACTGAGTCACCGGTGTTCAATCCACGGTTACACATAGAGTCTGTGGCAGAAGTGGGAAAAGAATCTAGATCTCCTTACTCACAGTCATCTGCTATAACCAGAGTTCCTCCCTATAATAGTGAGGAAGCTAATGCACCATGATATAAATAAAAAACCCTTCTCCCTTCTTTGCTTCTAATCAGATTTTCTTGTATAAAAGAAAACCATAGCAGGGCCTAGTTTATTCAGGAAGCATCATATACATGATACTACTAATGCACCTATGAAGGGGAATTGTTTTTTCTTTCATTCCTGGGACCCTTTATTGACAATTTGTTGCAATGCTCAGCGCCTGCCACTCATTCTAAACATATTCTGCACGTGTTCCATCTGCACCAATCTCCCATGGGAATCATGGGAGGAATACGCCTTCAGAGTGACAATTTCTCAAGCAAACACTCTTGATTCAGAAAGCTGAGAGCTCTGTCCTTCTAAGTAAGTCATATTTTATAGTACCATGAGCCTCTTACCTGAAGGATGATCAGGGGATACTGAAAGAGATAAAGGGCAAAAACAAAAGATTAGAATTCAAGGAAATTAGTTACTGATTAAGAAATAATCTGGATGATAAGGCAAGACTGTGGCTGCTCCTTTTCTAAGTGCACAAGTCTGGCACAAGCTTTCTGTTCAGCCCTATCTCATCTTGTGATCAGAAGTTCAGTGGGTTAAGGATACAACCCTAATGTCACCTGTCTGTGAAGATGACAGTCTGATATATTTACAGATTTCACAGTCTCTTGGTGTGGGGACTGGTGAGGTAACTCTCCTCCTTCTTATCTGTGTTCTCTAGGGAGGTCCCACGCCCTTTCTCCTATGTTAAGGTGGGTCAGGGACTAGTAATGTGAATCCAAAGAGTATATCCACTTTAGAGACATCAGGAGATCTACTCAGCCCATTTTCCTATATAAAGGTGAGATACTGTCTGATTAAGTGAATCTATAACAGGTCCTTGAAAAAATATTGACTCCCAGTCACACTCACCGTCTCCTGAACAGGTTTGAAATTGTTATCCAAAGAAACAACTCGGAACATCACTGAAAAGAGAGGAGGTGGTGAGGAAAGAAAAAAAAAAAGAACAATCTTAGCAGCAGAATACCATTTTCTAAGATATATTTTGAAACTAAGTTTCTTCAGACACATCATCGAAGGAAAGTTTGAAGTGTTAAAGAGAAGCCTTTTGAGTTATTGGAGAAGCAAAAAGTATTTGAATGTTATTTTAACTGGTAAAAAAAAATCAACTAAATTATTTCCTACATGAATCAGCTGGGGTCAAATATATCTAAAAAGTAAACACACATGGTCATATTCATCTCTCAGCTTCTGCTCCATTATACCGGGAGTAATTTTAGCCTATATATTATTTACTGTACATCCTGAACTTAAGTCTTGGGGCAGCAGAAAGATTAAAAGATAAAATTATCTGATATTTGGAAGAAGAGATACTAATTGATTTTCCCACTCTAAATCAATTGTGGACTATTCAAACTGTTTATCATGCATCATTTTATTTACTATGTGTTTTATTGTCAGGTACAGCAACAATGAAAATCCCTTCATTGAAATAAAATCACAAATTAACTGTACTTAGTGTGATGGGATGCACTCCCCACACTGGCTCTGAGAGGGCTCAATTAGGCCAGGCAGGCCTAATCAGCCAATCAAGCGGCAAAGAAGGGAGATTCAGGCTGTGCGGAGAGAGCTAATTAGGAAGAAGTTCACCTGTGAGAAAACAGTAGGGCTTCTATAAGGCCTGGGAGTTGATGACAGAAAGGGGCTGCAGGGAAGTAGGCTGCAGTCACACCCTGTGAGAAGGGAGGTGTGTCTGGAGGCTACAGAGGCAGGTAGCCTACAGTTAGATCTTGAGAGGAGAGAGCTTGGGAGGGTGCCAAACCCAGAAGGGGTGGAAGCCAGACGGGTAGGAAAGGCTCAGGGAAAGAGTCTGCAAGGTCCAGGAGGGAACAGACCTGAGCTGCTGATTAGAGGGTCTCTGAGCTGGAACCCGGAGTAGAGCATGGACCTGGGATCCTCTGCCAGCCACTGTGGAAGTGGCACTGGCTGGGCAGGGAATGGGAAGACTGCCCAAGCCTGTGGATAAAAAGAGACTTTGATACCCTGGAAAGAGAGGGCCAAATCACAAAGAGGCAACAGCTGCTCCTGGAGTGAGAGAGAGGCTGCAGACAGAGAGAGAAGAGATGGAGTGCAACCGCATGAAGGGGTATCAGCTGTGCAGAGCTAATCCCCAGAATGACCAGGAGGAGATGCCATCCTGCAGTGAGCAGAACACTGCATGGCAGTTAATCATGCTTGGATTTTTCAAATATGGCTGAACGAAGTTATTCCAAACTTCAAAACAAATGATGCTTGTATTAAGAAGCACCACAGGTTTCTGCTCCAAAGGTATTTTCCAGAAAATATGAAACATCTGAAAAGAGGGAAGCAACTTCATCACCATGAGAACAGTCCAGGTAGAAATGTAGAGGGACTGGCAGGGCCTTCTCTATCTATCTTAGGAACTTCTATGATCTCAATCACCATAGTACTAGAGCAACTTACAATCTTTAATGTATTCATCCTCACAACACCCCTGTGAGATAGGGCAGTGCTGTTATCCCCACTAATGGGGAACTGAGGCACAGCTAGACTGAGTGACTTGTCCAAGGTCACACAGAAGGTCTGTTGCAGAGCAGGGAGCTGAACCTGCATCTTCCAAATCCAGAACTAGCACCCTAACCAGTAGACCATCCTTCCTCTCCAGCATCTGCAAAGCTCGGGAAATGTAGTGGGGCGGCTGCCCCACTCCTGCAGAAAACGGGTTAAAAGCAGTTCTGGAGAGGGCTGTGGCTGGGAAAAGCTAGGCTGATTGGGGAAGCAGCCACAGCTGAAGTCACGCCCCAATCAGGCCACAGTTGGCCCTGTAAGAGGGCTGAGGTCCAGGAGCTGTAAAAGAGTTTCTCTCTAGCTGTGGAGAGAGATTGGCCTGACTTCCTGGGAGCTGAGCATGGTACCTAGAGTGGAGCAGGGCTGGAGGAATGCCAGAGGAGCTGGGGAGCTCTGGCCTGGAACCCCCCAAGGCTGCAGGCCTTGCGAAAGGCTGGGAAGGGTATTGGGGTTGCAGAGGTGAAGCCCGGGGCAGGCAAAGGCAGCAGGTCCAACTCCCCCTCGCCGATGATGAGTGGCTTATACTGCAGTCTGCCCCAATGAGTGGGGGCTAGATGGTGCCTGGCAGTAGCCACTGAGGCAAGGTGGAGATAGAGGGTTGGGGGTTCCTTTGAGTGGGGACACCCAAAGTGTGGGGACACAGCCGGGGGCAGCACCCCAAGACAAAGGGGTACTGGGTTCCGGGAGGGACATGAGAGCCGGCGGCAGGCGAGACACTGGCCTGACGAGGGTGCTCCGGACTTGAAGATCTAATTCCTGAGACAACCAGCAGGAGGTGCCTTGCCGGTGAGTTGTCACCTCACCACAGGAACCCTTTCCTAAATGAATCGGGGAAAAAAACATCCCTCACTGCTTGCTGTCTTCAGGTCATGCTCCAAGACTCACCTGTTCATCAGAGCATTCCCCAAAAGAAAAGAGTAGAAGAAAACCCAGTCATATATTCAATGATAGAAACCACAGAGTAGGAAGAAGAATTGACTTTCTCTTCTGGATACATCTCACTGTCTTTATTCTTTATTTATTTTTGTACTGCACACCCTGTAGAAATGATGACTGAATCAGAATCTCAGACTCAGATAAACATAAACAACAAAACATCTTGATATTCCTGAAGTGATGGATTTCTGTAAATCCAGAAAGCCACAAGATCTCTCAGAGGAAATTCATTCAATTAGGAACATATAAATGCTATTTATGCATTAAAATTCTATGAATGAGCTACTTTCCCTGCTGTGTTTTGATAATCCCTACCTAGGGCTGCAGCTAGAGACCAAGGACTGATTATGGACATCCTGCTCCAGTTCTTCTCCTTCTTAGCAATGATACTCCATCCTAGCCCTCCTGCCCCCTGACATCCACACTCCCAGTTCAATAAGTAACTCATACCCCTGCTCCTATTCACCTGTCTGTCCAGGTTTGTAAATGGGTTTGTCCGTCTGGATGAAGACAACGCTGTCCACATTCTGAATTGCCACTGACCTTCTCTCTGACAGGTGGACTGTGTGGCCTTTGGCAGAGAAAATGATGAAAGCCAAAGGGTCAGAGGTGGCAAGAGAAGCCTGGGAGAGAACAAAAAAAACAACACAGAAAGTCTTTTAGGGTCCGTCTATGTGATGGATTCCCAAGTGAGGGTGATGACCCCTAAGTGAGTCACGATGAATCACAATATTACAACAAAAAACTTCAAAAGCAGACTCCATTGAGAGACTGCTGAATTGGAATTAATTTGCAAAATGGACACCATTAAATTAGGCTTAAAGACTGGGAGTAGATGGGTCATTACACAAAGTAAAACTTTTTCCTCATGTTTATTTCTCCCTCCCCAGTCCACACACACTGTTCCTCACACCTTCTTATCAACTGCTGCAAATGGACCTTTTTCATTACCACTACAAAAAGTAGTTTTTCTCTCCTGCTGGTAATAGCTCATCTTAACTGATTACTCTCATTAGAGTGTGTATGGTGACACTCATTGTTTCATGTTCTCTGTGTATATATACATATATATCTTCCTACTGTATTTTCCACTGCATGCATCTGATGAAGTGGGCTGTAGCCCATGAAAGCTTATGCTGAAATAAATGTGTTAGTCTCTAAGGTGCCACAAGGTCCTGTTCTTTTTACAGTGAGTCTGATGATAGATTGTTTGTCTGCCAGTAAAACAAGCTCTAAGGGTATGTCTATACTGCAGTTGGAGGTCTAGTTTCCAGCTCTGGCAAACGTACACATTCCAGCTTTGATTGAGCTACTACAATAGAAATCATGTAGCCACAGCAATACAATCAGTGGGTGGGGCTAGCTGCCCCAAGTACAGACCTAGAATTTCAGATGGGATTGTACTCAGGCCCCTAATCCAAGCTGTTGCCTATGCCATTGCAGCCTCACCGCTATTTTTAGTGTGCTAGCTCAATCAAAGCTAGCCTGTGTGTGTCTATCTACCGCCAGCTCCACAGCCCCTTACAGTCTGTGCTATAGATTGGTCCTCATTTTGTCCCCAGGCTTTAGACTCCACACACAATTCAAATCCTCACACAGAACAGCTAGCATAAATGTTTCCTAATCTCGCAGGACTACTATGTATTGACAGTATTGATGTGCCGGGCTGTCAGGCTATTGGCAAGTTCTGAAGTGCTTCTCCTGCTGCGTATGGGATCACCTAACCATGGGCTTTTCTATGGCTTTTAGCCACAGCCCTGCACTGTAATGAGAAAAGAAACTAGTGTGTTCCAACTGGGTTATGGGTTAGATTGAGCCAAAACTGCCTACATCCTGGAATGAAAGTCAAATGTCTTTCCCTGACACACTCCCTACTCTCTCTCTCTCTTTCTCACACACACACACACGCGCGCACACACACACACGCACACTCCCCACTCTAATCAATTTTTCTTTTTCTTCAGACTAGTTTTCTATTCTTTTTTTCCTTTCCCTGCAGTCTGTCTTTGGGTACCTCTACATTGACACTGGAGGTATAACTTCTAGCTCTAGCATACTAAAAAGAGTAGTTTAGCTGCAGCTGCATGAAGAGCAGGAAGGGCTAGCCACCTGAGTATGTTCCTGAGAGTTCAGACAAGATTGTGCTCTGGGCTGCTCTAGCCTCCTGTGACTCATACTGCTGTGGCTACACTTCTGTTTTTAGTGTATGTAGGATATGGCTACACTTGCAACTCCCGCAGCAGTGCTTTGAAGTGCGACTGTGGTTGCGATGCCAGCGCTGGGAGAGAGCTCTCCCAGCGCTGCAGGTACTCCACCTACCCATGGGGATTAGCTTACAGCTCTGGGAGCCGCGCTCCCAGCGCTGGGACACTGTTTATACTGGCGCTTTACAGCGCTGTAACTTGCTGTGCTCAGGGGGGTGTTTTTTCACACCCCTGAGCAAGATAGTTGCAGCGCTGTAAAGCGCCAGTGTAGCCAAGGCCTTAAGATTCATCAGAACTAGTGTATGTCTCCTTGAGCTGAAACATACACCCTAAGCTCCAGTGCAGACATACCTTGTGTCTTGTTTTTTATTTCCCATCCCCATTCTCCTTGAGCCTTTCTCCTCCTGTTCTTCAAGAGTAGGATCAGTTTGGATCACAGGAGGGATGCATCCCCCTTTGTCTCTCTTTAGCTGAATTAAAATATGAAATACCTTGAACTCTCTGCATTGGAAGAAATTATTTTCTGTCACAGATTCCTCAAACAGCGTGGTATTGATGCCATGATATTCCAAGTGAACATTCAGGGACAGTGGCTCACTGAGGTTGTAGAGCTGTACACACAGTCTCTGCGGAGAGATGCTCTGCAGCACCGCAGGGACAATCAGGACATATTGACTACAGATAAACAAAGCCAAACAGCTAGGTCAGTCAGCAGAAAGGAGAGGATCCACAACAACATACATTTGGAGAAAAACTTAGGGCTTGTCTACATGGGCAATTTATAGTGCTGCAACTTTCTCACTCAGAGGTGTGAAAAAACACACCCTTGAGCGCAGGACGTTTCCAGTGCTGGTAGCTACACCCCTTGTGGAGGTGGGTTTTTTAGAGTGCTGGGAGAGCACTCTCCCAGCGTTCTGATGTGACTACACAAGCCATATTAAAGCATTGATGCAGCTGCGCTTTAGCATTGCCAGTGTAGACTAGCTCTAAGTGGCTACTGGGGATCCTGATCAAAAGCTTATTAAAATCAGTGGAAAGACTCCAGTTTAATGGGCTTTGGATCAGGCCCTAAGTGAGCACAATGTGTGGTCCCTCAAGCTATTCCACTATTAGATGATTCTCCACACCCCCTCACCTCAAGCCTGAACTGGAGGGTCCAGCTTGAGGGGTAGTATGTATCATACTTATCTGGCCCTCATCACCACAGTATCTGAGCACCTCAAGTTGTCTAATGGATTTATACACCTCTGTGAGGGAAGGAAGTGCTGTTATTCCCATTTTACAAATGAAGAACTGAATCACAGGAAAGTTAAATTACTTGCCCAAGGTCACACAGGAAATCTGTAGCAGAGCAGGGAAATGAACCCATGTCTGCATCTAGTGCCCTAACCACCAGACTATCCCCTAGTAGAGAGTTCTGTTTCTGTGGCCCAGTCAGCCATGAGCTTATTTTCTGAGACTATCGACAAAAGTACCAGTTAATGCTAATTGTGGTGGTAGATCTGGGCACAGTTCCATCAAGAAAGGAACTGAAATGTCACAACTTATTTGCCATAATACATAGGAAATGCACTTCAGTCTCGGCATGCAATGCTTGATTATTCCAGGAAGAGACTACCCAACTCAGCTTTTGTTTCTATCACACTCTTTCCTCTGTCACATTCTTTCCTCTACCCTCTCACTTTGTCTCCTGCCATTCTGCCTCTTTTTTTTAAATGCTGCCTCTTATGGTAAGAACAGGCTCCCTCTCTCAGGGCATCCTCACTCTGGCCCTTCAAGCCCCTCCTCTGTTTGGTTAGGCTTCTGCTGTTAGCCTTTCCCCTGCTCCCTTGGTTCTTTCATTAAAATACAAGTCAGAACTGAGAAACTGGTCATGCAACCTAAAATGAATCACATCATATTTTTGTTGTAATCCTGGTCCCACCCTTCCCTCCCACTTCTTTTCTTGATTTCATCTTTAACTGAGATTGCCTGGCTTAGACTGCACAATCCTCGGAGAACAGACCAGGAGTAACATTTTCAAAAATGCTTGAGTGCTTAGGAGTCCAAGTCCCATGAACTTTCACAGAGTCTTTTTTGTTTTTTGTTTTTTTTTTACACTCACCCATCCGGGAGTTCGGCGGCAATTCAGCAGAGAGCCCTTCAGTCGTGGACAGTCTTCGGCGGTATTTCAGCGGCTAATAAAAAACCTTGCCACCAAAGACAGAAGCACTCTCCACTGAAATGCCACCGAAGACTGTCCGTAACTGAAGGACTTTCCGCCAAACTGCCACCGAAGACCAGGAAACAAAATACTGGGACAAATGGCATACTGACCCAACTCTGGTCGGGATGCGGGACAAACTCCTCAAAATCGAGACAGTCTCAATTTTATCGGGATGTCTTGTCACCCTACCTGACCATCAGTGCTGTCTGCTCATCTAGTCCTAGGCCTCCTCCAAATCTCTGCTGCTGCACCTCAATTTTCATCTGCACCAGTCCCTGTTTTTACAGTCCAGGATCTCTACTAAACAAATTAGATTTCATACCAATTTTCTGAAAAGGAGCGAGATTAACTCTACACTGAAACATCCACCAAATTCATTTCAACCACACCTTCAGCTGCAATTTGAACCCAAATCTCCAGAGATAAAAGTCTTAGTGCATCATACAACAATGCCCCCAGAACAAATTAAATGATGGAAAAATAATGTGATATATATAGTAAAAGCACATAATATGTGATCGCTTACGGCCCATGAGATTTTGCAGAAGTCAAATGAAAGACTAGCACACTCAGAAAAATCTTTGACCACATCGTCGTCCACGGAGATGAAGAGGGAAAGTTGAAGGTTGAACCTCTCCCACAGAGAGTGCACATGTTCTGGCTTTTAAAATGCCTGTGGCTGTCTCCTCCTCCTCACTCATATTCCAATGAAAAGACAAAGAAAAAATATGCATAGATTAATTTCTCTTTGTCCTGCCTTTCTTCACACTCTTTCAGGTGTTGCTTCATAAATGTAATTTAGGGAAGTTCCAGTGTTGCCACTGAATTCATTTTTACAAGCCAAGCCACTTCCTGAGTCTCTTGATGATTCCCTTGTGCTTGCCTCTCTGATTTTCTCTGCAAAAGGGCTTGTCATCAGCTGAAAATTCCTTAATGCTCCAGTTTGTTAACATGTATCCTTGCTGAAGTGCTTGTTTGCTCAATCAGGACACAAAGCTCCCACAACACTGCTATGTCATAGGCCTGGAATGGTGGATGATAATTATAACATGCGCAAGGGGTGTGGTTAAATTCAACAAAAAATGGGAAGAAAATGCTAAATCACCTTCATTTTTTTTAAAGGTGGCTCAAACACATAAAGATGGAAGAAAGGCATCTCTTCATTTATTTACTTATTAAGGCCTTACAAACTGAGTTTGCAACCATGGTGTTTCATAGAGTTTACGATCAGAAGGGACTACCAGATCATCTAGTCTGATCTTCTGTACATCACAGGCCACCAGTACAACTCAGCACCCACACACTGAACCCAACAACTGAAACAACACCAAAGTATTACAGCCATCCGGGGTCTAACCTAATATGTGCCACAGGCAGAGAACAGATGTGACTAATATGCACCAGTGCCCATGGCCTGTGTTTTTGGGGATCTTTGCTTTGCATCTGGTACATTTCCCTGTAAGAGTCCAAACAGTCCAGAGATGAAGGATCTTTCCCTAAATCCAGACTTATAGCTTCTCCTCACAGAAAACAAACTGACAGAGCCACTACCCATGTGGGCTTTTCCTCTTAAGGAAGAGTGAGGGATGAATTTAGAAAATGTTTGACCTCCAGTCATTCCACACAATGATCATCTACTTTGAAATTAGCATTTTGCTGTTCAAGTTCTTCATTTACATTCCACAAGGCTTCTTTCTTATCCAATGAGTTATTCATTTATAGGAGTAAATGTTTGCTATTACATTATAATGGGATACAGAAAAATGAAAACAATGCAAGTAACATCCCTTTAGTTTTCTTGAAGATTAAACACCAAATACACTCTCGTACATTTAATCATAATTTTGATCTAGACTAAAACACAAGTGAATTGGCCTGGCTATGCATTTACCAACATTCAGTGAGGCTGGCATGAGCTGGCTCCTGGTTTGGCAGCATCACACCCTCCTCCAACCACACCCTCTGGAAAGACCTGGGAGAAGCCTGAGAGCACATTCAATAAAAGTGGTTGAAAAAATTTCAGCACAACAGTTTTCTGTTGGAAAATGCAGTTTTGATTGAATCATTTTGCAGGAATGCGTCAATGTTGAGGAAATGTTCAGTGCGAAAAAGTCAGAACAAATTGTTGACTTTCTGATTTCAGTTTGATAATACTAGTGTTTCATTTTGATGAGATAAAATGTTTTGTTTCAACTTTATCACTTTGATTAATTTTGTTTCAATTTTTATAGTATAATTGCATGTTAATTTTAAATGTATTATATATAATTTATATTATAATATTTTGACATTTTTGAAACAAAATTATTTGACATTATCAATGTTTCCAAATTGAAATTTTTCAGAATTTCCCTTCTTCAAGAAATTACTAATTTTTTCCTCGTGAAGGCATGCCTTTGAGGGTCACTGATTAAAACTATTCCTTGGTTTAAGGCAAAAATGAAGTCCCTCTACTCTTGCCTTGTTCAAATTACTTTCTTGCAAACACTTTCTACACCTCAAGGCAAAACTTGTCTGACTCAGCCAGGGAGATCTGTTGGAAGAGCTGCTACGTGGCGCCCTTCATATGTCAGAAAATAATTTTCTACACCCTTCTAATGGATTACTTTTTGTGAATCATGTGTTAATGAGTCCAAAAATTCATCAGTGTGTTCTCCACCTGTGATGAAATGGCTATGAGCTGTGACACGTACACTATATACAGCCTCAGTCTGTGTTGAAGCAAAATCCTGTTTTCTTTGCTAGGGTGTGGAAAAGAAATATATTTATCATAACTGGCAGCTCTGGAATTTTTTAGGTTATGTCCCAAATAGCAGGTTGCTTGGAGAGCTGCTGATGCCTACAAGTAGGTTTTCAGAATCAAAGAAATCTGAAGGTGCTCAGCACCTAAAAAAAGCAGGCACTTCATTTAGGTGCCAAAATAGATACCCTGGCAGGATAATTTTTGTCTTATTCATTCTAAATTCAAAATTGTCATGAGTGATCAGTCATTCTGGGTGTCCAACTTGAGACTACAAACCTAATTTCAAGATATGTTAAACACTTAATTCTGCTTACCTCAACAGAAGTTTCAGGTACTGAGGCCCTCTGAAAAATCACATTTCTCAAATTGGGAGCTCAAAATTACAGGCTATAATTTTTAAAAAATAGGGTACTATCCCTTTAAATAGTTTGTGAGCCCTCTAATTGTCTTTAATGTTCCAGAAGGCTTGCATGTTGCATATAGTTAATAAGCACAGTGCCCATGTGATTTTTTCATAATACATTTCATAGATTCCAAGGCCAGAGGAGACCATTGTGATCATCATGTCTTACCTCCTCTTTATCACAGGCCATAGAGATGAGCAAACTGAAACAGCTGATTTTATAGTGCGGCTATATCGTGATTTGAGATGAGGTTAAAACATGAGATTAGGATCTGGAGTTTGCTTTCAAACACACAACATAAACATAAGTGTTTGATGTTCAGATTAAGAGTGTTGGGTTCAATCCGTAATAAAGATAAGTAATGTGTATAATTTGCATCTAGGTTCAGATTTTGCATATCCTCCTAAATTCAGGCTTGTTTGGATTCAGGAATCTGTTGTGAGTCCATCTCTAATCCTGGGCAACATTCTTAAAGAATCCAACCAACCAACAAAAGACCCAGCCCTAAAGCACACATCACCTCCATTCCACATTATGGAGTCCCACCTTTACCCTCCCTGAGGAACATTCATCCCTGGAGTAACTCCATTTAAAAGTTAAGAGATTATTCCTGTAACTACCACAAAATGAACCAGAGATATAAAAATCCATTTATGCTTTTCCAGTTTAATGACAATCTGTGCAAATAGAGATTCTGCATACTGAGCTTAGCTGGGATCTGAGGGTGGTGCATGAGCCAGGAAAGCATCCAGCTTGCTCTCCCACAGCTTGCTTTGTAAGCACTAAGTAGAATAAAATCAGCCATGTCAGGCATAGACACAATATAGTGAATAAAGTGGTGCCATTTATATATAGTTACTTTCTTCTGCTGTAACCACTGGATACTGGATTATCCCCTGTTATCAGTGCAAATATTATTCATTTGCTCAGTGCCTGGGGTAATGGCCACATCTTCTGCCAGTATCTCAGTTACACAATGTTGTGAAAGTAGAATGAATTATATTGTAAAAATAAGAATGGATTAAAGAAATGTTGCATGTACCTTTAAGCAGAAATAAGAAATGTTGAAATACAGATGCCAGGAAAAGAAACATTAGGCATAAACAAGGGTGCTAATGGCGAAACATTCACGAAAGAATGGTAACAGTTAGTAAGGAAATCAGATATGCATGCCTAGCCCAGGTAAACTTATCAGATTCTGCTTCTTTTGTTATTTAATCTGTATAAATAAGATAGTTTGTGTCTTGCATGGTGCTCACATTATCTGGGTGTTATTAGCAGAGCGCTGTGCTAATAAAACAGAGTGGTCTGACAAACTGTGAGTCCTGAGTCTAACTCTGACAATTTGGAGGTCCCACCGAGATGGCAACTGTCTTCACAGGGGCCATGTGATTCCTGACCGTTTTTGCAGGATGACCGTGGCAGCCGGCACCTGGGCATTTGGCCCGAGCGGTCCTCCACTAGAACGGAAAGGCGCACAACCACAGTGAAGTCTACGCAGTGCAAAGAAGTATGAGAACCTCTGGTAGACATGTCCTGTGTGCCTGTGCATTCTACCCAAGCTGTTACCTCAGAGATGGCATCAGTACTGGGTGTTGTTCTAGCCCCTGGAGTGGTTCCACTGGAACGTATCAGTCACTGACCACATGTTGCTGAAGCAGTGGTGGTAAAACTGAATTCACACTGGGATATAGATATCTCCCCTGGTCCATATAAATATGCCCTTTCTGAATACAGCACAGCCTGTAGTCAGGCTTCCGACTGACACCAGTAGATAGCTGGAAAAGGTAACAGACGGTGAAATGCCAGCTGGAGAAGGGGAAGGAAGTGATATGATGGAAGGGTAAGTGGTGTAGAGAGAGAGTAAAGGTGTACAGATAAGATGGTTCTAATATCCTGGGAAGATGTCCACCATAATATTCCCTCACATTTTTTATATCCATTTGCGGAATAAATTTTGTTATGTGCACCAATAGGGAGGTGATGTGCGGTGGAGATGGGGCCGAGGGATTCAGAGTGTGGGAGGGGGCTCAGGGTTGGGGCAGAGGGTTGGGGTGCGTGGGCGTGAGGGCTCTGGCTGGGGGTGCAGGCTCTGGGGTGGGGCCTGGGATGAGGGGTTTGGGGTGCAGTCTTCCCTGCCCTCTCTCTCCACAGCAACCCGTGTCCGGGGGAGAGGCGCCTTTCCCTGCCACGGCAGCTCGGGGGCTGGGGCTGGAGGAGAGGTCCCTGTCCCCGCCACAGCCCCGCATACCTCAGCTTGCTCCCCGCCCACCCCTACCTCTCTCCTCTCCAGGCCCCTGTGACTGAATGCCTGAGTGGCCCTTGATAGCCTGCTGTGTGGCTGTGCGGCCATGCAGTTTAGAAGGAACTTACGTCCATCCTCTCCTTTAGACTGCTAACCAGGGCTTTGTAACATCCAAAAGAGCTATTTCCAGAAAATACATTCCAGGTCTTTCTCTGGGTAGGCTGTGACAGAAGTTTAATCAGTACTGCCAGGGTACCTGTGCAATGCAGTTGTGATCAATGAAGCCCAGAGTGTGACAAATAAATGTCATGTCTCAGTGCTGGAATGCAATGCCATTCTATTAATCAGAAACAAGCTATGGAGAAGAGCAGATAGAGCGATGTGAGCTAAATGGGTTTAGTTCAGATAACCCAGACCTCTGCAGGAATATCTTGCTTTTCTAAGAGAAAGGTGGGGCATAAAGTCATCCTCTCAGCCCCACTGACAGAAGAGTGCAGGACCGGCATGTGCTTGGGGCGGCACGATTTCAGGGGCAACATTCCAGGCACCTCTTTTTTTTTTTTTTTTTTGATTCGGTAGTCGTGCTCTCTGTTTTTTTGTTTTTTGTTTTTTGCTTGGGGCAGAAAAAAATCTAGAGCTGGTGCCGGAAAAGTGGCACTAAAATCACTGATGTTTCCAAAACTAACTCATCCTGCCAATAAATTGAGACTCTGAGATCAGCTCCTGAAGTGCTGGCCTTCCCAGAACCAAACTGGGTACCATAGCTCGGGTCGATAGCAAAGCAGCAGGTGTTGTACAGCTCTTTCATTGGCTTCATCAGGAAGTAGAGACTTTCATTATTTCAAAACTAATTATAATTTCTTGCATCAAAATAACTTTTTATGGGTGCCAGGACACCTTGAAATTGTGAAAGTAGAATGAATTATATTGTAAAAATAAGAATGGATTAAACAAATGTTGTATGTACCTTTAAGCAGAAATAAGAAATGTTGAAATACAGATGCCAGGAAAAGAAACATTAGGTATAAACAAGGGTGCTAATGGCAAAACATTCACAGAAGATTGGTAATAGTTAGTAAGGAAATAAGCAAAAAGAACAAGAATACTTGTGGCACCTTAGAGACTAACAAATTTATTTCAACATGAGCTTTCGTGAGCTACAGCTCACTTCTTCAGATGCACAGAATGGAACACACAGACAGGAGATATTTATACATACAGAGAACATGAAAAGATGGAAGTATGCATACCAACAGGACAAGTCTAATCAATTGAGATGAGCTATCGTCAGCAGGGGAAAAAAAACTTTTTAAGTGATAATTAAGATGACCCATAGAAGGTGTGAGGAGAACTTAACATAGAGAAATAGATTCAATTAGTGTAATGACCCAGCCATTCCCAGTCTCTGTTAAGGCCTGAGTTAATTGTGTCTAATTTGCATATTAATTCGAGTTCAGCAGTCTCTCTTTGGAGTCTGTTTTTAAAGTTTTTTTGTTGCACAACTGCCACCTTCAAGTCTGTCACTGAGTGGTTAGAGAGGTTGAAGTGTTCTCCCACTGGTTTTTGAATGTTATTATGATTCCTGATGTCAGATTTGTGTCCATTTATTCTTTGCGAAGAGACTGTCCGGTTTGGCCAATGTACATGGTAGAGGGGCATTGCTGGCACATGATGGCATATATCACATTGGTAGATGTGCAGGTGAACAAACCCCTGATGGCATGACTGATGTGATTAGGTCCTATGATGGTGTCACTTGAATCGATATGTGGACAGAGCTGGCATCGGGCTTTGTTGCAAGGATAGGTTCCTGGGTTAGTGTTTATGTTGTATGGTGTGCGGCTGCTGGTGAGTATTTGTTTCAGGTTGGGAGGCTGTCTATAAGCGAGGACTGGTCTGTCTCCCAGGATTTGTGTGAGTGAGGGATAATCTTTAAGGATAGGCTGTAGATCTTTGATGATGTGCTGGAGACATTTTAGTTGGGGGCGGTAGGTGATGGCTAGTGGTGTTCTGTTATTTTCTTTGTTGGGCCTGTCCTGTAGTAGGTGGCTTCTGGGTACTCTTCTGGCTCTGTCAATCTGTTTTTTTTACTTCAGCAGGTGGGTATTGTAGTTTTAAGAATGCTTAATAGAGATCTTGTAGGTGTTTATCTCTGTCTGAGGGATTGGAGCAAATACGGTTGTATCTTAGAGCTTGGCTGTAGACAATGGATCATGTGGTGTGTCCTGGATGGAAACTGGAGGCATGTAGGTAAGTATAGCGGGTCAGTGGGTTTCTGTTATAGGGTGGTGTTTATGTGACCATCCCTTATTAGCACAGTAGTGTCTAGGAAATTGACCGATTGTGTGGATTGATCTAGACTGAGGTTGATGGTGGGATGGAAATTGTTAAAATCATGGTGGAATTCCTCGAGGGCTTCTTTTCCATGAGTCCAGATGATGAAGAAATCATCAATGTAGCGGATGTAGAGTAGTGGCGTTAGGGTACGACAGCTAAGGAAGCGTTGTTCTAAGTCAGCCATAACGATGTTGGCATACTATGGGGCCATGCATGACTTAGAACAACGTTTTTCATGTTCTCTGTATGTATAAATATCTCCTGTCTGTGTGTTCCATTCTGTGCATCTGAAGAAGTGAGCTGTAGCTCACGAAAGCTCATGTTGAAATAAATTTGTTAGTCTCTAAGGTGCCACAAGTATTCTTGTTCTTTTTGCTTATTTCCTTACTAACTATTACCAATCTTCTGTGAATGTTTCGCCATTAGCACCCTTGTTTATACCTAATGTTTCTTTTCCTGGCATCTGTATTTCAACATTTCTTATTTCTGCTTAAAGGTACATACAACATTTGTTTAATCCATTCTTATTTTTACAATATAATTCATTCTACTTTCACAATTTCAAGGTGTCCTGGCACCCATAAAAAGTTATTTTGATGCAAGAAATTATAATTAGTTTTGAAATAATGAAAGTCTCTACTTCCTGATGAAGCCAATGAAAGAGCTGTACAACACCTGCTGCTTTGCTATCGACCCGAGCTATGGTACCCAGTTTGGTTCTGGGAAGGCCAGCACTTCAGGAGCTGATCTCAGAGTCTCAATTTATTGGCAGGATGAGTTAGTTTTGGAAACATCAGTGATTTTAGTGCCACTTTTCCGGCACCAGCTCTAGATTTTTTTCTGCCCCAAGCAAAAAACAAAAAACAAAAAAACGGAGAGCACGACTACCGAATCAAAAAAAAAAAAAAAAAAGAGGTGCCTGGAATGTTGCCCCTGAAATCGTGCCGCCCCAAGCACATGCCGGTCCTGCACTCTTCTGTCAGTGGGGCTGAGAGGATGACTTTATGCCCCACCTTTCTCTTAGAAAAGCAAGATATTCCTGCAGAGGTCTGGGTTATCTGAACTAAACCCATTTAGCTCACATCGCTCTATCTGCTCTTCTCCATAGCTTGTTTCTGATTAATAGAATGGCATTGCATTCCAGCACTGAGACATGACATTTATTTGTCACACTCTGGGCTTCATTGATCACAACTGCATTGCACAGGTACCCTGGCAGTACTGATTAAACTTCTGTCACAGCCTACCCAGAGAAAGACCTGGAATGTATTTTCTGGAAACAGCTCTTTTGGATGTTACAAAGCCCTGGTTAGCAGTCTAAAGGAGAGGATGGACGTAAGTTCCTTCTAAACTGCATGGCCACACAGCCATACAGCAGGCTATCAAGGGCCACTCAGGCATACAGTCACAGGGGCCTGGAGAGGAGAGAGGTAGGGGTGGGCGGGGAGCAAGCTGAGGTATGCGGGGCTGTGGCGGGGACAGGGACCTCTCCTCCAGCCCCAGCCCCCGAGCTGCCGTGGCAGGGAAAGGCGCCTCTCCCCCGGACACGGGTTGCTGTGGAGAGAGAGGGCAGGGAAGACTGCACCCCAAACCCCTCATCCCAGGCCCCACCCCAGAGCCTGCACCCCCAGCCAGAGCCCTCACGCCCACGCACCCCAACCCTCTACCCCAGCCCTGAGCCCCCTCCCACACTCTGAATCCCTCGGCCTCATCTCCACCGCACATCACCTCCATATTGGTGCACATAACAAAATTTATTCCGCAAATGGATATAAAAAATGTGAAGGAATATTATGGTGGACATCTTCCCAGGATATTAGAACCATCTTATCTGTACACCTTTACTCTCTCTCTACACCACTTACCCTTCCATCATATCACTTCCTTCCCCTTCTCCAGCTGGCATTTCACCGTCTGTTACCTTTTCCAGCTATCTACTGGTGTCAGTCGGAAGCCTAACTACAGGCTGTGCTGTATTCAGAAAGGGCATATTTATATGGACCAGGGGAGATATCTATATCCCAGTGTGAATTCAGTTTTACCACCACTGCTTCAGCAACATGTGGTCAGTGACTGATATGTTCCAGTGGAACCACTCCAGGGGCTGGAACAACACCCAGTACTGATGCCATCTCTGAGGTAACAGCTTGGGTAGAATGCACAGGCACACAGGACATGTCTACTAGAGGTTCTCCAACTTCATTGCACTGTAATCCCCTTCTGACAACAAAAATTACTACATGACCCCAGGAGGGGGGCCAAAGCCTGAGCCCACCTGATCCCCACCACCCAGAGTGTGTGTGTGGGTGAGAGTGGGGGGCATAGCTGAAGCCCAAGTGTTTCTGCCCTGGGCTGGGGGAGGAGAGGGCCTCGGGCTTTGGCTTCTGTCCCAGGCTGTGGGGCTTGGGCCCTGGACCCCAGTATGTCTATCACCAACCTTGGCAACCTCATTAAAAAGGGGTTGTGACCCACTTTGAGGTCCCGACACACAGTTTAAGAACCCTTGGTCTACACACTTAGAGCTGGAGGCTGTGATTCCCAGCTCAGAGAGACATACCTGCTTTAGCTCCCATCAACCCAGCGTGCTGAAGGCAGTTAAGCCAGAGAAGTGCAAGTGGTGGAGTGGTTAGCTACCTTGAATATGCGCCCATCAGAGATGCTAGGTATGTGCTTGGAGCAGCTAGCCCCTCCCACCACTCCAGCTGCCACAGCTACATTCTATTTTTGTGTGCCAGTTTGGTGAGAGGTAGAGGAGCTCCATAATATTTTGTACTTCTACAATGCCTTCTATCTGAGGCTCTCAAAAATAAGTTAAGTTTCACAACCCTTCCTGGTGGGTAGGGAAATATCCGGTTTTACAGCTTGGGAAACCAAAGCCTGGCAAGAGGAAATGACCAGATCATGGCCACAAAGTGAGTGTGCCATGGCCAGGAACAAAACATAAGCCTGACTCTGTCTCATGCTTTAATCACAGTTGTTCTTCTTGAGCTGGTCTGAAGACAGACCCTGATGCACTCTGGGAAAGTCTATACTACAAAATTAAGTCAATCTAAGTTACGTCAACATACAGCCACCATAGTATTTGAATCAATTTTACATGTCCACACTGTGCTTCTTGTGTTGGTGGTGCACGTCCTCACCAAGAGCACTTGCACCAATTTAGCTGCCACCATGGGGCATTGTGGGATAGTTTCTGAAAGGCAGCAACGGCTGATGTAAGCAATGCAGTGTCTACACTGACACTGTATCAACCTAACTACATCAGCTAAATCACCACGCTTCTTGCAGAGGTGAAGTTATTAAGCTGGTGTAGTGGGAGAGTTGCATCAGTGAGAGTTACATTTTAGTGTAGACGCTTACAGAATAGGTTGATGTAAATTGCCTTACTACCTTACTCTGTAGTACAGACCAGACCTCTGAGAAGGACAGAGCTGAGTCATCACTATGCTGTGGAATAATTGTAGGCCTCTCCCATCCCATCTATCTAGTGGAAGGTGTGGTGGGGGAAAACTTTGTTCTCAATAGGCACCTCAGGAGTTGGCAAAGTGTGAAAATTAAGGAAAAATCTTGAAACACTCTTCAGGGCATGATAGAGAGGTGGCTTTCAGGGAAAAGAATCCAGGAGGGTAGAAAATGGAAGTGTGATAGGACTTTGTGGGGCTAGAGAAGCGGCCATATTGACCCCAAATAGGCTTAGTTTTTACCTGTCTTCAAACTCTTTGGGCTTATTGGGCTACATAGGGGAGCAAAAAGAGTGGACTTGAGATAGGATTGAGCTGCAGAGTCTGCATTCACATATGAGCTGCTACAACATTTTGGCACATTTGACTCCAGAATTCTGATTCATATGTACTTTCACTAGGATACAGAAGCAGAAACTAGATCAGAAGCCCAGGAAACAGCTGAAGAAATGCAGTAATTTTTAAGGAAATCAGCTGCTTCTCTCTTACTAAAGTTGTGATCAGAAGTTTGCTATTTTTTTAAATCTCTTTTTGGCCCAGGTGCAACAAGGCTAACTACTTGTTTTGTAGTAGTCGTAAATAAGCACTAAAGCTGCTGTGATGTTGGAAACAGGGACACTCTTGCTCAACTGAGAACGAGAAAATGATTTCTTACTGTGAGACTTGGAAATGGAAGGAAGGAACTGCATCAAAACTGGATGCTTAGAATACAGATTATTTTCCACTGGGATGAGTAGAGAGGATCTCAAAATGAAGTTAGGGTCCAAACCAATTGATCTGCCCTTACATAATCCCATCCAGCCAACAAGATCCTTCTTCATCCACTTTAGAGTACCTGTTTATGCTTCTTTTCTCAAAAGAACTGTAAAAAACAAAAACAATCAAGCAAACGAAAACAAACAAGAGACGCTATAAAAAGGAGAGCGGTTTTCCCACAACTTATGCTCTCCCACTAGAAGAGGACATGGTTGTTCTTGTTTTCTATACAGATTAATTTGTGATCCTTTTAAAGTTATATGTTAAAAAAAAAGATTAAGCTATATTAATAATAAGTGTTAAATTCTGATCGCCTAGAAACAGAGTCATCAAACCCTTTGAGCTGACCATGATTATAGTTAGACTTTGGGTTTAGTTTATTTGTTTGAATTTTAGAATGGTTCCTCTTTAGCTTGGCTTATGTACCATTTATGTGCATTTTCTGCAGATATTCACTTGAGTGCCTTTTAATCTCACAAGTAATCACCAATACTGCGTTTTATACACACATACCTTAGTATTCATGGAAAGCCTGTTTTAAATTTGCACAGAGTAATTTAGCAGAATTTTTCCTGAGAATTTGGAAACTGGAAGACCAAAGCCTTTGTACTTATCAAAGAGCAGTTGTGTTTTAAATTTTACAATAGTTTGATTCTTTTCTGACTTTCTGAGTACTGGATAGATTTAAGCACTCCAAACTTCACACACACACCTATATGGGAGGGCTCTGCACACTATCATAGGGGAGCTTTCACAGATAAGATATTTTAGGACTGCTAGAATGCTAGGACTGGGAATGGATGACAGGGGATGGATCTCTTGACAAATTGCCCTGTTCTGTTCACTCCCTCTGAAGCACCTGATACTGGCCACTGCCAGAAGAGAGAATATTGGACTAGGTGGACCATTGGTCTGACTCAGTACAGCCCCTCTTATGTTCTAGAAGAGTTTATGAACTTCTGTTGTTATGGACTGGGTCTCCATATAGTGTTTAAGGTTTAATTGTCCTGGATTACATGCCTGGCCTGTACATGAATGTATGTGTGGCCTTCCCCTTCTTGCATTGCCTGTGTAAGGACAAATTACAATCATCATCACTTGGGGGAGTACCTTGACCACTCCTGCCATACAACTCTGAGGTCACAAAGTGCCCCAAGAGAAGCTAGGAGAAGTGAGAAGGAGATAGGGCCTTTCCTAGTAAACAGAAAGAGCAAACTATGCTCCACAAGGGAGAGTAGCCATCCTTATGTTCCCCCTAGGCCTATTCCAGAGCAGTGCAGAGCTTCCCTTCCCCTGAGCTGTGTCCAAATGACACAATTGTGTTAGATAATTTGTGTCTTCATTGTCTGATGATTGCTGTTAAAATATTAAGCAATTAGTAATTAAAGTTTCCAGTGTGACCTGCTTAACTCTATTCAGAACTGCCTGAGATAGGGAGTCAAGGCAGCAGACGTAATATCTTTTATTGTACTTCTATTCATGAGAGAGATAAGGTTTCAAACTTGCACAGAGCTCTTCTTGAAATAGGGAGTGGCAGAGGTCGCTGGGTCATAAGGAAACCTGTCCTAGTTTAAGGAGCTGCAGGTCAGCCAAGAAGAGGAGAGATGTCACTTGACAGACTTGCTAAGGTACAATAGAGCAGTTGCTGAGTATTTCTACACTGCAGCTGGGAGCCAGCCTCCTAGTTTGGGTACACAGGCCCATGTTAGCAAAGCTTCAGCTAGCATACTACGCATATTATGTTGATATTCTGGCTCAAGAAGGAGCTCAGGCTCTCAAGCACGCCTGAACCTGTAGGACTGAGATACTGAAATCCATTCTGAGGAAGACTCTACATTGCTGTAGCATGCTAGCTTGAGCCCCACTAGTGTGGGTCTGGCTACCTGCATGGAAGGCTCATATCATAACCTTAGTCCCAGATTTGGACCTTAGCGTCCAAAATATGGGGGTTAGCATGAAATCCTCCAAGCTTAGTTACCTGCTTGGACCTGGTACCTGCTGCCACCACCCAAAAAATTAGAGTGTTTTGGGGCACTCCGGTCCCCCTGAAAAACCTTTCCTGGGGACCCCAAGACCCAAATCCCTTGAGTCTCACAACAAAGGGAAATAATCCTTTTTCCCTTCCCCCCTCCAGGTGCTCCTGGAGAGATACACAGACACAAGCTCTGTGAATCCAAACAGAGTGAATCTCCCTCTCTGTTCCCAATCCTGGAAACAAAAAGTACTTTCCTATTCCCCCAGAGGGAATGCAAAATTAGGCTAGCAATCCAACACACAGATCTCCCCTTGACTTCTTCCTCCCACCAATTCCCTGGTGAGTACAGACTCAATTTCCCTGAAGTAAAGAAAAACTCCAACAGGTCTTAAAAGAAAGCTTTATATAAAAAGAAAGAAAAATACATACAAATGTTCTCTCTGTATTAGATGATACAACACAGGGTCAATTGCTTAAAAGAATATTGAATAAACAGACTTATTCAAAAAGAATACAAATCAAAGCACTCCAGCACTTATATTCATGCAAATACCAAAGAAAAGAAACCATAGAACTTACTATCTGATCTCTTTGTCCTTACACTTAGAAACAGAAAATTAGAAAGTAGAACTACTTCTCCAAAGCTCAGAGAAAGCAGGCAGGCAGACAAAGACTTAGACACAAACTCCCTCCACCCAGAGTTGAAAAAATCCGGTTTCCTGATTGGTCCTCTGGTCAGGTGCTTCAAGTGGAAGAGACATTAACCCTTAGCTATCTGTTTATGACACGCCCCCCAAATTGCAGACAGTGGGGAAGCTCACTGGCGGCGATTTTCTTTTAGAACTTTAAAATAAACAGATTACTACAACACATACACCTTTACATATACTCCTAAGTATATAACTAACAGACTTCTACATTTTAAGAACACTTTTTAACTACTGAATTTTGGGAAACTCTCACGGGAGAGTGCATCAGCTACTTTGTTAGAAGCTCCTGTGATGTGTTGAATTTTAAAATCAAAATCTTGGAGAGCTAAACTCCAACGAAGAAGTTTCTTGTTGTTCCCCTTGGCAGTATGAAGCCACTTTAGTGCAGCATGGTCAGTTTGTAGTTGGAACCGCCGTTCCCAAACATATGGGCGTAGCTTTTCCAGGGCGTACACAATGGCATAGCATTCCTTTTCACTGACTGACCAGTGACTTTCCCTCTCAGACAGTTTCTTGCTGAGAAACACGACAGGATGGAAGTTGTGATCTGTTGCTTCCTGCATGAGCACTGCTCCTATACCACGCTCAGATGCATCGGCGGTTACTAGGAATGGCTTGTCAAAATCCGGGGCCCTGAGCACAGGGTCAGACATGAGCGTTGCCTTAAGTTGGGTAAAGGCCTTTTGACACTTATCAGTCCACTTAACTGCATTTGGCTGGGTCTTTTTGGTCAGGTCGGTCAGTGGGGCAGCGATTTGGCTGTAGTGGGGTACAAATTGCCTGTAGTATCCGGCCAAGCCTAAGAAGGATTGGACCTGCTTCTTGGACCGTGGGACAGGCCACTTTTGGATAGCATTCACCTTGGCCTGTAGGGGGTTTATGGTTCCTCGACCCACCTGGTGCCCCAGGTAAGTCACTCTGTTTTGGCCTATTTGACACTTTTTGGCCTTAACAGTTAGTCCGGCCTGCCTGATGCGCTCAAAGACCTTTTCCAGGTGTAGTAGGTGTTCGGGCCAGGAGTCTGAAAAAATGGCCACATCATCGAGGTAGGCAACTGCAAATTCTCCCAGTCCAGCTAGTAGACCATCTACCAGCCTCTGGAAGGTGGCGGGTGCATTTCGAAGGCCGAAAGGAAGGACATTGAATTCATACACCCCCGCATGGGTGACGAATGCTGACCTCTCCTTGGCAGGTTCATCTAGCGGTACTTGCCAGTACCCCTTGGTTAAGTCTATTGTAGAGATGAACTGGGCACGTCCCAACTTCTCCAATAGCTCATTGGTACGTGGCATTGGATAGTTGTCCGGACGAGTTACAGCATTTAGCTTACGGTAGTTCACGCAAAAGCGTATTTCCCCATCTGGTTTGGGTACCAGAACCACTGGAGATGCCCATGCACTGGTAGATGAGCGGATTATACCCATCTGTAGCATGTTCTGGATCTCCCGTTCTATAGCAGCTTGGGCATGAGGAGACACTCGGTAGGGTGGGGTTCTGATTGGGTGAGCATTACCTGTATCAATGGAGTGGTATGCCCGTTCAGTCCGTCCTGGGGTGGCTGAGAACAATGGGGCGAAGCTAGTGCACAGCTCCTTGATTTGTTGCCACTGCAGACGTTCCAGGGTGGTTGAGAGGTTCACCTCTTCCCCACCACCGTCTTTTTTCCCTTCGTAGTAGACACCTTCAGGCCACTCAGCGTCATCTCCTCCCTGGACTGTAAACTGACAAACCTGTAAGTCTCTGGAATAGAAAGGCTTGAGAGAATTAACATGGTACACTTTAGGCTTTAGTGAGGAATTGGGAAATGCTATGAGGTAGTTTACAGCTCCCAGGCGCTCTTGGACCGTGAATGGCCCTTCCCATGATGCTTCCATCTTATGGGCTTGTTGCGCCTTCAAGACCATAACCTGGTCTTCTACCTTGAAGGACCGAACTCTGGCATGTCTGTCATACCAGGCCTTTTGCTCTTCTTGAGCATCCTTTAGGTTCTCTCTAGCAAGGGCTAAAGAGTGTCGGAGGGTGCTTTGTAGGTTGCTTACAAAGTCCAGAATGTTAGTTCCTGGAGAAGGCGTAAACCCCTCCCATTGCTGCTTCACCAACTGTAATGGCCCCTTAACCTCGTGACCATACACAAGTTCAAATGGTGAAAACCCTAAACTGGGATGTGGTACAGCCCTGTAGGCAAACAGCAACTGCTGCAACACTAGGTCCCAATTATTGGAGAATTCGTTGATGAATTTTCGTATCATGGCCCCCAAAGTTCCATTGAACCTTTCAACCAGGCCATTGGTTTGATGGTGGTACGGGGTGGCAACCAAGTGATTCACCCCATGAGTTTCCCACAGTTTTTCCATGGTCCCTGCCAGGAAATTAGACCCTGAATCTGTAAGGATGTCAGAGGGCCAACCTACCCTGGCAAAGATGTCTGTTAGGGCCAGGCACACAGTGTTAGCCCTGGTGTTGCCTAGAGCTACTGCTTCCAGCCATCGGGTAGCAAAGTCCACTAAAGTCAGTACGTACTGCTTTCCTCTGGGCGTCTTTTTTGGGAAAGGGCCCAGAATATCCACAGCTACTCGCTGAAATGGGACCTCAATTATGGGGAGTGGCTGGAGAGGGGCCTTGACCTGGTCTTGAGGCTTACCCACTCTTTGGCATACCTCACAAGACCGGACATACTTGGCAACGTCCTTGCCCATCCCCTCCCAGTGGAAGGACTTCCCCAACTGGTCCTTGGTTCTGTTCACCCCAGCATGGCCACTGGGATGATCATGGGCTAAGCTTAAGAGCTTCCCCCGGTACTTAGTTGGAACCACCAACTGTTTTTGCGGCTGCCATTCTTCCCGGTGTCCACCAGAAAGAATTTCCTTGTATAAAAGTCCTTGGTCTATAACAAACAGGGATCGATTAGAAGAGCTGAGAGGCGGTGGGGTGCTCCGTGCCGCCGCCCAAGCTTTCTGAAGGCTGTCATCCGCTTCCTGCTCAGCCTGGAACTGTTCCCTTGAGGCTGGGGTCACCAGTTCTTCCTCAGACTGTGGACTTGGGCTTGGTCCCTCTGGAAGCGATGTAGGTGATGGGGTTGTTTCCGTTGCTGGTGAACCGCTCTCCGCTGGTGCACCTGAGGGTATTTCAGGCTCTGGCTGAGCCTTTTGGGTATGGCTGTCTTTGGCTTCTGCCAGTTCTGGCTCGCTGGCGCCCTCTGGCGTTGAGTTTGAAGATGTGGTTGCACTTGCTGGTGCTGGTTGCTGTTCCAGTTCCGGGCCTGGGACTGGAGGTGCTGTGGCTGTTTCAGTGGTTGGCATGGAATCCGGGTCCACTACCTCTGTCTGGGTCTCTGGTAACACAGACGGGGCCTCTGTGGACGGTTCAGGAACAGGAATGGGTCTGGAAGCTTGCCTGGTTTGGCTACGTGTAACCATTCCCACTCTCTTGGCCCGCCTCACCTGGTTGGCCAAGTCTTCCCCCAGTAGCATGGGGATAGGATAATTGTCATAGACTGCAAAAGTCCACATTCCTGACCAGCCTTTGTACTGGACAGGCAGTTGAGCTGTAGGCAAATCTACAGCTTGTGACATGAAGGGGTAAATTGTAACTTTGGCCTTTGGGTTGATGAATTTGGGGTCAACGAAGGATTGGTGGATAGCTGACACTTGTGCCCCCGTGTCTCTCCACGCAGTAACCTTCTTTCCGCCCACTCTCAAATTTTCCCTTCGCTCCAAGGGTATTTGAGAGGCATCCGGGCCTGGGGATCTTTGGTGTGATGGTGGTGTAATGAATTGCACTCGCATGGTGTTTTTGGGACAGTTGGCCTTGATATGTCCCAGTTCATTACACTTAAAGCATCTTCCATCTGATGGGTCACTGGGCCGAGGTGAGTTACTGGAGACTGGTGAGGTTGAAGGGTAGGGTATCTGTGGCTTTACTTGGGTGGTATGTGGGGTCTTTGGCTGTCCTCGGTTGTAGGGTTTATGGTCTGTGTGCCCCCTGGGGTAATCGTTCCCCTTGACAGTAGCTTTCTTGCTTTTTGCCAGTTCCATCCATTTGGCTCCAATCTCCCCCGCCTCAGCGATATCTTTGGGATTTCCATCTTGTATGTACCGTGTGATGTCTTTAGGAACACCATCCAAGAACTGCTCCATTTGTATGAGGAGGTTCAGTTCTTCCAAGGTTTGAATGTTGTTTCCTGTTATCCAGGCCTCATAGTTTTTTGCAATGTAGTAGGCGTGTTTGGGAAATGACACCTCGGGTTTCCACTTTTGGGTTCTGAAGCGCCGACGGGCATGATCTGGGGTTATCCCCATTCGGTATCTGGCCTTGGTTTGAAAAAGTTTATAGTCATTCATTTGCAGCTTAGGCATTTCAGCTGCCACCTCTGCTAAAGGTCCACTGAGCTGTGACCTCAATTTTACCATGTACTGGTCTTCGGGGATGTTGTACCCAAGACAGGCTCTTTCAAAATTTTCCAAGAAGGCCTCGGTGTCATCCCCTGCCTTGTAGGTGGGAAATTTCCTGTGCTGTGGAGCAATATTTGGCGCCGGGTTGTTAGGGTTGGCTGGCACATGCAGCCCAGCTTTTGCCAAGTCCAGTCCGCTGCCACCATATCATAACCTTAGTCCCAGATTTGGACCTTAGCGTCCAAAATATGGGGGTTAGCATGAAATCCTCCAAGCTTAGTTACCTGCTTGGACCTGGTACCTGCTGCCACCACCCAAAAAATTAGAGTGTTTTGGGGCACTCCGGTCCCCCTGAAAAACCTTTCCTGGGGACCCCAAGACCCAAATCCCTTGAGTCTCACAACAAAGGGAAATAATCCTTTTTCCCTTCCCCCCTCCAGGTGCTCCTGGAGAGATACACAGACACAAGCTCTGTGAATCCAAACAGAGTGAATCTCCCTCTCTGTTCCCAATCCTGGAAACAAAAAGTACTTTCCTATTCCCCCAGAGGGAATGCAAAATTAGGCTAGCAATCCAACACACAGATCTTCCCTTGACTTCTTCCTCCCACCAATTCCCTGGTGAGTACAGACTCAATTTCCCTGAAGTAAAGAAAAACTCCAACAGGTCTTAAAAGAAAGCTTTATATAAAAAGAAAGAAAAATACATACAAATGTTCTCTCTGTATTAGATGATACAACACAGGGTCAATTGCTTAAAAGAATATTGAATAAACAGCCTTATTCAAAAAGAATACAAATCAAAGCACTCCAGCACTTATATTCATGCAAATACCAAAGAAAAGAAACCATAGAACTTACTATCTGATCTCTTTGTCCTTACACTTAGAAACAGAAAATTAGAAAGTAGAACTACTTCTCCAAAGCTCAGAGAAAGCAGGCAGGCAGACAAAGACTTAGACACAAACTCCCTCCACCCAGAGTTGAAAAAATCCGGTTTCCTGATTGGTCCTCTGGTCAGGTGCTTCAGGTGGAAGAGACATTAACCCTTAGCTATCTGTTTATGACAGCTCATTCCTAGCTGTAACAAAGACATGCCTTTAGATAGGGTATGTGACAGGGTGAGGTCCCACTCCTTCTTCTTCTCTGTCTACCCAGGCTATTGAGAGACCTTCAGTTGTTAAACACCACTGTGTAGTTTATTCACATTATCTTACCTTTACTGACCCACACACCACATAATTTACAGCATTTGTTACTTCTCATCCCCTTACTAAGGAGTAGAGAGGGATGATCTGTCTCCAGCCAGAGACTCTTCCTTCCTGTGCCTTCTTCTACTCTACTTCTGCTAATTAGGCACACTTAGGTCCCCGGGGGGAAGGAGGAATTACCTGGCATTTAATCAGAGTGCTGGCTTTCAGCTGTAGGTTCCCAGCATTGCTCACCTCTACAGTTTTCCTTGAGCAGCTCCTGCGACAGGGTGCTGCCTGCCCACCCCTCACCAGAGGTGGCTCTAGGCATTTTGCAGCCCCAAGCACAGCAGGCAGGCTGCCTTCGGCAACTTGCCTGCGGGAGGTCCCTGGTCCCGCGAATTCGGCAGCAGCCTGAGGGCGGTCCGCCAAAGCTGTGGGACCAGTGGGCCCTCCACAGGCAGACCACCCTCACGGCGACTGGCAGAGCACCCCCCACGGCTTGCTGTCTCAGGCACGCGCTTGGCGTGCTGGTGCCTGGAGCCATCCCTTCCCCTCACCATGGCCCTCTGGATCTTTTCATCTGGCCCCTGCCCCATGAGCCTCCTCGGCTTTTCCCCCTGCATACCCCGAACCAGCTGCGCAGCCTGCAGCCAGTTCGTTACTGAACCCCACCAAGGGCACATCTGAACACACTCGTGCTCCATACTCATCATTTCCTCACCCTGGTGTTCCAACCCAATTCTAAGTGGCGGGACCTAATGCCATCTGCTGAGGGTGAGGAAACCCAGGAGGCCGGTCACTGTTCCAACTTGGTCCCACAGATGATCAGCGATATTAATTGGCAGCTCCTTCATGGAGCCATGAGCACAGACGTGTATGTGGTGTGATTCATCCCTGTCCCCGGTGCCTGTCCCTTTTGAGGCATGAGGGAGATGCTGGTGCACACCTACCTTGAGTGTGTCAGGTTGCAGCCCCTTTTCTGGCTCCTCCTGGGCCTACTTTTGTGGTTCTGGCTGCACTTCTTTCTCCATGTTTTAATGTATTGCACACCCCATCTGTGTTCCCATGAAGTCGTAAGACCTCCTTATCAATCTCCTCCTAGAGACGGCCGAAGTGGCCATCTATAACACCAGAGAGAGGATGTTGGCTGGGGGGGGAGGGGTGCTCTGTGACTGTAGGGCCTACTTCATTCCTCCCTCATTTCATGCACAAGGGCAGAGTTCTTCTGGGCGGCATCTGCTGGCTCCCTAGACACCTTTGAGGAGCAGTGGACGCTGTCTGGGGTTCCCTGCTTAGTGTCCCCCTTCGGATCCCTTATTATTATGACCTTGTGACCCCCACACCCATCCCTGTTTACTCATTTGTTGTCCCCTGTATTCAGTTGAGCCTCGAATTTGGTGGCTACTCTCCCTAGGCTGGTGGAGGGGACTTCAGCTGCCACCCACCTTTCTAGGATTCAATAAGTGTAGATTCCAAGCACTCTGTCATAGGGGAGAACATGGACAGCAAGAAGACTGCCAAGGAACATGGGGAGGAGTTGGCTGTAAACTGGGGGTAGGAGTGGTATTAGCAGAGCATTTCTGAAATGCAGCCACCAGCAGGTTTCTTGTGTGTGTGTGTGTGTGGCCATGACAGCCTCCAAAGCATGGGCAGAGATTTGAGGGAGAAGGGAGGGAAGCAGGGGCCCTTTCCTGCAGTGCCCAGCTCTTGCTCCTGAATAGCTGTTACCAAGGGCAGCAAGATACACCACCTTGGTATTTGTGCTGGTGCCGCCAGCAGGTATTGGTGCCTTTCACTGTATAGCCTCCTCAGGGGCTCTAGGTAGCACCTCTGGAAACACATGGGACCCGTGTGAGGTGCTGCAGGCAACTCTTGTCAGTAGAGGCAGCTGCAATGCTTGGTGACCTGGGGGCAACCCAGCTGCCGCCTGGTTGGGACATGGGGAGCCTGGGACTCCACAGGCAACTGGTGAGTTTCTGACCCACCTTCTCTAGGGCAGGCTTTCACTGAAGGGCAGCGAGAGGCAGGGACAGAGGGAAGGATCAGTGCTTCCCCAACCTGGGGTTGCACTTAGTTGCTTTTTATATTTACTGTTGTTACCAAAGCAGCTCAGTGGCTCTGGGCTGCTGCAGGGCTTGGTAGCTTTCCCCAGCAGGGTGAGGGACTCCTGCTCTGTGACATGTGATTAGCACAATAGGAGCAAAGCCAGGTGTGCTGAACAGGGTGCTCTACTTCTTACCGCCTTCCTACTACTTACATACATTACAAGGATGTGGACCTGTATATGTGCATATTTATTGTTTTTTCTAAAGTTAAGTATTTTGGAGGAAACTGTCAGAGGGGCCACCAGCAAGAGTTGGTGACCGTACTCTGGAGGCTACCAAAAAAATTGTTGTGAGAACTCCACTAGCTGGTATGATATCATAGAGTAGCAATGGCTGTGGTCCAGTGTCAGAGTATAGGGAATGATGACTGGCCAGAGACTGGAGCTTGGCAGGAAGGCCAAAGGCTATTTGAGAAGCTGGCTAGCAAGACAATCATAGTTGCTTGAAGACAAAGAAAATACTGCACATGCAGTACAGAAAGCTATAATGGGCTCTCAAGCCATCTAGCATACAGAGCTTTTCATTCAAAAGAGGCAGGAAGTTGGGTCTGTATAAAATTGGTAATTTACGACTGATAGAGAAAAGGAGCTATAACTCTGAATCAGATGGTTGTACTGATTCTCCTGTGGCTGACAACCATGCTAGCTACTCAGACTCCTTTAACCAGCCCATGTTGTAATAACCTGTAACATTTGCTGCTCGCAGGGTGGCTTATTCACTTTGCTTCCATTCTTCATATTGTTCAGGGAGGATCTGATAGCTACAAGGCCTGAAAGCATTTTCTTGTCAGCAACGGCCACGCTGGAGCTATTGCAGATGAGACCTTTGTCACTGAATGGGTGCCCTTGAAATCTCCCTGGTATTCAGAATCCAGTTTCCACGGTCTAGCACAGGGGTCAGCAACCTTTCAGAAGTGGTGCGCCAAGTCTTCATTTATTCACTCTAATTTTAGGTTTTGCATGCCAGTAATACATGTTAATGTTTTCAGAAGGTTTCTTTCTATAAGTCTATAACAGGGGTAGGCA
Source organism: Gopherus flavomarginatus (assembly GCF_025201925.1). Taxonomy (NCBI): domain Eukaryota; kingdom Metazoa; phylum Chordata; order Testudines; family Testudinidae; genus Gopherus; species Gopherus flavomarginatus. The sequence goes on from NC_066617.1 coordinate 146,380,118, forward strand.
ACCTCTGCCATGTGTGCTGAAGGCGGCACATGAACTGATTTCCAGTGGCACTCACACTGCCTGGGTCCTGGCCATTGGTCTGGGGGGCTCTGCATTTTAATTTAATTTTAAATTAAGTTTCTTAAACATTTTAAAAACCTTATTTACTTTACATACAACAATAGTTTAGTTATATATTACAGAGTTATAGAAAGACACCTTCTAAAAACGTGAAAATGTATTACTGGCCTGTGAACCCTTAAATTAGAATGAATACATAAAGACTCGGCACACCACTTCTGAAAGGTTGCCGACCCCTGGTCTATAATATATAACTGAAATATTGTTGTATGTAAAGTAAATAAGGTTTTTAAAATGTTTAAGACGCTTCATTTAAAATTAAATTAAAATGCAGAGTCCCCTGGACCGGTGGCCAGGACCCAGGTAGTATGAGTGCCAATGAAAATCAGCTCACGTGCTGCCTTTGGCACCTGTGCCATAGGTTGCTTACCCCTGGTCTAGTAAGTGTACAATGAAAGACTTTTAGAGGACCACATAAAGGCAGACCAGATTCTTTGCTGGTTTTATGTTTATCTGTGGTCAGTGAAATTGGGTTTGTTATGAGGTTTGTGGTCTAACTGCAAAGATGTGAAAGCTCCATTAGCTGATTTGTAACCTTTTGTGGCTTGCAGTTATTGTTTGTGGCAAGATATTGCACATTATGAACCAATGTTAAGTTGACAGCAAATTATCTCAAAGACCTAAAGTGGAAAGTTCTCACATTTTTCCAATGTGAACCTCACCTTTGTAGATTGACTTGTGGAACTTTCCATTTGTGATCACATGAGCCACCTCCTCTCCCATTCATAATCACATAACATTTTGTGTCAGGGTCCCCAGGGTGCAGCCAGGACTGTGGGACCACTGAGCCCTCTGTCCCACCAACCTGGGATGGCCCTCAGACCGTGATGCCAATGTCAAGTAATAAGCCTCTGACAGACACTGCACTTACACAGACATCCACAGGCAGGGACACACCTGCCTGTGTTACATGAATGACCTCCCAGGGCCGCCACTCCAGAATTATCAATAGGGAGGTGCCAGCCAATTTCCCCCAGCTCCCCAATCTTGCACCCCAGAACTGTACCATCTTGCACTGGTCAGGAGCCTGGCCAGCATAAGTTCACTACCCAGTTTGCCACTCACTCAGTGTGGAATGGACCCAAATTAGCCTTTTGTAAACTGAGCTGAGATTTCCCAAGCACTTCAACCAAAACAGACTGTTTTAGGTAAAATATAAAATAGATTAACTATAGAAAGATAGATTTTAAGTGATTTTAAGTCATAGGCATACAGGTCAGAGATAGTTACCTTAAGAAAATAAAAAGTAAACAAACATTCTAAATCCTGAACTTTTAGCAAGAGTTCAGTCAAACACCTTTTCTCACTCTGAGAGATGGTACAAAGAGATCACAGATCCTCACTAGATAGAGCAGGACTCTTTCCAGCCTGGGACCACCCTTCCCCAATTCAAAGTCATTCTCTTATAGGTGTTGGCGAGGGAGGGGGAGATGTGAGGCCAACGGTTGATGTCACTGCCCAGCTTTTATATTTTCTTCCAGCTTGCTGGAAAAATCTTTGATATGATGTGGGGCTCATTGGTCAAGTCCCCATTGGTCACGCAGGCTCCTTTGCATACATGCTCTCTCTGAAAAGTTTCTGTGATAGTGGATTCTTTCCTTCCTGGATGTTGATGAGCCATTAACACTGTCTGGCTAATGATGGCTACTCAATTGCTGTGACTGAAAAGCTGGCTGTGGGTGTTTTCAATCTCACAACATATTTCAGTATCACACATATAGCAAAACTTCATAACTTCACATATAATGATAGCACATACTATACAAAAGGATATTAATGTTCAACAGATCAAGACTTTTAAAATGATACCTCACAAGGCATACTTTGTACAAAACATATAACCATATCACACTGGTGACTATGGGAGTTCCAGGGTGCTACGTTGAGTTACAGAGTGTTACGCCTCTCCTTTAGTTTACTGCAGGAGTGTTAGTCACTGACTAACGTAGAGGCAGTATGTGCAAGGTCCTCTTTAGGTTTTGACCCTACAGTTCCCAAAGGTTGCTAAATATTGTAATGTTACCCACATGTGCTTTTGCAAAGTTCTGTGTACTTTTGAACACTTTGGAGATCAGTCTAGTGATCTCAAAAGTTAACAAGAGTACCTCCTCTGGGTTGCTAGAGAGCATCTTTTTGTATCTGCACAGCCTTGTTAAGCCTTCTGCTTTTCCAACTGCTGTGAACTCAATGCAGATGTTTTCTAGAGTGTAGTATCTTGGCATTTAGCCTTCAGAGTGTCATACATTCCTATGGCAAATACTGCAAATACTTTCACAGAAAATCCTTAGGCATGTATTTATGTATTTGCAGTTGCCTTTGATGCAGGAAAGGTGTTAATTTTTTTTCCCAAAAAGGACAACTACACAGACTATTTTAGCCTTCATTTTATCTCCTTCCATCTCCTCTGTTTCTCAGAGGGAAAGGAAGAGACCCAGCACCAGGTGTCCAACCAACTCTCCAACACCAGCAAGTGTTTAACAGACTACAGTTTGGGAACTAGATGCCCATACACTTTTTTTTTTAAGGCATGTCCCTAGTTGTTATACTTTCAATTAAAACCTTGAAAACATGACAACCTGAAAGTAATTAATACAGCAGTGCCTGCCTGAGCTTGCAGAGATTCTGCAGGAATAGCTCTGAGGTATTCTAATGCCAATGATCATAGCTTAAAATGTTGACAATTAAAAATATTTCATGGCTCATCAAAGCAGGGTGGAGTGGAGAAGTATCATGATGAAGATTCACACAATTTACTCTGCAAACTATGCTCATTTTACAATGCATGGTTGTGTTGAAGAGGTTTGTACTTGTTTCCATTACCCTGAAGAGGAGTACATCTTTCCAAAATTTCGGAAACGCTGCACTAATGAACACCAAATTTCAACAGCCCCCAACTGTGAGGAAGGTCCCATACTTAAAAGATGGAGAAGCTGAAGCATAGTGACTTGCACACAGTCACAGTGGGAATCTGTAGCAGAATTTGGATTGGAACCCAGCTGTCTTGATTCTTACTCCTGCTTCTTAACTACAGAATTATTCTTCCTTCCTTCTGAGGAATGTGGCGGGAGAGTTAGTTGGACACGTAGTTAGGTGATCTCTTGAGGGAGTTTTCCTGTAGACCTTGGAGTGGAGAGCTGAACCCAAACAGTGGGATTGGAGCAGGTACAGGGATTGCTTCAGTAAAGATGATTCCACATGCCGATGATATCAATCATGCAGCAGGACCCTGAAAGGCCGCAGGCCAGAACACCACGTAATGAAGAATGTCATCTAGTGAGGGGACAAAAGGAGGAGAAGTAGGCCAGGGAAAGCTGTTGCTGGGATGAGTCAGAAGAAAGCCACTTCTTTGCAGAGAACAGTTTCTTGCTGTTCTCTGTGCACCATTTTATCCACCTTTGCTTGGATTATTTTGCCAACAATCATGAAGTGATATGTTGATCTATTTTGGAATGAAATTTAACAAGAGAAAATTGCTCTATTAAAAATGGATTCCAAGATTTATTCCGATAATTTAAACTACAGTTGAATGAAGAGAGAAGAGTGGGGAGAGAAGAGTGGGAAAGGGAAGAACTAAATGTGTTAGAAAGGGGTATAGATGGGTAATTGAGCAAAGCAAGGCCAATCATATCAGACAGTGATACAATAAAATGTAACAATTTACCCTCCTATTGAGCATCAGATCAATGAAAGTTACAGTGCCATGTGGCCTAGACATAGTAATTTACACCACAGTTATAGCTTACATCACCACTGCACTTAGCCCTGTGTAAGTGTACTTGGAATTATTTAATTACAAACTGCTTAACAAGGCAGTAGGGCTATCTTAGGTGTGTCCATAGAGTGGCAAACAGGATGTGCTGATACATTTCAAAGGTGCAAATTAAGGAGACATGGCTTTCATTTCATGAGCAAAGCGAATAAAGGCATTATGTTCATATCCCCTAGTTAATTCAACCACCACAAAAGAAAAACAACAAACAATACACAAATGAGTCTACCAATTCCCCATGCGACTATTTGCTGCCATTCCTTGGAGTATGGGCGCCAGTATACTTTTTCTTGAGCTTTAGCCTTAGGTCACCCAAAGGGGTAGCAGTTCATGTGTTCTGGGCATGGTGGTCATCTGCTTCTGGTTCACCCGGTCCACGGTGGGGTGAACATGCGTGGCTCCCTCTAAATCAGGCGCCATCCGCTTCTGGGGAACCCTTTACCAGGTCAGGCTTCCTAGCGAGGCTCCGTTTGACTCTGGTATGATGAATTCAAGTGGGAAGTTCCTTAGCCCGAACAGCAGGAGGGCTCACCAGGATAGTTTCGAACAGTCTTAGCCACTGGGGTTGAAGTGGAGTCTTTCAGTAAGCTTTGATTCACACTGAGTCACCTGGTGAAATAAAATGAACAGCTTCCCACAATGGTAATGATTGAGACTGTGCTGAGTACTGTTGTAATAAAGTTAAATGCTGCTGCAAAGCTTTTACATAAGTTTTTGTTTCACAAGTCAGATCAGTGTCACTAGGTATTGAAACCAGAGAAGTAAAAGAAGGTGGTACATGTCCAAAAAGTATCTCAAAGGGGGCTAGCTTAGTCCTAGAATTTGGGGTAGTCTGGACAATATACAAAGCCAAAGGAAAAACTTTAGTCCATTTCAACTTAAGTTTCTTACACAATTTGGTTAGGGTGGTCTTTAGAGTTCCATTCATACGCTCCACCTGGCCTGAACTCTGACGATGCCAGGGAGCATGAAAAACCCACTTTGTTCCTACGGCTGCTGTAAGTTCTTTATAAATCCTTGCTGTGAAATGAGTACCTTGATCAGAAGGTATCAGGAGGGCCAAATCTTGGGATGACTTCATTAAGTAAAATTTTGCAGACGGTAGTTGCAGTAGGTCAGGCTGTAGGATAGGCTTCCACAATCCCGTGAGCTGGTCGACTATAACTAGCAAATGCCGCTTCCCTTCAGAGGGAGGTAAATCAGTGAAATCAATCTGTAGATGTTGCATTGGTCTGTGAACCCATCTGCGCCCCCCAGGCGGTGCTTGTTTGTTCACACCCTTTGGATTACATTGCTGACACAGAGCACACTTTTCTACTATTCTCCTGGCTACCTCATAAAGCCCTGGAGAGAGATACTGTCTTAGAATAATTTAGGCCATTTTATTTGCCCCCCAGTGTGTATTATTGTGAATCTGTTGCACCACCTCACTCTGATAACTTTTAGGCAACACATAGCAACCATCACATTCCCAAAGTCCTGTTGAGTTGGGCTTAGCTCCCCACTTCTTCCAGATTGGTTTTTCACTATCTGGGGCTTGCTGTTGCCAAGTGAAAAGAGGGGAACCCACAGTCAATTGTGTATTTTGTAGTGCAGCTGCTTTAGCAGCTTCATCTGCAAAACCATTTCCTACTGACACTGGATCAGTCTGTTTGGTATGAGCCCTGCAGTGTATCACCGCAATTTCCCCAGGAGCCTGAAGGCTTGAAGCAGTTCAGCAATTTCCTTTCCATGGGCAATCTGAGCTCCAGACAAGGTAATGAAACCTCATTCTTCCAAATTGCACCCATGACATGACACACCCCAAAAGCATATTTTAAGTCCGTATAAATATTAACCCTTTTCCCCTTTAGCATGAAGGCAGGCTGCAGTTAGGGCTTTTAACTCTGCAGCTTGGGCACTCACCCTGGGAGGAAGAGCTTCCCCTATTAATACAGTCTGCCTATCAGTAACTGCTTATCCAGAGTGTCTGATTCCTTCATGAACAAATGTAGATTCATTCACAAACAACTTTTCTTTTTCAATGTCCTTCTGCACCACAATAATGACAACCACTACTTCTAACTTCTTCTTCACATCCTCTGCCTCTCGCTGCTTTTTCTTTTTTTCCATTCATTCCATCCACCTCTGTTCCATCCGTGACCATTTTCCCTTCCCCCGGTCATTGCTGCTGCCAACAATGACACTTGCTTCTTTATGTTCTTCTGCCTTTCCTTCCTTTTCTCTTTTTCTTTTTTCTCCTCTCTCCCATTAAACATTCTAGTAGCAATGCTAACTACTTCAGACAAACTTTTCCCTTGCATACCATCTGGATGCTCTCTAAATCTCTTTGCAATATCCTCTGCACATTGTGACATGAAAACCATTTTAACCATCCATGATCACTTTCAGGATTCAAATGACTATACTTTCTAACTTAACAAATCAGTCGAGCACAAAATACAGAGGGGTGCTCGTCTGGACACTGAGCACAAGCAGTCACCTTGCTCCAATTTGGAGTAGCCTTCCCTGCATCTCTAATGCCATTAAAAACAGCTTTCAAAAATCCATCCAACTTTGTCTTTTGAGCTGAATTATTGGGATTCCAATTAGGGTCAGTAATTGGCCAAGGTGCATTCAAATGACCTGCAGATTTTTCTTTTAGTCTTTCATCTTCTGTCATGAGAGTATCTAATAACTGATTTACATTGGCCCAAATGGGCACATGAGTGGAAAAGATTGTGCAGAACATTCTTTCCACTGCCTCAGGATTGTCTCATAAGTGAGGCATAGTGCACTGCCAGTTAAACAAATCTGAAGTTGCAAAGAGGGTATGGGTAAAAACCATCTCATGTCCTCCAGCAGCCAGTGGAACTGGATAAGTTCTCAACGAGGCTTGTAATATCAGGGGTGTCTCAGAAACATTCTCCCTCATGGAGTTAAGTAATCTAGTGGGGGTCCACAAGGGCGAGGACAAGGGCTGCTGTAATATTGGGAGTGTTTGAGAAGTAGCCCCTGGCCAAATTTGCAAAAAGCTGGCTGGAGGCTGCACAGACGGGGTAAGGCTGCCTGAATACTCTGAAGATGAGAGAATATCACTCTGAGCTCCATCTTGATTCTCCTTTGTTCCTGAACTGTCCCTAACCTGCTTTTGAATCCTTGCACTCCACCAGACAGGGGGAAAAACAGGAACAAATTTGTCCTCCTCCTGGTACGGCTCTGGGGCATATGGTGGGTGATTTTTACAAGAGCTCTCCATACAAACAGCTTCAAAAGCTACCCATCCCTCCATGGGTTTATAATTATACCATACAAACAAATAATCCATTTGTCCTGGCCTAAGATCAACCAAAATATCCCTTAAGGAGTTCATCCTATCTGTTGAAAAGGTTCCACCCTCCGGCCAGTCTCTAGTCGGGAACAAATGAAAGGTATATGACGGCCATTGAATTTGACATAAATTTCTCATTTTAGATTTAACCAGACCAGCAGTCCCAGAAATCTCCTTCCAATCTCTAAGTATCAGAGGCAACAGGGCGTCCCCCAGGCACTTACTGCCAAATTGTCCCATTTTGGTGAAGGGTCTCTAACCCCCACCTCCCCGCGTTGAGAATTCGCTTACCTCTCCGGGGACTTGAACACCTGGGCTGGGACTCAAACCCAGACTGAGACTCAAACCCAGGCAACTTGGACCCTACTCAATGGGTAGGTGGATGTTGCTGGATTTCTACGAGCTTCAGCTGGTTCACAGAACATGCCTTATCGCCGACGCAGAGATCAGATCACCAGGCAAGTCTCCTCTAAACCGGAGGATGCGCACTGCGTTGCCTCAGGGTCCTATCCCGCGCCGTAGAGTCAGATGAGTCCCGGCGGAGTCGCCAAAGATGTCGGGGACTAGAACCCAGATGGCGAGGTTCATTGTCTGACCGTGAGAGAGACAGGCAACACCAGCAAGGTCTGATCAAAAGCTCTTTATTGACAAGTGCACACATCAGTAGAGAGCAGTTCATCTCCAGAGAGAACCAGCCTCCTCTTTACATCTTAGCATAAGCCTATATAGACAGATTATTCACTTGAGCAACCCACCCCCTTTTTCTAACAACTAGAAACTAGACACCTTTAGTATACATGTATACATGTTTTACAGCATAAGGTGATTAATATCTTAACAAGCACCAAAAGTTAGAAATGTAGGGGAGTTAAAAACAGACAGAGAACAGAACCAGGGAGTGAAAGCTGGGAGGCTGGGAAGCTGGGGTTTCTTATCAGCTCTTCAAAGGATCTGTTCCTAACACACCACAGCTGGTACTATGCCAGGAATGCAGCTCCTCCCTTATCTCACTTTTTCCCAGCTCTTTGTGAGACATGCTGTTTCTCAGTATTTTCCACTCAAGGATTTCCCAGAAACCTCTGTTAGCCTGACTTTGATCAGGTTGGCATACCTGATTTTGTCTGCTATATCTTTATTCAGGCCTAACAATGGGACTGGAAGACAGGAGACCTCAGTGCTTAGCCTAGGGCAAGGGTCCCCAACGCAGTGCCTGCGGGGGCCATGGTGTCCGCCAGGGCATCTAGGTGCGCCCGCGTACTCTCTGGCAGATGAGCATCCGCCGAAATTCTGGATGACGCTGCTTGTCAACGGCATTTCGGCAGATGCTTATCCGCTGTCATGGTCATCCATGGCTCGTCGTCTGGCACCTGCCAGATGAAAAAGGTTAGGGACCACTGGCCTAGGGTGATGAGCTAGCAAGTGTGAAAAATCAGGACAGGATACAGGGGTAATATGTCCCTATGAAAGACAAAGCCTCCAGTAGCAGGCCTGTCCCTACAAAATAGGGGCAGCTGGCCACCTTCGCTTGGCCCCAGCCCTGCTTGTCATAGGCTGGACTGGGCGGCCTGGGACAAGCCTCTCACAGATCAGACATTCAGTCTGCAGCAGGTTGCTGTTCTGCGTCCCCGTGGGAGGGACCCTGCCCCACCCCCACGTGCCCCTGGGTCTCCAGCGCCCCTCCTCCACCTCCCTCCCCGCTCGGTCTCCTCTCCTGTGTGAGGAAGGGGGCGGCCATGACAGGTACCGAGGCGGAAGTGCGGGCAGTTGTGGTCAGGAAGGAAACAGGGTCCGGCCCGCAGCGCCCATGATGGGGGCAGCCCGAATTTGTCTTTCCAGCCACTCTTGGCTTTTCCGCGCTCGGACCCGAGGCGCTGACGTCCAGAGCCCCGCCCCTTTCCTGGAGTCACAGGACTCACTCACTCCCTCGGCTCCGCACCTGCCGATCACGTGACCAAGCTGGACCGCCCCCACCCTCCCCAGCTGTCTGCGTGTCAGGCTCCTGGAGTGGCCGCTGTGCCCCAGTGAGGGGAAAGCACGTGGGGCGCATTTAAACCGGACTCGCTGTCATCCCTGAGCTATGAACACATCAGCACTTTCCTGGGATCAGAGTGCCCCCCAACACCCCATTTCAGCCAGGGTATGACTGACACAGACCCTGGGGCAGAGTTCACGGCTGGGCTACACATCTGTGAAATTTGCTATTTATGCCATGACCAGCCCATGAAATATGTGATTTATCCACAGCATTTCTCGAACGAGGGGCCAGGACCCCAAAAGTGAGTCACAAGCCTCTGAGGGGGTACAATATTGCCACCTGTACTTTGCTGCTGGTGGTGGCAGTGCTGCCTAAAACTGGGTGGCAGGAGAGCAGTGGCTGCTGGCCAGGTGCCCAGATCTGAAGGCAGTGCCTCTGTCAGCAGCTGCAGAGAAACAAGCATTGTATGATGATGCCCCCTTCTGTGCTGCCGCGTCACCACCTTTAGAGCTGGGCAGCTGGAGACCAGATTATGCAGGGGAGACATTATTTAAGGGAGGAGACCATAATTCACATCCATGAGGCAATTTTCATGGCCACGAATTCAGTAGACCCCTGAGTATGGACAATGAAAATAGATACCAACAATATAAAAGGCACTGATGTAGCAATGTAGCAATAAATGGCCTGCCACTTAAGAACAAATGAAGTAGATAGGCAACATATGTTCTAAACATTCAGAAACAATGAGGAGTCCAGTGGCACCTTAATGACTAACAAATTTATTTGGTCATAAGCTTTTGTGTGTAAAAAACTCACTTCCTCAGTTGCATGGAGTGAAAATACAGATGCAGATATTATTATAGTGACACATGAAGAGAAGGGAGTTACCTCACAAGTGGAGAACCAATGCTTACAAGGCCAATTCAGTCAGGGTGTATGTGGTCCACTCCCAAAAATTGAGGAGGAGGTGTCAATACCAAGAGAGGGAAAGTTGCTTTTGTTGTGAGCCAGCCACTCTCGGTCCGTATTCAAGCCCAAATGAACAGTGTTAAATTTGCAAATGATTTTTAGTTTTTCAGTTTCTCTTTGAAGTCTGTTTTTGAAGTTCTTTTGTTGAAGTATGGCTACTTTTAAACCTGTTACTGAATGTCCAAGGAGACTGAAGTGTTCTCCTACTGGCTTTTGTATGTTACCAGTCCTGATGTCTGATTTGTGTCCATTGATTCTTTTATGTAGAGACTGTCTGGTTTGGCCAATGTACATGGCAGAGGGCCATTGCTGGCACATGATGGCATATATAACATTAGTCGATGTGCAGGTGAATGAGTGCATGCTGGTGTGGTTGGGTCCTCTGATGGTGTCACTAGAGTAGAGTAGTATCGGGGTAGCCGTGTTAGATGGAATCCACAAAAACAACAAGGAGTCCGGTGGCATCTTAAAGGCTAACAGGTTTATTTGGGATAAGCTTTTGTGGGTAAAAAACCACTTCTTCGGCACCTGAAGAAGTGTTTTTTTACCCATGAAAGCTTATGCCCAAATAAATCTGTTAGTCTTTAAGGTGACACCGGACTCCTTGTTGTTAGAGTAGAGTAGAGTACTCTGTCCCCACACCTGCTCTAGCAATACTAATTTAATTGAATTGACCCTGTCAACACTGGCTTTCCACGTGTAAGGCAACTCCCTTCTCTTCATGTGTCAGTATAATAATGCTTGTACCTGTAATTTTCACTCCATGCATCTGAAGAACTGGGTTTTTTACCCATAAAAGCTTATGCCCAAATAAATCTGTTGGATACAGATTAACATGGCTACCCCTCTGATACTAAACATACAAAGTTTTTATACTTTGCACATTTTGCACAACTCTTGCTGGTGGCTACTTTGACAACTTTTCCTAAAATATGTAGAAAGAACAAATAAATATGTATATATCATTGTAATTTATTGATATAGAGTTGTTCTGAAGACAATAAAAATAATGTACAGTTGTATTTTGGTGCTCTTGGACTCCATTGGCTTCCTGGTCCCCCATCCATCACCTCTGACTCCCACTGCTTCCCTCCCCCCCATTGCTCCAAGCTCCCTTCTGCAGCCTCACACCCCAGGTTCACCCTGATCTTTTCCTCTTGACCATAGTGCCTGGTAAGACCAGCCCTGCTGAAGCCCCTGCACCCTGGGCTGAAACCCAGAGTCGGAGACTCACTGCTGGATCCGGGGTGGGGAAGGCTCAAGCCTGGAGGTTGGAGCTCTGAAGCAGGGAGGGAACAGAGTCTGAAGCATGGAACTTGCAATAGCCCCACGCAGCCAAAGGAGGGGAGTGGGGTTAAGCCTGCTGTTGGAGCCTCCAGCTGAAGGTAGGGGAGAGCCTGTGAGGGTGAAGCTCCCTGTTGGAGCCTCTGGCTGAAGCCTGCCCCCAGATCCTCTGGGTGCTACGTTGCCTCTCCCCTATATCTGCCCAGGAGGCTGTTGTGGATGCAGGAAAAACCCCTGATGGTTGCATGTGGTCACAGTGCCTGCATTTGAGAAACACCGCCTGCCCTGCTCTGTTCATTTCGTCAGAAGTATCTGCCATTAGCAACTGTTGGAAGACGGGATACTGGGCTAAATGCAGAGCCGGTGCAACCATTTAGGCAAACTAGGCAGCCACTTAGGGCGCCTAGTGGTTGGGGATGCCTAAAAGTCCCCTCAGGCGAGGAGGTGGAGTGGAGGTGAGCTGAGTGTGGGGGCACATGGGGAGGGCTGCCCGCAGTAATGGGGGAGGGAGCGCACAGGAGAACTGCTCCCCACCCCAGCTTACCTCCACTCTGCCTCCTCCACTGAACACACAGCCCTGCTCTAAGTCTCCTCCAATCAGCGCCGCAAACCTGGGCAGGGAGGAGAATTAGAGCAGCCCCAACGTACTCAGTGGAGGAGGCGGAGCCGAGGTGAGCTGGGGCGGGCTACCCAGGCAGGGTTAGCTGCTGTAGGGGGACAGGGGGAGTCTCCCTGGGCAGGATTAGCTGCCGTGGGGGCACGGAGGGGAGAGGAGTTAGCTGTCGCGGGGGGGGGAGTAGCTGCTGCAGGGGGCTCCCTGGTTGGGGGGCTGAGTTAGCTGCCGTGTGGGGGAGGGGTTAGCTGGGTGGGGGGTGCAAGCTGGAAGTTTCACCTAGGGTGCGAAACTTCCTTGCACCAACCCTGGCTAAAGGGACCATGGGTCTGACCCAGTATGGCTGTTCTTGTGATTTTATGTTCTTATGATAAAGGTAGCATAATGATGTAAAGGAGGCAACCTGAAAAAAATTGTTTTTTCTTCCAGTAATACAAGAACTTAAATGAAACTGAAAAGCAGGAAACTTAACTGATAAAGTGCTGCCCCTTTTTATTGTTAGCAACTAGTCAAGGATTGGGGTTCTTTGGTTGTTTCAGCTGGGAGTAGAAATTGGTGATAGGAATTTCTTTGATGCAATTTTGTTTATTTACAAATAAGTCTTGTGTTTCTGAATGCAGAGGGACTGACAGAATGGAAGCAGCTTATTTTGCTCACAGCACTAGCGTGCTTTTTTCAACCTGGACCTCAATTCAAAAAAATTCCCTCTCCCCAAGTTTCTTCCAGGGTCAGCCATATGCTTTCACGTATTCCTTCACCCTGTTGTCCTATCCTCTCAGTCAGTTTTTGTTTATTCTTCTCCCTCTCCCAATCCACACATGCCTGTTTACAATACTCAGTCAAACCTCCACCCACCTTGTGCTAGTTCTGGGCAGACTCTCTGTTTTATAATTGACTCATATGTGTGACTCATTCACATGTGGGTTTAAAGTTTTATCTCAACCCATAACAAGGCTTCATCATGTTCATAACAACACCTCCCAACTGAGTTCTGTCCATCTTGCTGATGAGTAAAATAGTGCCACCCAATAACCCATCCTAAACAAAAAGAAAATAAATAATTTAAGAAATAGAAGTTTAACTATTTATATGTGTATAGTGTCCTTCTGTTATCACCAACAAAAGAATCATAAAATATTAGAGTTGGAAGAGACCTCAGGAGTCATCTAGTCCAATACCCTTCTGAAAGCAGGACCAACACCAACTAAATCACCCCAGCCAAGGCTTTGTCAAGCTTGGCCTTAAAATCCTCTAAGGATGGGGATTCCACTTCTTCCCTAGGTAACCCATCCCTATGCTTCACCACCTAGTGAAATTGTGTTTCCCAATATTCAATCTAGACCTTCCTCACTGCAGCTTGAGACCATTACTCCTTGTTCTGTCATCTGCTACCACTGAGCACAGCCTAGCTCCATCCTCATTGGAAACCCCCTTCAGGTAGTTCATAAAATATTAGAGTTGGAAGGGACCTTAGGAGATCATCTAGTCCAACCCCCCTGCTCAGGGCAGGACCAATCTCCAGACACATTTTCACCCCAGGTCCCTAAATGGCCCCCTTAAAGATTGAACTCGTAACCCTGAGGGTAGCAGGCTAATGCTCAAACCACTGAGCTATCCCTCCCCCCATAAATTGAAGTGAAAGGCTGCTATCAAATCCCCCCTCACTCTTCTCTTCTGCAGACTTAATAATCCCAATTCCCTCAGCCTCTCCTCGTAAGTCATGTGCCCCAGCACCCTAATCATTTTCGTTGCCTTCCACTGGACTTTCTTCAGTTTGTCCACATCTCTTCTGTAGTGGGGGAGCCAAAACTGGACACAATATTCCACGTGTGGCCTCACCAGTGCCGAATAGAAGGGAATAATCACTTCCCTCTATCTGCTGGCTATGCTCCCACTAATACAGCCCAATATGCTGCAGGCCTTCTTGGCAACAAGGGCACAGTGCTGACTCATATCCAGCTTCTCATTCACTGTAATCCCCAGGTCCTTTTCTGCAGAACTGCTGCTTAGCCAGTTGGTCCCCTGCCAGTAGCAGTGCATGAGATTCTTCCTTCCTAAATGCAGAACACTGCATTTGTCCTTGTTGAACCTCATCAGATTTCTCTTGGACCAATCCTCCAATTTGTCTAGGTCACTCTGGACCCTATCCTTATCCTCCAGCATATCTACCTCTCCCCCCAGGTTAGTGTCATCTGCAAACTTGCTGATGGTGCAATTCATCCCATCATCCAGATCATTAATAAAAATATTGAAGAAAACTGGCTCCAGGACTAACCCTTGGGGGACTCCACTTGATACCATCTGCCAACTAGACATTGAGCAGTTGATCACTACCCATTGAGCCCGACAATCTAGCCAGCTTTCTATCCACCTTACAGTCCATTCATCCAGTCCATACTTTGTTAACTTTCTGGCAAGAATACTGTGGGAGACTGTATCAAAAGCTTTGCTAAAGTCAAGATATATCACATCCACCGCTTTCCCCATATTCACAGAGCCAGTTATCTCATCATATGTTATGCTTATCAGAATGCTATGCTCACCCAAAGTTTGGGGCTTTTCTCTCCCTGGATTTCCTTTCATTGCATTCCTGAAGTGTTTTTGTTGTTTCCATGTGTGAAAGTAGTATGAATTATATAGTAAGAATAGAAAGGATTAAAGAAATGTTGTCTGTACCTTTAAGCAAAGTTGTTGGAATGTTGCAACCAGGTGTCAGGAATACAGACATTAACATAGAACAATTGCACCGTTTAAGGGCAATTGGTGAAGCATTAGCCTTAGATCGATAACAGTTAGTAGGGAAATAGGATATGCATGCTGTGCCCCAGGTAAATTTTACTGTTTTGATTTCTTTGTCCCTTTGTCTAATTCTCACTCTTTTATCTGTATAAATAAGACTGTTTGGGCCTTGCATGGCCACTCACATATTCTGAATGTTATTGGCGGAGCGCTGCGCTAATAAACAGAGTGGTCTGACAAATTGTGAGTCCTGATTCTAACTTTGACACATGGAACTTGCTGAGCTGTGAAAGTTTTTTCCTGCCCATTCTGGTTGACTGGAGCTGCAGAGTTTTCTCTGAGTGCTCTTTTCAACTGTAAACTCTTTGGAGCAAGGATCCTTTTATGTTTGTGGTGATATACATATTTTTAGAAAAGTGTTGAGAGTATCAAAAATAATTGAAAAATAAAATATCTAGGAGGGTGTGGAAAATGGATATTTCCCTATGAAAACTTTCCCTTAGACTATATGCAAAGGAAAAGAGAGGTTGTGCCTTATTTCTAGGGTGACCATATTTCCCAAAGAGAAAATGAGACACCCCAGCTGCTTGTCTGAGGCCCACCCCATCGATACTGTTGCCGGTGGCTGGAACCCTGCTCACTGGAACCCTCTGACCCCCACCCCGTGAGGTTTTTGCCTGGTCCTTGGAACCCTGCTGGCCCCTGCATGCTGGAATGCTTCCCCCCAAACCCTGCCTCCCCTCCGTGGGGGGCTAGCATCTCCTCTTGCCCCCTCCACACTGAACGTCACTCTTTTTTTTCAAAAATGAGCATCTGTCCTGTTTGCTCTTGTCAAATAATCAAGTCAGCAAGAGAAAATGGGATAAATGCCTCCTTTTGGAAAAAAAAAGTCAGGGCATCCAGAATAGGGCTTAAAAAAGGGCCTGTTCTGTCCAAAACTGGACATACTTTTCTCTGTTTAAAGGAGATCAAAAGCTGTTTTTAAAATGAGCAAGGGATTTTCTTTTCTTTTCTTTTGTTTTTTAATTAGAAATTCAGGTTTAGTCTATTCCTTTTTTTTCTGTAAGACTATATATGAATTCTATTCTAGTCATCTAGATAAATACTCAGGTTTCACTTATTTTGTAAGTTAAGCACAATTTATAACTGATTTTTAATATTTAAATAAATCTAACACCTGACAAGCACTTTAAAAGAAAAGGTCTTTGCTAAATGTAATCCACCAATGGGAATGCTAGTATAGATCTGCACAGGTGACTCAACCTGCTCTGGGAGGAATCAGAAAAGCATCAGAAAGAATAACTCATCTAGTGTTATTGCAGTATCTATTGTATCCCTAGTGAAATAGCTTTTCAGACCCTCTTTTTCACACACTAAATTTACAAATAGAATGAAACAAACATGGAGGTGAATACTGAGCTATTTTCTGCACTGTACCCTGCTTATTTATATTAACCACAGATGAGAAATGGAGAGATCATCAAAGGCCAGCATCCCATGAGAGGTCTTTCTGTTGCCAGTTAAGGCAGGAGTGGCCTAGTAGTGTCAAGGGGGCTATGGTATCATCTCACTGAGATGTGCTTTCTGAGATGCCAGTTACACTCCAGGAGTGACCTGTATCATGCTGCAAGAACATGGGAATGAGTGAACTGATAGAGACCAAGCTCATAATTCACCATAGAAGCAGCTGAGCCTAGAAGGCACTGAGCCTTCAGCTCCCAGGCAGCGCTCTGCAGACTTGCTGCATGGTGCCATGATCTGCAAAGCATACACACACTCTAGGGCAGGAGAGTGGATCCTTTCCTCTCCTCTCCTCTCCTCTCCTTCCTCGTCCCAGCCATCACAGAAGCCCTGGTCATAGGGCGTTGGGAGACTGACAGATGATGGAGAGATGGGAGGAAGGGTTAAGGGAGGAGATAATCTGCTCCATGGCAATACAAAACAATGACCTAAAGGCTGATTTCTAAGGGTACATCTACAAAGCAAAGGCTCAGGCTGTGGAGCTGTTTCATTGCTGTTTAGATTTCTGGGCTCACACTGGAGCCTGACTCTGGGACACTATCACCTCACAGGGTCCAGAGCCCAGGCCACAGCCAGAGCCAGGCAGTCTACACACCAATGAAATAGCCTTGCAGCCTGAGCCCCATGAAACTGAGTTGGTTGGCAAGGGCCAGACATGGGTGTCTAGTTGCTATGTAGACATAGCCATAAAGACTTGTCCATGGCCACCCGCAGAATAAATAGCACAGCTGAGATAACGCACTAAAGTCTCACATCTTCAATGCTAGGAAATCTGATTTGATCTGTTTGCTATCTCTTATAGTTACTTAAAATCTATCTTTTGTAGTTAATACATTAGTTTTTGCTTTGTCTAAAACCAATGTGGAAGTTATAATTCAAGACAAAAAGTTGTTGTATATTCCTCTCCACATTGAGGGAGGGGGCCAATTTCATGAGCTTACAGTGTACAGTTCCCTGTGCAGCACAAGATGGTATACTTTTGGTGTTACTCTCCAGAGGGGGTGCATGCCTTAGGAACTGCAAAGTGCCCTAGTTGTGCCTTCCCATGCGATGCTGATTAAAGAACCTGTGTGCATGTAACTGCAGATGTGTGTGTTCCTATCTGTATGGTAAAAGTGCACGCTGGAGCCTGGGAGAGGCTGGTCACAGCAGTACAGAGTAAAGAAAGCCCAGGCTGGTGGATCGGGGGGCCCAGTGGTACCCCAGTTCCAGATGGCACCCTGAGGGAACCCGTCACATATAAAAACAGAGAGAAACCAAAGTTAGACTGGTCTCAATAATGTGATCAGGACTATTCAGCATGGAGAAACAAGAATACAACCTATAAATGACCAGAACAACATCAGAGAGTGTCATTCACAATAAATATGACCCCACTGCAGAGGGCCGCACTTTCAGCATTCTTCTTTTATTTGCACTTGCAAAATGTACCAGCACATTAGGTTAAAAGGATGCATAATTATGTATTTCCCATGGTACTAAGCAGGCTGAGGTATCTGTATATCAAACCCCAAATCTTGTTTAACACTTTAATGTTGGACACTGAAAGTGCCATGTTAACAAGTTTGTCTGTGGTCCATTTATGACATTGAAATTAATACAGCAACATACATTGTGTCTGCAAGGAAAGAGCTGGACAACATAAGGGCAAAGGAGCTTTATTTTTTCCTAAAAGCAAGGAAGAGATTTAATCCATGTCCCTCCAAGGCATATCATCACCGGTGGGGGTGGGGGGAGGAGGAAGGTGTTTTTAACTTAAGTTAGTTAACATGAGGTTAAAAGGTAGTGAAGACAAACAGTTTGTAGTTTCCAATGAGTTAGCAGGTCAAGCTAAAACTGTGGCATAACCTAGGATTTACCATGACCTGCTAATTCATGTGACAGCTACAAATTGCCTTCTCTTCACTAGGATTTTACTTCATATTTACCAACTCGAGTTAACCCTCCTAGTGATTTGGGGTCTATCTGACCACACTATGAACAACAATGTAATTAAATTTTTTGTATCAAATCTGGGCCTATGCACACATTATTCTCAAAGTAGAATGAGGTCCCTCTTCCCATGCTGGTTTTATCATGCTGCTGGTTGTGGTTTTGGTGTATCAAACAAAGTCAAGTCAATAAAGAGATCTATTAGCGCTAGGGTGACCAGATGAGAGGGAGAAAATATTGGTGGGACACATGGGGTGGGGGTGGGGGGATTCGCTGGCAGAAAAAAAAAAAAAAGCAGAGTGCTGCTGAAGCAGCAAAATAAATAAATAAATAAATAAACAAACAAAGTTGAATGCTGCTGGCAGAACGAAATATCAGGACAAATTGCGTCCTGACCAAAGATCAGTCGGGATGCGGGACAAACACCTAAATATCAGGAAAGTCCTGATTTTATAGGGACTTCTCTAAAAACAAAAAGCAGCATGTGAATTTTTCAGTTGAGGTGCTTCTTATTTCAGATATAGGAAAAAATAGCAAGTGGAGAAACAACAAATATAAATCTACTTAGAAGAGAGCAAACACAGTGACTTGTCTTGGTGACATGCGGCATCTGAACTGAAACAGAAGAAGGCAGCTTGCCTTCCAGCTGCTCCCACAGCAGACAAGATGGCTCTTCAACAACAAAAAATTCAGTACACAGACAACATAATGAAAGCTTCTCCCTTCAGTTATATAGCTTTGACTCCTCCCCTGCAATTAATTAACTTATACATGTTTAGTCTTCTGGGAGGTTTGCATTTACATTATGTCTAAAGGTGTCAGTCATGAGGGGCATTTGACACTTGTTCCTCATCTCCATCATTAGGTCCACCAATTAGACTAGTACCTTCTTATTTCAGATATAGGAAAAAATAGCAAGTGGAGAAACAATAAATATAAATCTACTTAGAAGAGAGCAAACACAGTGACTTGTCTTGGTGACATGCGGCATCTGAACTGAAACAGAAGAAGTTTTTTTGCTGCAGGGTGGCCACCTTAAGGTCTGCTA
Source organism: Gopherus flavomarginatus (assembly GCF_025201925.1). Taxonomy (NCBI): domain Eukaryota; kingdom Metazoa; phylum Chordata; order Testudines; family Testudinidae; genus Gopherus; species Gopherus flavomarginatus. Next base: position 146,399,401 of record NC_066617.1, read on the forward strand.
TAGTGTGGCCAGGGAGGTTGAAGCGTTCTACAGGTTTTTGTATATTGCCATTCCTAATATCTGATTTGTGTCCAATGCATTGGTGACCTTCCCCAGAAAACACCATCCTAGCCACCATGGATGTAGAGGCTCTCTACACAAACATCCCACACACAGATGGAATACAAGCTGTCAGAAAAAGTATCCCTGATGATGCCATAGCACAACTGGCTGCTGAGCTCTGTGCCTTTATCCTCACACACAACTATTTCAAATTTGATGACAATATATATCTCCAGATCAGTGGCACCGCTATGGGCACCTGCATGGCCCCACAATATGCCAATATTTTTATGGCTGACCTGGAACAACGCTTCCTCAGCTCTCGTCCACTCACGCCCCTTCTCTACGTATGCCACATTGATGACATCTTCATCATCTGGACCCATGGAAAGGAGTCTCTGGAAAATATATATATATATATATATATATATATATATATATATATATATATATATATATATATATATATATATATATATATATATATATATGCAGGCAAGCTAGAGATAATGAGGTTAGTTCAATCTGGGAGGATGAGGCCCTGTTCCAGCAGTTGAGGTGTGAAAACCAAGGGAGAAGAAACTGGTTTTGTAGTTGGCAAGCCATTCACAGTCTTTGTTTAATCCTCAGCTGATGGTGTCAAATTTGTAGATGAACTGAAGCTCAGCAGTTTCCCTTTGAAGTCTGGTCCTGAAGTTTTTTTGCTGCAGGGTAGCCACCTTAAGGTCTGCTATAGCGTGCCCAGGGAGGTTGAAGTGTTCTCCTACAGATTTTTGTATATTGCCATTCCTAATATCTGATTTGAGTCAATTTATCCTTTTCCGTAGAGCCTGTCCAGTTTGGCCGGTGTACATAGCAGAGGGGCATTGCTGGCATATGATGGCATATGTTACATTGGTGGATGTGCAGGTGAATGAACTGGTGATGCTGTGGCTGATCTGGTTAGGTCCTGTGATGGTGTCGCTGGTGTAGATATGTGGGCAGAGTTGGCATCAAGGTTTGTTGCATGGATTGGTTCATGAGCTAGAGTTACTATGGTGCGGTGTGCAATTACTGGTGAGAATATGTTTCAGGTTGGCAGGTTGTCTGTGGGCGAGGACGAGTCTGCCACCCAAGGCCTGTGAAAGTGAGGGATCATTGTCCAGGATGGGTTGTAGATCCCTGATGATGCATTGGAGGGGTTTTAGCTGGGGACTGTATGTGATAGCCAATAGAGTCCTGTCGGTTTCCTTCTTGGGTTTGTCTTGCAGTAGGAGGCTTCTGGGTACACATCTGGCTCTGTTGATCTGCTTCCTTATTTCCTCGTGCGGGTATTGTAGTTTTGAGAATGCTTGGTGGAGATTTTGTGGGTGTTGGTCTCTGTCTGAGGGGTTAGAGCAGATGCGGTTGTACCTCAGTGCTTGGTTGTAGACAATGGATCGTGTGATGTGTCTGGGATGGAAGCTGGAGGCATGAAGGTAGGCATAGCGCTCGGTAGGTTTTTGGTATAGGGTGGTGTTAATGTGACCATCACTTATTTGCACCGTGGTGTCTAGGAAGTGGACCTCTCGTGTAGATTGATCCAGGCTGAGGTTGATGGTGGGGTGGAAGCTGTTGAAATCATGGTGGAATTTTTCTGCCATGGGGATAGAACTGTCCAGAAACTGCCAAATACTTTCCTTATCCTCAAATGTTCAGTCATTTCAATGGGATAAGTTACCATCTAGCGGCTGTCCCACAGGGAATATAATTTCTACTACTATGACAGACAATGCAGTAGAAACAGGTGAGTTTATGAGCCAAAGGTCCTGGGTTTTATTCTCCATTGATGCATATATGCATTTATAACTGAAGTGGTTGGTCCATATGATGCTGTATTATCCAATAAAATGTGAAACATTGAATTTTGAGAAGTTTTATTTTATGGTGATGATTACTTCATACTCCTTTTAGGACAGCCACAATAAATAGTTTTCCTATTACCTATTCTGGCCACTAGATGTCACTGTGGAATCATAGGCATATAATAGCCATAGTAGATCCCTGGCTACAAATGGCTGTTTGTGTAGGATCAGGTATATCTCCTGTGTTAAAAGTTGGTATCATTTTCCTTATTTAAAGATTCAGGATGATCATAGAATGATGGAGGTGGAAACCAAGAACAACCATGTCGTCTTCTACCTGGAAAAGACAAGCTTGGGGAAGAAAGTTTGTTTTTTTTTGTTAACACTTGGGGAAGCTACAACAAGATCCATTGGCTGCTGGTGTATTTGGAATATGTGTTAACCACAGATGTGCATGCACTGGGGTTGGAGTGATTTGTTGTTGAAATATGGATGTTTTTTTCCTTTTCTTTTTCAGAATACAACACACCCTGCAGTCAGATTTCAAGCTGAAACCAGCCAAGTGCCTGGAAGGGGTAACTGATGAGAGCAAGAGATATTTGATAGGAAGAGAGCATAAGAGAGTTCCTTGGTTGTGTAGAGGAAAAGGAAAAGTAGAGAGCTAGATGTGGGATAAATGCACACATACTGCTGTGGATCAGGAAAGCCTGATCTCTGCCAATGCTTTCAAAGAGGCTGGGGACAACCTGAACTTTACCTACATCCCCTGAAGATCAGAGCTGCTGGTACATCATAACAAAGTTGATACCGTGCAATTAGTCCAGAGACCCCTACCACCCAGGTCCCCAGGGGCACATTATATGCAGGTGTTTCTTTTAGAAAAATGGATTCCTGGAAATCACATTTCTGGCAACAAATTCCTCTCAAAACTATAATTTGTAGGGAGAAAAATAGTTTCTGCTTGAAAAAAATAACCTATAGATTTTAATCACTTTCTTTTTTTTTCTTTCCTACCAGGAGAAATGAAAGCTATGAATGGGATTTTGATCCCTACTTCCCTCCTTGATTGAGCTTGGATCTGGCCATTTCAATAAATGTCACGCTCCAAATTACAATATGTGTGTCTTGGTTAATTTTAACAGGATGAGACTGAAACCCCTTCTCCAATGTTGTTGGTTTAGGTAGGGGAGGGCTATGTTCACATATTGTCTAACCACAGTCAACAAGGCCCCTTGGCTAGCAGTTGTTTTATTAAATATTAATGATCCAATCCCATTATATCTTCAAGGTACATTGACAGGTTTTGTCAGTCTATTCCTGTGAACCCAGACATGTTTACATGACTCACAGCCAGTCAATTCAGAGTTTAATCCCCCTCCCTTCACAGCAAGTGAGTAACAATACAAAAGTGAGGTGGGAAATGTAGGCACGCACAATTTTCATAAAAACAATAGAAATTTCCTACATTCTTCACAAGTACCATCTAAAAGACAGTCAAACAGAGGTTTCTCCAATAAAAAAGATTCTGTACATCTAAATGGGGAGAGAATGGGGGAAATTGCTAAAGTGAGAGCTTGACTTAATGAACAGGGACCAGAGAGCTTGCTGTAATGCTTTACTTTTCAGATGCTTTAACTGTTTTTCCTTCTTATGTTTTTAATAAAAGTTAAAACATTTAATGGTGACTGTTACAATGGGACTCACCAGTATTAACTTGATATGTCCCCCCACCCCCCAACCATTTAATGGTGTAACAGTGAACAAGGGTTTTTATTTACCCTTTTGGGGCTCCAAATACTCTTGTAGCAACACAATGGTGACAACCTAGACCAGCCACATTAGCAATGGGAAGAGTTTGTGCTTGGCAACCTAGAAGGAAATTCTGTTATTAAAGTACATTACTGCAATAGTCATTTCCAGCACACCTCCAAATAAGTCTGTCAGACAGTCTTTCACCTATTGTCATGCAGCATTTTTAGTTTGGTGCACGTGATTATTTCTTTCAGGTGGCCAGTAATGCTCTTGACCCTTTGAAGATCTAAATGTGAAAATGTCTCTGTATTAATATATCTTCATAATGCAGAATGTGTTTAAATGTTTTACTGGACCAGGGCAGAGTCAAACGCTTTGCTGCACATTGCAGATCAAACGCTATGAAAAGGATTTTCAAAGGTGCACTGCTGTAGTGCTTCAATGTACACGGGGTTTCTCCAATTGCTGTAGTTAATCTTCTCCCTGAGGCTAGTTGATGGAAGAATTCTTGATGCAGTGCTGTTTACATGGGGTTTAGGTTGGCTTAACCATGTTGCTCAGAGGTGTAGATTTTTCACACCTCTCATTGACATATTAAACTGACCTAATTTTCTACTGTAGAGCAGGCTTTGAAAGTATGTGCCCAACTCCCACTGAAAGTCAACAGGAGATGAGTGCCTAACTTCCTTCTGAGCAGCTGCTTCAGGACTGCAGTCCTTCTACCATGGCAGCTGGAGATAGAAGAGTCTCATTAGCTCCTCTCATTCATCTACCTAGCTGTAGGGCCCCCTCACCATCGTATGCGAGCATCACAGCTTGTCCATTTCTACCTTCTATTTGCTGCCTCTGCAGCTAAGTGCAGGACTCTGTTTCACACTTATTCTGCTGCATTTGTCACGTTGAGGTTTGGACATATCAAGCGATGATGCTCCCAGCACTTTTTAGGGAAGACTATACCACGGTCTACTAAACTTCACAGTTAAGAAGTTGGGGATTTTTTCTGAAAAATTGCTATGTTTAGCAAAACTACATTTCACTAATGCACCTGTAATAGAGTACGCTGGCCCTTTAGGGCAGGTAAGTGAGGACCCTGGGGCCAGTACTCTCCCATTCTATGGTTTTCTGGAAGAAGTGACTGTGGGACAGGGTCTGTTGATGATAAGGGAGAGGAATTGGTATCAGATGGGTAGTTTGGAGTGTGGGAAGAAACCCCAGACTCCTGTCCCTGTTCAGGGCCTAATTCAGAGTTCAAAGAGGCATGTGTTGTCAGTTGCATGTGTGTGTGTGTTCTTTCCATGTGCTGTCTCCAGCTCTGCGCAGATAGTCAGTTCAGCTGCAAGGTTATTGTCTCAGTAGTGGTGTATAGGCTGTTCCATGCTTCTGTCCTTGGAGTTTTAATGCTATTAGTAGCAGAGAGTGCAGTCTGCTCATTCAGCAGACCTGTGTAACTCATAAAGAAAGACCACAGCCACAGTTTAATGACAAAGGCACTCAGCCATGTTTATTGCCCTCAAGGCGCAATCCTAGTGCCCTAACTTCATGGTTACAGGTATACTAACACATGAGTGCCAAGTGGCAGGGAATGGGTCAGTCAGCAGCAGAAATCCCTGCTGTCCCGTTGACTGAACAAAATATTAAGGCAAAGTACCCCAACATTTATAGGCTAAACCAAACAATTAAAATACACAACTTACACAGCACCTTATGTATTTCCTGACGTCTGTTTGTTACCTCCTCTTGTTCCTGATATCTTGGGCAAAACATCTCTGTTCATTATTCCATCAACTATGTCTCTCAACACCCCCACCCCGCCGCCTCATTCAGTGCTCCCTGAATAAGCAGCTCTTCAATATTTTGTTTTCTTGCCATTGCTGTATGTGTAGCCCTAGGCCACATTTACTGTGCACTATTCAAACCCTGACCTGCAACAGAATTATTAACGTCCACGGACTTTTTTCTCTGGCACTCAGCACTACAGTGTCGGAGTGCTTCACAGCTCTTAGCTGATTTCCCTTCATAACACACCAGTGAAGTGAGGGGGGTGTATTATCCCATTTTTTCAGATGGGCAAGGGAGGCACGAATATTAACATAAAAAATGTCCTCTAATTTTGGATGCCCTATTTGGAACATCTAGAACCTTATTGTTCAGATTACTTAGCACTATGTAGCACTTTATACATCTAAGCACAGCTTCTATTGACTTCAATTGCAACTGTGAGCGCTCAGCACTTCTGCAAATCAGACCCCAGGGTCTCAAGTTGGATACCCAGAACATGAGGAACACACAATTGGTGACCACAAGTGAAAAATTTGGGTTAAATGACTTGACTAGCCTCACACCAGAACTGTTAACCATTTCTGAAGAGAAAACAAGCAGGTGAGCTTGGCATCCTGCCTGTGATGGGGATAACATGGTGAAGGCAGGGAACTGAGCAGCCTGGGAAGGGAATACCCCGGTCAGAAGAGAGAAAGGCACCCAGAATGGCAGCAGCTGAGGAACTGGAAACCTGAGAGTGGGCAACCTTTGCTTGACCACTGAGTGGGAATGCAAGTGCAACTGACCTAAACTGTGACAGTGATCATGTAATTCAAGACTGTGGTATAAGATATATGCACAAGTGGGCAAAACTAAGGTTACACCAGCAACCTTAATACTGGTGTTTCCTAACTTTCGAGTGCTTGACATTGCAACTTTAACATTCTTTTCATTTTTATGCAATTGTATCTAATTTTTGGCAACAAAGAGATGACTACATCAGTGACACAATAATCCTAATAAATAAATAATTATAATAATTAATCAGATCAATGGCAAACCTCTGCTTTGTCTGAAGCTTGCCACCCAGAAGGGGAACGTGCAGTTAATTCCACAGCATGTTGTTATAAAATCACTTCTCATTGCAATTACAGATAATTAGCTCTTATCTTCATCTGAAATACAAATATCACTAAGAAAATGAAAGGAGAAGAAAGGTGTGCACATAAAATGTTTGTCCTCTGTTCCAAATAATCCCATGTTGTTTTAACAGATACAGACTTATCAGATGCAGAAATGAGGTCTCATATGTCATCAAAGCATATTCCTTATCTTGCAGCTTTAAACATAATCTCTCCTAAGCATCTGCTGCTGCTGCAAAAAAGTCCATTCTTCTATGTTAAGTACATGCTGGTTCAAACTGTGCCGGAGACATATCCCTTTTATGTAAAATTTATGTCAATCCATCAAATCTCTCTCCTTGAAAATATGCTTGAATGAGTTGACTCTCCCAAAAGCTACTGGAACTCTACTGTATCATCTCCACTCACTCACCTGGTGTTAGCCTTTTACACATAAATTGTGAAGTTGTGATTGGCTACAGAAGGTGCAAAGTAACTAAAAATCCAGCTGTGTATATCAAGCACTGTCCAGAAACAAAGATCATTTGTCTAGAGCAGGCCTGATATTTGCAATTCAAACTCTTCTTCAGATGTTTAGATGTGGGATTTTCATTTTGGCCCAAGTTCAAATGAAAGTAAACTACAGAAACAGCCTCCCAATATGTGGCAGCCTGACCTGAGAATCACAAATAGACACATTGCTCAGATTCCATTTATTACCAGTGAGAAATTTTTTCTTCTATACACAGAGACCTGGGTCAAGATTTTCAAAACTGGAGGTATACATTTAGGCTCTTAAATCCTTGTTTAGATGTTTAAGTAGCCTGATTTTCCATCACATCATGTATGCAGCAGTTTCTGTTGGTGCAGTGTTGTGCAGAAGTGTGTATGCAAAGGACTTTGGTGAGATAATGCTGAACACAAGACCTCACAGGGACTTAGCACAGCATTTTTATGCACAAATGAACATGCACACAAGAACTTGGGTTTGCACTGTAGTTTGTGCCAAGTGAGAATGCACAGGAATTTGATACAACGTTATCCTCAGGTGGGTATGCTGGTCTTATCTAGTCAGTCTATAAATAAGACATTGACATTGATCTATCTAGATATTGGGTAATACAGGATTGTTTAACTCAAGGTTGTTTGTCTCTTTCATGCATGTTTCAAGGAATTCATTGATCAAAGGTGCTAATTCATAGTTTCATAGAGTTTAAGGCCAGAAACAACCTTTAGACCATCTAGCCTGGTCTCCTGTGTATCACAGGCTATTACGTTTCATCCAGATACCCTTTTTTGAGCCCAATAACTTGAGTTAAACCAAAGGATTTTAGTCCTCAGGAGACTGAACTGTTGTGTGCCACAAGCAGAGACTGGGAGAGACTGAGGTGTGCCACCAATGCCAGAGAACCCTATAGAAGAGAACTGGTGTGATATGGCCAGATGATCCTAGCAGGCGAGCCATGCTGTGGAGAAAGGTGAATATCCCCAATGTTCCTGCCAATTTGACCTGAGGAAAAATATCTTCCTGACCTAAATCTGGTGATCAGATTAACCTTGAGCATGTGAGCAAAGCATACCACCCACGCATCTAAGAAAGATGATTAATTGTGCCACCTCAGAGCATTGGTCCACCCTAGCAAGTGTGGCCAATCCCTGATGCTTTAGGGGAAGGACTAAAAAATTCATAACAGGATAAATCTGGCCAATTGCACATTAGGGAAAAAATCCTTCCTGACCATTGTTGGCCACTGGCTGAAGTATGAGATTTGATTATAGTAATTTGTCTTAATGCAGAGTGTCAGGTATAATGGGCATATTGAGGGCAAAGAAAAACTTTCTCTTCTCTCTCATTAGCAGACACTGCAAGACATTGACAACTGATTGGGGAGAACTGATTAAAAAAATCTGGGTTAAACCTGAAGGAACATAACTTTCTAAACTGGATGTATATGGTGTGTGTTGTATGTTTCTGAGAGTTGGATAAATTTTTTTTCTGACAATTTTGTTCTAAAACTAAAGACGCTACTTACAGAATTACTATTATCTGCAAAGTTTCCATCTGAATAACAACTACTGATATGAGGACTTGCACTGAATCTGGTCCCTAGTGTGTTAAATCTAGCCTGTGGGAGACAAAGCCCCAGTCCTGCAGCTCTTACTCCCATGGAATAGTTCCAGTGAAACCAGAGATACTGATCAAATGCGGGAGAGCTGCAAGATCAAGCCATGCTTAGACTGTAAACTCTTCAGGGCAGGTGCCATCTACCTGTTACATATTTGTGCAGTGCCTAGCACAACAGAAATAATAAATCCCTCCAGATCCAGGAGAGCTGATTCCCTTATGGACCCCTGCATTGCAACAGATATCAAAGAGAAGCTCCATTTTTCTGGGCCTTGCAAAAATTATCTTTTAATGCACTGAGTTAATGTTGGACTATGTCATTACCAGAGCAATAATCTCCAGTCATGAGGAAATCCCACTTACTGAACATAAGCCTAACTGGCATCAATCAAATGTCAAGTATCAGAGGGGTAGCTGTGTTAGTCTGGATCTGTAAAAGCAGCAAAGAATCCTGTGGCACCTTATAGACTAACAGATGTTTTGGAGCATGAGCTTTTGTGGGTGAATACCCACTTCCTCAGATGCATGTAGTGGAAATTTCCAGGGGCAGGTATATATATGCTAGCAAGCAAGCTAGAGATAACGAGGTCAGTTCAATCAGGGAGGATGAGGCCCTGTTCTAGCAGTTGAGGTGTGAAAACCAAGAGAGGAGAGGCGAGTCTAGAACAGGGCCTCATCCTCCCTGATTGAACTGACCTCGTTATCTCTAGCTTGCTTGCTAGCATATATATACCTGCCCCTGGAAATTTCCACTACATGCATCTGAGGAAGTGGGTATTCACCCACGAAAGCTCATGCTCCAAAACATCTGTTAGTCTATAAGGTGCCACAGGATTCTTTGCTGCTAATCAAATGCTAATCAAATGTCAGAAATTCAACCGCAAGTGATGGGAGCCTTTCTCAGATGTGCAATATTTATATCTTCAGAAATCCCAACCTCACTAATGTGTCAGTATGTTCCAGGCTGGGGAGAAGTTATAGGCATGATGCCAGCACAAACCTGGCACAAACTTCTTGTACATCCAGTTCTGAGACCTGTTACTGAGCTTGCACTGTTTAACTTCCCTGACATTTGAACCCAGAAGCTTGCTCAATTCCCATTGCTAGTGAGAAGAGCTGAAATTATGCTCCCAGCCTGGCATTATGTGCTTACCTATCTTTGTTCAGATCTAAAAGTCAGGTGTAAACGCAATACTCTAGGGACTGTCCCTTGGAATGATTTCAACATAATACCCAAATGTACATTCCTGACAATAAATCTGAGAAAGGCACAAAGGAAATTCAACAACTTCCCCAATAAAGATTACTTGTTTGTTTTATTTCTGAGTAGGGGTGTCCCAAATTCTTAAATGATGCAAAAATTCAGAGGAATCACATCAATTAATTAGAAATAGAATCTCAGCATAGATACACCCTACGAGGTATGTGCAGTTAGAGATATGGGTTGGTATATGCTACAGAATTAGGTCAACATAAGGCAGTGTCCTAATTAAGTCAGTGTCCACACTACAACCTTGCTCCCGGTAATGTAAGTGCCCTTCTACACCGACATAATAACTCCACCTCCATGAGAGGCGTAGTGTTTATGTCGGTGTAGTTAAGGCAGCACAGTGTCACTATGGACAGCACAGATTACTTATGTTGGCTATTGGCGGTAATTCTCGACAATTTCATGGCTCTCTGCTGGAGCCATGAAATTGATAAAAAAGCCCAGCTCACAGCTCAAAGCTCACACTGTCACCCCAGGGTGGGTGGGTGGCTCCAGCTAGAGCCCTGGGGTTGTGACTCCCTGCTCCCAGCCGGGCTGCTGCCCAGGCTTCCTACCCCTGGCCAGGCTGCCACCCTGTCTCTCTACTCTGCTTTGAGTTGAGCTGTTGCCTGGGCTCCCCACTCCCTGCAGGGAGCCTGGGCGCCACTTGGGCTCTGGGTTCCCTGTTCCCTAATGGGAGCTCAACTTTGCTGAGGCTCCTGGCTCCCTGCTCCCTGCTTCAAGCCCAGCTATGCCCAGGCTCCCAGATCCCTTCTGGGAGCCTAGCACCTGCCTGGGCTTCAGTTGTGGAGCTCCCCACTGTGAACCCAAGCAGCTGCCAAGCTCCCAGCAAGGAGCAGGAAGCTGAGATCTGAGAAGGGCAAGGGGGGACCCAAGAGCCTGCGGGAGGCAGCTGGGCTCCCAGTGGGGAGCTGGAGGCCCAGGAGGCAGCCACATGTGGACTTGAGAGGCCAGGCTCTCAGCCCCCCCGCACCCAACACACTGCTTACTGGCCCTCTGAAAGTAGATGGAAGTGCTTCTGGTGAGGCCCACTGACAGAAGGAGGATAATGTGGACATGGACCACTGCAGTCATTACTTCAGTGGCTGTAAGTTGACCTAACATAGGTTGACTCAAGTTTGTAGTGTAACATGCACTGTGTTGCCATAGCTAAATTTCCATCAGTTAGGCATTAAATGTTTAGCATTTTTGGACATCCAGAACAAATTCCACTCCGTTTTTTCATGATGTTTTCAGAGTTTGAGCTGGGTGTGGTTGCCTGCTGGAAGTCAAATGGTTACAACAGATCATAGTCTTTTTTAAGTTCTCTGAGTTGCTCTGCCAACTCCTTGTGCTAAAGAGGGTCAGTGGAAGCCATTTCAACTAGTTTTCTCACACGGAGAGGCAGCAGTTTTTGTGTCCTCTCGGAGTCAGTTAGAAATGACATTGTTTTCCCTGGTCCCTGATGTTTCCCTAGCAAAGGCTTGTGAGATATTTTAGAATGAGTATCTCCTGATTGCTGCTTCCATGCAATGGGGAATTGCTCCTGCTCAGATATGCCATCCTGGTTGGGTGGTACAGAGGAACTGCCTGGTAAACCCACCATAAAGTAGCTCTGGTGTGATTTATTTTGACATTGAAATCCATTTATTTTTATGCTGTCCCCATATTTTTTAGCATTGAATATATATCCTGTGTTGTAGAATCTGTCATGGGAGAAACAGGAGATATTGGCAGATGGAAGAGATCAGGCTTTTTTCAGCAGGGAAGGCAGTTTGAGATTGTAGGATCAATGCTTGGAGTGCATTTTCAAAGCATCTAAGTAAGTTTGGATTGTAAATTCTGCTGTAAAAAATAGACATTTAGGAGTCTAAGATGTTGTATGCCACAGGCAGAAAACAGGTGGGATTAAGGTGCTACCCATGCCCAAGGTCTCTGCAATCACAGGGACCTGATTAGGTTAGAGATGCTCAGATAATACTATTGGGTGACCCATGTCCCATGCTGCAGAAGAAAGTGAAAATCCCCAAATCTCCCTGTCAATATGAGCTATGGGGAAACTCCTTGCTGATCCCAAATCTGGCAACTAATATAACCCTGAGCATGTGAGCAAGAAAGACCAGCCAGGCATCTAAGAAAGAGGAGTCTCTGTATGTAGTAGTAGTATTTTATGTTTGTATTTTATATAATTTAAAATAAAGAATAAAAAATAATAATGTAGCATATATTGGTGTATGATTTGACCATATCCTGTCAGCTACCCTTTCTGAAAGCAGGAAGGAATGGCCTAATGGGCCATTGGTAGAGATGCATCAGCCAGAATCTGTGTCTGTGCTGATTTCAAGGCAGTGACAGACCTTTTAGGGTCACCACTTAGTTGTAGGTTTAAAATAAGTAAAAGCATGCAATGGTTGTTTTTTCCTTGCATCGCAGTTTAATGTTCCTGTTCAAATGCTCTGTGTAAATCAATTCTGTTTTCTGTGTGAACGAGGAATGTGTGTGTTAAAAAATAAGTGTGAAGGCTATCACCAGACCAGATGTTCTAGGGAGGAATCGAAGACAGATGCAAGGGTGCCAGGAGGTTGCATCACATCCCTACCTATCAGAGGAGGGCAGATAGACAACTCTAAAAATGAGACAGGCACCTATCAATGGGAATAAAACAGCTGTAATCAAAAGAGCATGGGGAAACTCCCTAAAAAACTTAATAAAAATAATTAAAAATTAAAAGAACAATTTAAAAAAACCAAGAACTTGTCAAACAACAATTAAGTACAACATAATGGTACAAACTCATTGGTCCCAATGAAAGAAAATTACTATAGAAACAGGGTGCCTTGTCATGGTACTTTAGAGTCGTCCTTCCAAGACTTCCCTGGAGCATTGTGTTGCGACTGACAGAACCTGGCTCCTACTTACCTGTGATCAACCTAGCTAGCCACTAGATTGATCCGGACTCTGGACTGGTAACTATAACATCAACTGGTGGGACAGTGTGTATATGTGTTTATGTAATTAAATGCATATGCTAATTGTTGTATCTTCAACAAGCACTGCATATTGCCTTTCACCTAAAAAAAATCATATGTGCTTCTTATAAGCATAACATGCACAACTTTGTAGTGCTGAGTATCAGGGGTAGCTGTGTTAGTCTGTATCCACAAAAACAACGAGGAGTCCAGTGGCACTTAAAGACTAACAGATTTATTTGGGCATAAGCTTTCGTGGGTAAAAAAACACTTCTTCAGATTCATGCATTTTAAGAAGTGGTTTTTTTACTTACAAAAGCTTATCACCAGATAAATCTGTTAGCCTTTAAGGTGCCACTGGATTCCTTGTTGTTTTTATAATGCTGGTGCACCCTGTCTAGTGTCTCATCTCCCAGTGTAGCCAATCTCTGATTCTTCAGAAGAAGTAGCTCCCTACCTCAAACACTCCCAGAATACAGCTGAACAACTGGAAAATCCTTCCTGACCACTGTTGGTGACCATCCAAGCCCTGGAGCATGAGATGTGATGCTGGGTATTGTCTTAATGGAGAACCACCAGTGTTACGAGCATGTTGAGGGCAATGCTGGCACTCTTGTTCTTCCAATGGCCTATGAAGGAAAGGGATGAATAGAGTGATTCATAGATTCAAAGTCATAGCAATAGGCTGAAGCAGTAATTAGTGTAGACACCTAGTTAAAGGGAAAAGGTAAGAGTATATGGCATATTTGCTCTTCACACAACAAAAATATGAACAAGAAACACAAACACAGCTGGGTCCTAAATAACCCTGTTTATTACATATGTACAAACATGGAAGGATGAGCCACATACCTGCTGCTGCTATGGCTGGTGTCTGGCAACTTCTAAATCACAGAATGCACCGAGCATCTCAGGAGGGCTCACAAACTATGGAAAGGGATACTGTCCTAATGCCATACACTATGAGAAACAAGTAATTGCCGGCCAGGGAGAGGAAGCAATATTAAAGACATGTAGCAGAAGTGTGTCCAAATGAGCTATACGAAACTGAACAAGAGACTTAAAGAAAGTCTGTGTTCACCTCTGGACTATGTCGTTTGAGCCCCACTCTAGGTATAACTGAAACATCCACTAAGATTTTTGGCAGAAGAAAATGGTTAACTAGTGAAGAATCTTATGAGTCTATGAAACCTACAGGAAGCAAAAATGAACAGAACAAGGGCAAAGTTTGTAGAAGTTTGCAAACCTGAAAACAGGCAAATGTAGTCAGATAACTTTCTGCAACACCTGTTTTGCTTAGCTGTAGTTTCTGCCATTTCACAAGAGGGTGAAGTCTCAACAAATGATGGATGGTCTCATTTTGACAGTGCTTGTTAGAGAGAAAACCCCCCTTGAGGGTTTTGTAATTTCCTTTCTAGCATGGGAACGGTACAGTTCATAGCAAATTCAAGTGAGTTAGTTTGGTAATGGGCATAAGTGTACCTGCCAGGCAGTGGAGAGACTAAATTAATGGCTTTTAAATATACAGAATTTAAAGTCACTTAAAGTCATTCTGGTTAAGGTTATTTCATTGTTACGATGCTGATCAATTAGGGAACGTGTTTATTTAAAGTTGTGCAATGCTCCCCTCTTACATTATTTGGCTGCCTGCTTTCTCCACAGCTGGCAGCTTCCCTATGCCCCACCGCCATGCCCACAGCACCTCCCACCTGCAGACCCCGTGGATCAGTGCCTTCTCCCTCCTCCTCCCACCCATGGCAATCAGCTGGCTTGCAGTGTTTAGGAGGCAGGAGGAGGAGAGAGGACTCTATGCACAGGCCCCCCGCCCGCTTCCTGAACAATGCAAACCAGCTAATTGCCCTGGGCAGGAGATGGAGGGGGGAGGGGGAGCCTGTGTGCCAAGTCCATTCCTCCCTCCTGCCTTCTAAACACCACAAGCCAGCTGATTGCCCTGGGCAGGAGGGAGGGGAGAGGAGCGAGGACTCTGCATGCCTCCCCCCTCCCTCTCCTGCCTCCTGCCCCTGGCAATTAGCTGGCTTGCAGTGTTCAGAAGCGAGGGGTGGGAGGGGGGAAGAGCATGCGAAGTAAAGGTGGAGGAGGTGGGTGGGCAGAAGAGGAGGGTCAAGGGTGGGAGCTTGGGGGAAGGGGTGGAGTGGATGGGCTGAGGCTTGAGCCCCCTGCCCCTGGCAAAGTCAGTGCCTGTGCTTGCAAGAACAGCAAGAGGAGCAGCTGAACAATCCATCCTCTTCCACTCTTTGACTCCACCACCTCAACCAAGCTTCATACTCAGCAGTGATGACTGTAGTATTAAATTGCTTGTTTAAAAAGGAAATAATGCCTTTTGTCTGGCAAAAAATAATTTCCCTGGAACCTAACCCCCCCATATACATTAATTCTTATGGGGAAATTGGATTCGCTTAACATCATTTCACTTAAAGTCACATTTTTCAGGAACATAACTGCAACATTAAGTGAGGAATTATGGTATGTTACAAATCATAAGGCTCCCTTTGTTGTGACATTTCTAAATGAAGCTTGCAGGGATTGGCAGAGCAGTGTGGGGAGCCCAGGACTGGAATAGTAGGTAGAGGAATGGGGGATACAGGACATTGGCGGAGCTGTCTGAATTTTGTGAAGTGTCATCTGCTTACACTGGTTATAATTTTGGTCCACTGAGTCAGGACACTTCCCAGCCTCAAGGGATTGATTCAGCCTTTGTATTTTTTCTTATAGGCATTTCTATAGCACTCGTCCTTCCTGCAGTGCCCGAACACCCTGCAATAGTTAAGACACATCATTACTGCTGTCAGGGGGAGCTCTCCTCCCTACTCTTACTGCCCAGCATTATGCAGCAAGCAGAGCTGGTGGTGTATTTTTTCTGTGACAGGTTCTGATAACAGCTATTTGCCAAAACACGTTTACTCAGGTGTGTTACACTATGACCAAGGCTCAGCCTCATTTCCTGGGGAGGTGCAATTATTGCTCTTTACTGAAGACACCCTCCCCCAGACTGAAACCTGGGCTCCTTCAGTTGAATGTCCCTCAGTGGGTACAGTGGGACACAGTGATAGAGGCAGTCACTGAAACAATGGGTCCCTGTCTTACTTGGTGCTGTGCAGGTGAGATTGAAGACTTTAAACTGGGCCCAGAATTCAATTGGCAATCATTACAGGGGGTGTAGCTCCAGTGTGATGTGTTCAGTCAACTCTGCCTACATGACGGGTCACCATGTGCTGCACCAGGTGTGTGCCTTAGGATCAGTCCCGGGCAGAGTAAGTGGCAATTGTCTAATCTGGAGGAGACAGATGCCTTGATCACTCTTGTGGATTGGAAGGAGCTTGTTAAAGGAATTAACAAAGGTTGAGGTTTATAAACCTCACCAGGAGATCTAGTGGACCAGATGGCTTACTCGAGTTCAGGTAAACCAGGGCTGCTGGCTATAATTTTTTTAGTCCAAGCTGTCCTACCACCCAGGAGAAACTCCTTTAACCTACCAACCCTTAGGAATTGTTCCTAACTCCAGAACAGCCCTTGAGGTGTACAAGTTGCACAATTTGCCAGTTTGATTTGTGTTGCAATTGTAGTTGCTGTTCCCTGAGGCTTTCATTCCAGCACTACTCTTGTCACACAGGGGATGTTAGCTCTCGATGGCTTTGCTCAACAATTTCTCATTGGCTTCAGTATTTGTAATATCAAGTTTCTTGCTAGAGATCTGAACCAACTTGCATTGACTTCATTATTTGCATTTAACTGAACTCAATGCAAGTCTTTCCACTGACTTCATTGGGAGTTGGATAAGGCCCTAGAAGTGCTGAGCTGCTAAAGTTGGATAGCAATTAGCCACCTCACAGTTCACATAAAGGATCCATGTGTGGCACTCCATATGTACAATGAGAGGTGAGCCTAGAACCTTTGTCCAGACATTTCCACACCACTGGTCTCTATCACTTGTGATACAGGAGATTTAGAGTCACAGAACTTAAAGTCAGAAGGGGCCACCATCTACTCTGACCTCCTCTCTATCACTGGCCACCAACACCAACCAGCACCCACACACTAAACCCCAAGCCCAAAATTAGACCATAGTATTACAGCCCTCAGTAGACCAGACTATTACATGCCACAGGCACAGAATAGGAGGGACGTAGGTGAACCAATATCCGAGGGCCTTGCCATGGCAGAGAAATGACTAAGTGAGATACACTAAGATAATCCTGGTAAGCAACCCTCACCCACAGACTGCAGAGAAAGGCACCAGACTCCCAAGGTCACTGCCAATCTGACGTGAGGAAATATTTCTTCCCACCCCCACACAGTTAGACCAGTGGTTCTCAACCCGCAACCCATGGGTCACTTGTGGCCCAATCAGCTCACAGTTGCTGCCCATGTGACATCCTCAGGCCCATACAGGTAGTATATATATATATATATTGTATGGATGTGGCCCACAGTGTCTAGAGAGCTGCATATGTAGCCCACAATGGTAATTAGGTTGAGAATCACTGAGGTAGACCATGAGAATGTGAGCAAGAACCAGTCAGCCAAGCACCTGACAGAGAAAATGCTCAATGCCACCTCAGAGCCCTGGCCCTCTCCACCTAGTGTCCCATTGCCATTTGTGGCCATCTTGGTGCCTCAGAGGAAGGATACCTGCACCAGGGAATTTCCAACTGGGGGTCGGAGGCGGGGGGGAATCCCTTCCTAACCCCATCAGATGGCTGGCTGAAGCCATGAGGTTTTAAGAACAAAAGACATGAACCGGACATAAACCTCAGGACTACTGGGCCTAGTCACCCTACCATCATAAACAATTCCATTATACAATTGCACTCCTAACTTTGTCCTGCACTCTCTTAAACCTACGTACATTGTTCTCCAGCACAACTCCTATTAGGAGGCTGTTCTAGAACTTCATTCTTGACAGTTAGAAGCCTCCTTCTAATTTGCAACCTGAATTTGTTCATAGCTGGTTGATATCCATTTGCTCTTGTGTCAATACTGTCCTTTAGCTTAAGCATCTCTTCACCCTCTCTGTTTTTTCCTTCCTGATGTATTTACAGAAAGCAATCATATCCCCTCTCAGTCTTTTTTTTGCTCTTCCAGTCTCCTTTCATAAGATAGGCCCTCCAATTCTCCAATCATCCCCATAGCTCTTCTCTGCATCTGTTACAATTTGAATTCACCTTTCTTGAACGTGGATGACCAGAATGGTACACAGTATTCCAGATGAGATATTACCAAAGCCTTGTACAATAGCATTAATACTTCTCTATCTCTACTGGAAATGCCTCACCGGATACATCCTGGGATTGCATTTGTCTTTGTCACAGCTGCATCATATGGTGGCTCAATCATCTTGAGACTGACCCACACTTCCAGGTTTCTCTTCTCCTCTGTTGCCTCCAACTGATGAGCCCCCAGCTAGTAGCAGAAACTCTTATTAGACCCTAAATGCATGACCTTGCACTTTGCACTATTGAATTTCATTACATTACTGTGACCCCAGTCTCCAAATTCATTCACATCTTCCTATATAATGTTCCAATCCTCCTCCATATTGATGATGCCTCTGAACTTTGTATAATCAGCAAATTTCATTCACATTTTCCTACTTTTGGTGCCAACATCATTAATAAAAATATTGATGAAGATTGGCCCCAAGACAAATCCTTGAGGAACTCCACTAGTAACCTCACACCAATCCAGTAGTTTACATTTCACGACAATCTGTTACCTTCTCCCCTTTAGCCAGTTCCTTATCTTCATCATCCCTAATTTAACTAATAATTTCCTGTATGGTACCATGTCAAATGCTTTACTGAAGTTCAAGTATATCAGATCTACTGAATTTCTCTTATCTAAAAAAAAATCTGTTATTTTCATAGAATCATAGAATATCAGGGTTGGAAGGGACCTCAGGAGGACATCTAGTCCAACCCCCTGCTCAAAGCAGGACCAATTCCCAACTAAATCATACCAGACAGGGCTTTGTCAAGCCTGACCTTAAAAGCCTGACCATAAAAACCTCCTCTCAGGATGGAGATTCCACCACCTCCCTAGGTAACCCATTCCAGTGCTTCACCACCCTCCTAGTGAAAAAGTTTTTCCTAATATCCAACTTAAACCTCCACTACTGCAACTTGAGACCCTTACTCCTTGTTCTATCATCTGGTACCACTGAGAACAGTCTATACCCCTCTTTGGAACCCCCTCTCAGGTAGTTGAAAGCAGCTATCAAATTCCCTCTCACTCTTCTTTTCTGAAGACTAAATAATTTCAGTTCCTGCAGCCTCTCCTCATAAGTCATGTGCTTTAGCTCCTTAATCATTTTTGTTGCCCTCCGCTGGACTTGTTCCAAGTTTTCCCCATCCTTCTTGTAATGTGCGGCCCAAAACTGGACACACTATTCCAGATGAACCCTCACCAATGTCGAATAGAGGGGAATGATCATGTCCCACGATCTGTTGGCAATGCCCCTACTTATACAGCCCAAAATGAAATTAGCCTTCTTGGCAACAAGGACAGATTTCCCAAAGAAGGAAATCAGGCTAGTCTGGGATGACTTACCTTTGGTACACCCATGCTGCATTGAATCCTTTTACCATTTACCTCTATGAATTTCATTATTCTTGCCTTCACAATTTGTTCTAAAGCCCTGAATACTACTGACGTCAGACTAACAGGTCTGTAATTACCAGGATCATTTGCACTCCACTCCCTTTCTTAAATATAGGTATGATGTTAGGTATTCACCAGTTATATGTTATCACCCCCAAATACCAGACTAACAGTTTCATGTGCCAGTTTTTAGTATGCTGTAATAGAAATTATCCAGTCCCCCTGATTTGTGCACATTAAGCTCTTCAAGTTTTTCTTTTACCTCAGATGTGTTATTTTCCCTTTTTACCCACTCATTTCCATCAGCTGTCCTGCCTTCACACCCATGTTCCATATTATCAACCTTTCTGAAAACTGAGGCAAAGTATTCATTTAGTCTTTGGGCTACACTTAATTATCTTTAATCTCCTTCTCAGCTACACTGCACAGCAGCGCTGCCTCATCCATCCTTATTCTCTTCTTATTTATATAACTAAAAAACTTTATTGTTTATTTTAATTTCCTTGGCAAAAGTTAATTCAGTTTGACTTCCAGCAATTCTCATTTTATTCCTACATTTTCTAGCCTTCAAGAGGCAGTTTTCTTTGACGATTAACACTTTTTTCCATTCCCTGTAGGCTCTCTGTTTATTTCTAGTACCTTTTAGAGGTGATTATTCATCCAGCTGTGCCTGGAGCCTTTCCCTAAATGTTTTTTACCCTTGCTTGGGATGCAAATATCAGATAGTTTCTGCATAGCTGTTATGAGGAAATTTCAATCTTCCTTCTCATTTAGGTCCTTGAGCTCTTCAATCTGTCTTTTTTAATTAAGTCCCTTCATTTCCAAAAGTCTTCCCTTTTGGAATAAACAAACAAATAAATAAAAAACACAGTTGATGACCTGGCTTTGATTTAATTTAAATTGAATCAGTTAATGATCACTCAATCCAATGTTATTTCCTATAACCAACTCTTCTGTGATGTCCTCACTGCTTTTCAAAAACATGTTTAAAATTTCATCACCTCTTGTTGGGTCAATGACAATTTGATGAAGAAAACTGATATCTATATCAAACAGAAATCACCATGTCCTACCAGTATTAATAGCACTTATTCTTCAATCTATATCAGGGAAGTTAAAGTCACCAATTCTGATACAATTCCCAATAATCTCTCTCTTTCTAATAATATTAAAGAGATCTCTATCCATATAGAAGTCTGACGATGGGGGTCTATAGCAGACCCCTAGCTCTATCCTAGTAGAAACCCTTTTACAATTCTTCCTCAAAATGATTTTGACCCAGATATTTCCCATAGGTGATAGCAGTAGCAAATCTCTTATCCTCTCTGTGAGCTAGCAACTAGAAGGTGACATTACACAGAGACAGACACAAACCACCCCTTACACTCTACCAATCTCTTCTCCTTTCAGGGTGTGGTATCTCCAGGAACAAGCTGTTTAAGAGACAGTGGGGCACCTTAAAGACCTCTGTTGGGGGATCAGGAGTTCCTCTGAGTCCCCAGTAGACTCTGCTTCAACTCGTGCATAATGTCCTTCCCCAGAGCACAGCACATGTGGGGTTCTCTAAGAAAACAAACAAAATAATTTTTTTTTCTCTCTCTTTCCCTTATGAGGGAGGAAAACTTGAATGAAAGAAAGGAAAAACAAAGCAAAGGTGGCCTATCACTTAAGCAGTCTTTCGGAATTCAGCCCTTTGGGCTTGGCTTATGAGTGGACCTATTGTTTTTGATTAAGGCCTGCCTCTAGCCCCACCTTTTGGCCTGTGGCTTTACAGCTGATCTATGTAATTTCAGGGGTGGTAAGGCCTGCAACTGTCTCTTTCTGATCTCTGTCTGTGGTCAGCAGTCTCACAGATGTGGCAGTCCTCTTCCTGTTCACCACACCTTTCTGTGGCAGGTTTTTCCTTTTAAACTCTCCCTGCCTCCAGGCATGGCAAGCCTTATGGGTGTGCCTCATTAATCTGGAACAATCCCAGACAAACTCCTTAGTCTCCTCTCCACCGGAGTGAGGGCATGGACCTTCACATCCTACCCTCAAGTTGAGAAGGCCATTCTGGAATTGTTTTTCTCCATCCCCATTTCCCACAAAAAGAAATGAGTGTTATCATGGTCTTTTCCCAGCCAGTGTTGTACTCTGAAACTATAGTGTTGTAGCACAAGGTACCATTGGATTATATGAGGGTTTATGTCTTTTTTGTCTGGATCCACTGCAGGGTAATGTGATCCATGATCAGGGAGAAGGGGCTACTCAACAGATAATACTGGAGGGAATCCACAGTTCATTGGAACGCTGGTGCCTCCTTTTCAATAATTGAATAGGCCTTTTCTTTAGGGAATAGCTTCCTACTTAGGTATAGAACTGTGTGTTCTTCTTTTCTGAAGTTTTGTGAGAGTATGGTGTTGAGTCCAAAGTCTGTGGCGTCTGTGTGCAGTATGAATTTACAGGGAAAATTGGTGCTGTGGAGCACGGGTGCCTAGCATAGTCATGCTTTCAGTTCACTAAAAGCTTCCTCTCATTTCTCATCCCACTGGATCTTTTAGGAGTTGTTTCCTTTTATGAAGTACACAAGGGGGGCCACAACTGAGCTGAAAGTGGGGATAAACCTCCAGTAATATCCTGCCAGGCTGAGAAAATGCCTCACTTGCCTCTTTGTCTGGGGTATTGGGCATGCTGGTAGGGCCTCTACCTTGTCAGCCACTGGTTTCACAATGCTGTAACTGCAGATAAGTTACCTCACCCAGGGCTAATCTACATTTCACAGGGTTGGCCATTAGTTCTGCCTCCTGGAGGGCTTTTAACACTGCCTTTAAGTGCTACAGGGGGCCTTCCAAGGCAGGACTATAAACATCATATTGTCTAGGTTGTGGTATATTGATGGTGGGGGCTGAGGATCCTACTCATAAGCCATTGGACAGTTGCAGCAGCTCCACGGAGGCCAAAAGATATACTCTTGAACTGGAAGCACCTGAAAGGGGTGTAGAAAAGTGTTTTCTCATGTGAGGAGGAGGATAAAGGGATCTACCAATAATCTTTTGCTAGGTCTATAGTGCACAGCTGCTTCTTTGGTCTCAGCCACTCCAGTAATTGCCCATCCTTGGTATTGGGTAGGTGTCAAATTATGAGATGGAATTAACCTTCCTGAAGTTGACAAAAATCCAGCCAAACAGCACTGTTTGGGAACAAGTAGTATGGGATCTGCCATTCATTTTGAGGCTCCACAATTACCCCCAACTCCAGCATTGCTTGTACTTCTTCTTGGACAGTCCCACATTCTCTGGGGCAATAGTCTAGGTTTCTCCATGACTTACTGGCCCAGGGTAATCACTAGGTGATGTTGGACTAGCTGCATTCTCCCTGGGTAGGGGGAAAATACAGTTGTAAAGTCCTCAATCAATTGGAGGAGCTACTTCCTTTGGACAGGGGAGATCCCCTCATCCCCCAGTAATGTTGTTGGGTTTTGGCCAATGGATACCTGGGACCCTAATTCAGATTATGTAGGAGAAGGAGTTATCAGCGGGGCTTCTTGAATCCTTGAGACCGAATACACCCTTGTATTCATACCCTACGCATTCTTGTAATAATCTCTGTACAAAGTATGTCTGGTAAGGTACTATTTGAAAATTTATAATTTGCTGGTCACTATTGTTCTGGTGAAATATGTGTGATAACATTATTTGTGAAGTTTGTGAAACACTGTTTCCCCTCTATGGTGTTATTAACACATGTTCCAAACCCCACAGCCCAGCCCAAACGGAAGTTGGCAAACAAGTCTGTCCTAAACAAAGAAATGTGTGCTGTGCTTAATTTGCATTTAAGCGGTAAAGAGAATCATCAAGTAGGAAGGAAAGACAAAGGAAGTTCAGACAAGTGAAAAAAACAGCAGGGAATATCCTTCCACATAAACTCTTTGACTCCTGGTTCTCAGCTGGAAATGTTTTTCAAGAGGGGGACTGAAACTGAAAAAGGCAGGACAAACCACAAAGCAACTCAAATGGAGAAAACCCCACAGAGGCTTGTGGGACCTTCCTTATGGCAAACAGAAGAAGTGGGATTAGCTGGTCCCAGTGTTTGGGATTGTCACTAACAGCATCTTCACATTCCCTTCAGAGTCTTATTAAGCCGCTGTACTAGACTGTCAGTCTGTGGGTGGTACAACAAGGTTTTCATAGTGACTGGACTTTCAGAAGGGAGCACAATTCATGCATCAGCTGGGAGGTGAAGTTAGTCACTTGATCCATCAATATTTCACAAGGAAATCCCACACGTGAGAAGAGTTTGCAGAGTGAAAAAGAATGGTCTCCAGATACCTGGTTGTGTAGTCAGTGATCACTAATATGTATTGATAACCTAACAGATTTTTTTTTCCTAGGGACCTGATCATCTCTATCCCAGTTCTCTTGACATGTGTCTCAATCAAGGGCAGAGGGACCAAGGGCACCTAAGAATCCCTGTGCTGCTGGCCAGTTGATACTCTGGGTAGGATGAACAATTTTCCCTCACCACCTGATGGATGCCTGGCCAATAGAATTGGGCTAGTACCCAAGACAATGTCATATCTCTCTGAAGGGGGACAGCACATGGGTTGTTACAGTTTGTGGACAACAAAGTTCAGCAATACCTGCATGGCACCAGCAGCTGAGCCCTCACCATCTCAGTATGTTGATTTATTTCAATTCAGTTGAGGCATTCTTTCTTAACTGCAAAGTGTGGATACTGCTCACCCCACTGAGGTTCAGTTAGCTCCTCATTTACAGAGGCCAGTTGTTCACATGCATAGATCAAAATAAGATTGATTCTCTGTTCTTGCATGACATTTCTGCCCTGTAGGAGGGCTTCCAGATCCTGACTGCTTACCTCTTCTTCCCCTGTGAAGGTTGACAGCCTTGTTGTTTGCGATGTTCCCTCCTCAGGGTCTTCAGCTTCCCCAGGATTTACCAAGCTCTGGGGAACTGGCTGTAATGATTGGCCTGGATTCTCATTTGGCCAATTTTTGACTAGGGTTGCAATTATCACTGTGGTAAGTGCTCCCATTGTCAGTTGTAAACATGGGTTGTGGTATGTTTTGACATCACCATGTATACACTACGGTCAGTCTTCCCGGTATCATAAATAAACTCCCTTCAGTATTGTCTGTGCTTGCCTGATTCTTGGGGAAAAGAATCTTTTTGCCTAACAGTTTTGGCGCAGCGAGCAGGGTGTGACCGGGAATCCTCGGAGAGTTTCTCACAACCAAGGATAGAGGTGAGTACCTTTTTATTTACCACCTTTAGCACACACCTTGGTTTGGAATGCTGAGGCATCCCTTCACACCCCTTTTTTAATACAAACCACATATAGGACTCACAGGCAAGATGACTGAATGGGACTGTGTTTGTGGCTAAGGTTGTTGGGGTGCAGGGATCACTGGAGGCAAAGGCTGCACTGCTAAGTACTGAGCACCAGGGTGTGTGCTGCAGTGATTGCTGGGGTGCAGGGATCGATGGAGGCAAAGGTTGCACTGCCAGGTACTGAGCACGGGAGTGTGTGCTGCAGTAAACTGAGTACAAGATTGTGCTCAGTCAGTCTCCCCTGGAGCGCTGCTTAAATGGGTCTCAGGAAGCTGGGATACAATGTCTTATGAATTGCCCCAGAATGTGTCAACAATATCCTCCATGGGGGTGGGGTGGGGGGGACTCATTGGTGTGCCCCAGGGTGCACCAATGATACCCTCTACAGAAGGAAGACTCATTGGCTGGCCCAGGGAACATCAGTGATGACTCCCATGGAAGGGAGACTCATTGATTTTTATGAAAGGGGAACATGAGAAGGTTAAAAAGATAATGGCAAAAGATGGACGGAATGAGGGTATGAGTACGATGGATAGTGTTGTGGTGGTCTAGTCAGACAAAAGAAAGATTAGGGAAAGGGATCGTAATAATATATTGCGAATATGAAAGGAAATTACAAGAGTTGGAAACACTCCAAAAGGCTCTTATATCAGAGTAGAATCAAAAGGCAGATTGCAGCCGCAAGCCAAGTGATCTTGAAGCAGAAAACAAGGCTCTAAAAACAAAACAAAACAAAACAAAATTCTCTGAAGGTTATATTGTTGCTAACATAAAACAGAAGGGTAATTTTACTAACCCTGACTCCAAACTCAAGCAGTGATACAAGATACTTGGCTCCCTACACCTCCTCTCCTCTGCCTTTAACCCAAAATTAAGTTCCAGTGCTCCCTTGACTCCTCCACAAGTCATCACTCAGTGGTCAGGGTCAGGTGAAAACAGAGTGGCTCATGATACTTATAAGTACATTCCTTTCAGTACAGAGGAAATAAGGGACTTACTGAAAGATCTCCCTGATTTAAAGCACAAAGACCCAAATTTGATATTCTAGAAAAGAATAAGCCAGATGGTTACCACCTATATGTTACATCCCAGGGATCTTTATATCTTAACAAAAGCTAAATGCCCCGATCTATCATGGGCCAAGATCCCTACAGAAGGGCAAAGAAATGGCCTCAGTTAAATTTGAATCTGAAAATGACATGACCCTTGCCTGCCCTGAGTTTAAGGAAGCCATCCAAGAAGCTTCGGGAAACGGAGCTGCTAATTGGGGACTGATCATGGGCTTCACAGAAGGCAAAGCCGAGCCGGCCTCTCAGTACTGTGAGAGAAAGTGGGAGATGTATTCCAGCAATGCCTGCATTGCAGACACAAAGAAAATGGATTAGGCATTTTTAAAGACGTTAAAGGATGGTTTTAACTCTCACCTGCAAACAGCCCTTAGTTTGGGAGTGAACCCAGGCTCTGATTATGAATCCATCTGTATGTGGGCCTCAGAATGCGAAGTCAGACAGGCCAAAGAGATAAGGAGCAAAGCTGCTCGCATTGCTGTGGTAACAGCAAAAGATAATGTAACCTGCTTTAATTGTGGGTGTCTTGGGCATACCCAAAGAACTGCAGGTGCAAAATTCAAAAGACTTGTTAGAGACAGAATCATGGTCAGTTGAATCCCTGCAGTACTTCACTGCCTTTTCAACCTGGTCCTGGTCCTGCCCACCCTACCTCCCAGTATTTTGTGTGCAGAGAGACTGGACATTGGGCAGCCAGATGTCCAAGCTGAATAACCCTGGGTAACCAACAACAGCCACAGCCAGTGTCTCAACTGACTGCTAACCCTTACTCACACCGGAGTAAGGAGGAAATGGCCAGGCTTTTAAATTCCATGATCTGCTAGGATCCAGCAGCCCCCTCTTGCCCGTCAGTAGAGCTGATGCAGAAATAAATCCCTCAAGGCCACACTTAAAAGCATGGATAAGGGGCCAGACATGCACAATTCTTGTGGACACAGAAGTGTCAGTTTCCATTACTGACCTCCCACTCTCCACTACTAAACAGTATATTACTATTTCAGGGGTAGGAGGTGCACAACTCACAGCTTACAAAAGCTACCCTGTGTTGTAGAATCTAATCCAGAGGTAGGCAACCTATGGCACACGTGTCGAAGGCAGCACACAAGTTGATTTTTCAGTGGCACTCACATTGCCTGGGTCTTGGCCACCGATCCAGGGGACTCTGCATTTTAATTTGATTTTAAATGAAGTTTCTTAAACATTTTAAAAACCTCATTTACTTTACATACAACAATAGTTCAGTTATATATTATAGACTTATAGAAAGAGACCATCTAAAAACGTTAACATGTATTATTGGCAAGCGAAACCTTAAATTAGAGTGAATAAATGAAAACTCAGCACACCACTTCTGAAAGGTTGCTGATCCCTGATCTAATCTATTCTTCTGGAGTGTGTGTGGAGGGGGTGAGGGGCTCCAAATGCACAGGGGCCTATTTTGGGCATGGATGTCCTCTGCGACCTTACAGCAATTCTTAACCTCGCTCAGAGTACAGTAACTGATAAACTTATGTGTACTCATACCATCCTCCTCCACAATAATTACTTTCTCTCTTCTGTTGCATTGCCAAATCTGTGGCTTTGACTTGGGATACATCTAACCCTTTTTCAAGAATTATGTTCCAGGGTACCCTCTCTTTGAGCAGAAAATAAGCTGTCTTGCAATTCGATACCTGCTCATCTTTGCCCATCTATCCATGTTACCGTCAATTTCCTCCACCTACCAAGCAATATCTCCTCAGACCTGAGGCCATGGAGGCGGTAGGTAATAGTTACTCTTTACTTCAGCAAGGCATACTGGTTCCTTGTAGAAGTGCACCCTCTTAAGCCCAGGACCCTCCAGAGACCCCCTCTTAGACAGACATACAGGAGGGAAATCAGGTCATGGTATTGGCCCACACAAATACCTCTGTGAAAGTGCAAGAAATTCCAACATGGGTTCGTAAAACCAGAATTAAAATGTATAAATAAATTCATTTTGTTTATATTGTATCCTTTTAGGTAACAAATGTGACTCCTCACGTTAATCCTCCTGGCAAACATACCTGATGCAGCTTCCTGGGATCTACCCCTGGTACATGTTACACAAGATAGCTGTTTCAAAGCTGGCCAGTATGTGCAACTGCCTACAGGAGACAGCGGCGAATGGGTAAAAAACCCACACACTTAGCTTGCCCCCAGACCAGACCACCTGGGACCTATCGTGGTTACAGCTTGCCTCCAAAAACATCCAGGCTCCAAGGTCTCAGCCTGACTTTCACAGCCCAGCAGCAGCCTTCGGCTCCCTCCCTGCATTTCACCGGATCTGGATTGTAACTGGGTATTTAGCTTTGGGGTTTTGGGCACACAGGTAGGACCCCCAATTTTGGAATGCAAGGTCACAGAATGTTGGGTAGAAGGCCAAACCACCCAAGCCCTTAGATATATCAACACCAGGTTATCTTATGCTTTGACTGCAGTTGATGTAGCCATAGAGGATTTTTACAAAATCATTGAGAGAACCTCAGATGCTATAGTCAACCTGGCCAAGTCACAAGCTAAAGGTTGTGCTCATGATATGCTGGCTCGTAATCTGTTTAATATTGCACCAAAAAATAAAAGTTAGACATATGCCTGGCTATTCCCCCATCCCATGCCCTTTCCTCCCCCCCCATTTTCCCACATTGCAGGCATCTCTACACAACTAATAATAGCCTCTCTACTTCCTCCAGATTCACCCTTCACCTTCAATTTCCTTCTTGTATAACCTTCTGTTATTTGTACTCATGCGTTTCCTTCTTTCTGTTTCAAGTCTATGAATATGTGGCTAATAATATTGTGTACAAAGTAGGGCTATCTGGATACCTGACACCATCCCCTGACAATGCTGCACTGATGACAAACTCAGACTGTTGCACAGAAACAGACCATTACATTGTGTGCTCCTGTTCTACCCTTCGCCCTTTGACCTCCTCACCTTCTGATGTTGTGGCTGTCCTTCCTCTTGCAGATGGTGAAGTTGCTGTACAAGTATCACTACCCAGTGGTGTTTTATCACCGCTGCATCTTATTACATGTATGGACCATTACAGTGCCAGGCAAACGCTTCCATGAGCCTGCAGATTACTAACTCATTTACCCTAGATGATGTGCGTCTCCCTGGCCATGTGTTCACTGGAATGACAACAGCTCCTATGTGGTATAACAATCTATACCTAGACAACACACTAGTTCAACTAGCCAAGGAGCTACTACTCGAAGTGATCCTGGCTGCTGCATCTGCGTTTACCACAGTTCATAACCACATCACCAAAGGCAACATTCAGGTTCAGCTCTCCAATCAAACAATCACCCAAGTAAAAGATCCTGTTTGTAATGCATCTTACATTCCCATCTCTTGATGGACAGCTGTTCAAATAACAGCTGCTGTAGCTTCTATATTTGTGTTACTAACCTCACTTGTCATGTGTGAGTACTTTATACATATGCTTAAATATCTGTTTCCTACCTTTACCCCCTTCCCCTCTTCTTCTCCCCTCCACCTTCCTCGGGCAACTCTAAAACAGATCACATATATCAAAGTATTTAAAGTATTGACTTTATCTCACTTAAAAGTTCAGTTTGTCAAAAGGAAGGAATTGTCAGGAAGGAGTTAAAATTTAGCCAGTAGAAAAGACAGAAGTTGCTGAGAAACAAGGACATAGCTAAATTATCATGTATTGACAGAGACTAACAGCTAAAACAAGAACTGCAGAACAAGCAGGAATGTTTCAGTAGCTCAAAAGGCACTGGCAACTGTAAACAATTGATAAGCTTATATGGTTAATGCCAGCCCAGTAACTTCGTTCCTAGAACAGAATAAACCCTCCCTGCACAGCCCACCAGATATCTGTAAGCGTTCATCCCACCTCCTTCTACTGCAAGGTAGTCATAGATGTTTGATGCAATTAGGATGACCTCTTGTCATAAACAGATAAATAAGAGTTAATAGAACAAAAGTGCTTCATATCTCTTTGCCTGGAAAGGGTTAACAAGAACAGTGAGCCTGGCTGTCACCTGACCAGAGGACCAATCAGGGGACAGGATACTTTCAAATCTTGAGGGAGGGAAGTTTTGTGTGTGCTGTTAGTTTTTGGTTGTTGTTCACTCTGGGGGCTCAGAGTGACCAGACGTGCAACCAGGTTTCTCTCCAATCTCCCTGATACAGGCTCTTATAAGTTCAGAATAGTGAGTACTAGGTAAATAAAGCGAGTTAGGCTTATGTTTGTTTTCTTTATTTGCAAATGTGTATTTGGCTGGAAGGAGTTCAAATTTATATTTTGCTGAAAGGATTTTAATTTGTACTTGAATACTCAGGCTCAGAGGGTATTCCCAGTGTCTATAGCTGAAAGACCCTGTACATATTCCATCTTAAATTTAAAAAGATAAATGTTATTGTTTTTTCTTTCTTTAATTAAAAGCTCTTCTTGTTAAGAACCTCATTGTTTTTTTATTCTGGTGAGACCCCAGGGGACTGGGTCTGGATTCACCAGGGAATTGGTGGAGAGAAAGGAGGGAAGGGGGAAAGAGAGGCTAATTTCTCTCTGTGTTAGGATTACTGTCTCTCACAGGGAGAATCTGGGAGGGGAAGAGAGAAGGAGGGGGGAAGGTGGATTTTCCTCTCTGTTTCAAGATTCAAGGAGTTTGAATCACAGTGATCTTCCAGGGGATCCCAGGGAGGGGAAGCCTGGGAGAGGCAACGGTGAGGGAAAGGGTTTACTTTCCTTGTGTTAAGATCCAGAGGGTCTGGGTCTTGGGGGTCCCCAGGCAAGGTTTTGGGGGGACCAGAGTGTACCAGGCACTGGAATTCATGGTTGGTGGCAGCGCTACAGGTTCTAAGCTGGTAATAGAGCTTAGAGGAATTCATGCTAGTATTCTATCTTTTGGACGCTAAGGTTCAGAGTGGGGAAATTTACCATGACACCTCTATACATACGTACTGTTCTTATTTTTATCTTTGTTCAGGGTTTTCTCTTGACTTGTAACAATGTATGTCTCTGTATGTACAGATAAATGCAAATGAATTGATAAGAGAATGTATATAACTGGCCTCAATGGCATCATATTTTTGAAGCTGCTTGTCAGTCTTCCTGGTACCGTAAATAAACCCCATTTAGTATTGTCTGTGCTTGCCTGATTCTTGGGGAAAATAATCTTTTTGCCTAACAGTTTAGAGTAAAATGGCTTTATATGGGGTTTGGATCCTGCGGGGTGCTGGAGACAGGTAACCTGTTGAGCTGTTTTCAGTTAAAGTCTGTAGCTCTCGAGGCATGGCACAGACCCTGGGTCTGTGTTGCAGCAGGCTAGCATGTTTGGCTCAACGAGGCAGGGTTCTGGAGTCCCAAGCTTGCAGGAAAAACATGCTCAGAGGTAATTTCAGCACATTAGGTAACAGTCCCAAGGGGATTTCTGTGACCAAACCCATCACAGGTCTATTTTTGGTGGTGAAATATGGGGTGTCTGATCACTTTTCCTTTATGGAGCTAATTTGTGGCACTCAGGGAAGGCTCTGATGTAGTCGTATACCTGTTGATACACGTTAGGCCAGTAAAACCTTCTGGCTAGTATATTAATAGAAGTGTAGGGCTGGAAGGACCTCAGTAGGTCATCTAGTCCAGTCCCATTCACTTAAGGCAGGATTAAGTAATAATTAATCCATTCCTGACAGGTGTTTTACCTGTTCTTAAAAACCTCCAATGACAGATTCCACTACTTCCCTAGGAAATTTCTTCCAGTGCTTAACCGCCCTCACAGTTAGGAAGTTTTTCCTAACATCTAACCTAAATCTTCCTTGCTGCAATTTAAGCCTATCATATCTTGTCCTGTCCTAAGTGGAAAGGGAGAACAATTTATCACCTTTTTCTTCATAGACCGGTATCACATCCTTACTCAATCTTCTCTTCTCAAGACAAAACAAAACCTATTTTTTTTCAATCTTTCCTCATAAGTCAGGAGTCTCAAATACGTGGCCCGCGAGCCATCTGCAGCCTGAGAACCTCCCCACTGCAGCCCACGGAGGAGAGATGCATGCAGCCACACTGTCGGCAATGTCTGCTGTAGGTGCCACCCCCTGCAGCTCCCATTGGCTGAGGCAGAGGGACGGAGATACCATCACTAGTTGCTGGGCAGAGTGAGCCATGGACAGGGGAGGCTCCAGGCACCAGCACGCCAAGTGCATGCCTGGGGTGGCAAGCCATGGGAGATGCTCTACCGGTCGCCGCAAGGGCAGCAGGCAGGTTGCCTTCGGCGGCATGCCGTGGAGGGTCCTCTGGTCGCATGGCTTCGGTGGACCTCCTGCAGGTGTGCTGCTGAATCCGCGGGACCGGGGACCTCCCGCAGGCAAGCTGCTGAAGGCAACCTGCCTGCCATGCTTGTGGCGGCATAATACCTAGAGCTGAACCTGGCCATGGAGGCAGCATCACTTTTTTCCACAATAAATATAAACAAGCCAAAATACCGAACACAACTATCTAATGCACACCTTGTTGCAATCCTGAAGGTTTCAACTGCTCTGTCACTGAGGACAAACATCAAGAAACTGACAGAACTGAAACGTTACCAGGTGTCTTGCAAATGCTAAAAACTCCCTGGCAGGAGAAGAATTGTATAAAGTTGTATGACAGTTTTATTATTTCTAAGAAATTCGAAATAAAAAAATCAATATAAACTCTATTCTGAACACCATCTTCAGTGGCATTATTGGCCCACTGGGAGGATTTGAGGACTGGCACTGGCCCTAAGGAAAATGAGTTTGAGACCCCTGTCGTAAGTTATCTGAGACCTTTAATCATTTTTGTTGCTCTCTGACATTTCTCATTTTGCCCAGAGAGTAGTGCCCATAACTGGACACAATAATTCAATTGAGGCCTTATCATTGCTGAATAGAGTGGAAGGATTAGTACTTGTGTCTTGCTTACAACACTCCTGCTAATACATCCCAGAATGATTGTTGTTGTTTTTTTTTTGCAACAGTGTTACATTGTAGACGCTTATTTAGTTTGTGATTCACCATGACTCCCAGATCCTTTTTTTCAGTACTCCTTCCTAGGCAGTCATTTCCCATTTTGTATTTAGTCAATTGATAGTCCTTCCTAAATGGAGTACTTTGCACTTGTCTTTATTGAAGTTCCTCATATTTACTTCAGGCCATTTCTAATCCTGTACTCCAAAATGTGTGCAACCCTTCCCAGCCTGAGCATCATCCTCAAACTTTAAAAATGTAGTCTTTCTCCAGATCATTTATGAAGATATTGAATAGAACTGGACTCAGGGCTGATCCCTGCAGGACTCCGCTCGACATGTCCTTTCAGGTTGATTGTGAACCTTTGATAACTACTCTCAGACTATTTTTCCAATCAGTTGTGCACACCCACATTATAAAAGATTTGTCTAGGCCAACAGTTCTCAAACTTTGTTGCACTGTGGCCCCTTCTGACAACAAAAATTACTACATGACCCCAAGAGGGGGGATCTAAGACTGAGCCTGCCTGAGCCCTGCTGCCCGAGCTCTGCTGCCCCGAGCAGGGACAAGCTGAAGCCCAAGAGCTTCTGCCATGGGTGGGCGGCATGTAAGTTTAGCCCTGAGTGATGGGGCTTGGGCTTGAGTTTCAGCCCTGGGCCCAGCAAGTCTAACACCAGCCTTGGTGACTCCATTAAAATGGGGTCATGACCCACTTGGAGGTTCTGACCCACAGTTTGAGAACCCCTGTTCTAGGCTATGTTTCTCTAGCTTGTTTATGAGATTGTCAGACAGTGTCAAAAGACTTACTAAAGTCAAGATATACCACAACAACTGCTTCCTCCCAATCCACAAGGCTTCTTACCCTGTCAAAGAAGGATATTAGGTTGGTTTGACATGACTTGTTCTTGATAAATCCATGTTCTCCCTACTGTTTCTCACACCTTCTTGTCAACTGTCTGTAATGGGCCACTCTCTTACCACTTCAAAAGTTATGTTTCCTCCCTTGGTATCCTGCTGTTAATTGATTTATCTTGTTAGACTGACCTCACACCTGATAAAGCAACCCACATCATTTAGTGTATTTATACCTGCTCCTGTATTTTTCATTTCGTGCAGGGCCGGCTCCAGACACCAGCCTACCAAGCACGTGCTTGGGGCGGCACCTTGGGACAGGGCAGAATTTGAGGTTTGTTTTTGCTTTTTTTGGTTCGGCTCGGCAGTGCTGGGGAGAGGCAGGGCTTGGGAGGTGTGGAGCCATGCTGGGAGGGTGGGGACTTGGGCAGCGCGGCCCTTGGTGGGGGCAGGCTTCAGCGGCATGGCGCTCGGAGGGGCGGGGACTTGGGCAGCACAGTGTGGTGCTCGGGAGGGGTGGGGACTTGGGAGATGCAACGCGACGCTCGAGGGGGCAGGGGACTTGGGCGACGTGATGTTCGGGGACGGGGACTTAGGCGATGCGATGCTCGGGGTCAGGGACTTCGGCGACGCGATGCTCAAGGGGGCACGGTACTTGGGCGATGTGACGCTCAGGGGGGCGGGGCGGCACTCTTTGTTTTCGCTTGGGGCGGCAAAAATGTTAGAGCTGGCCCTGACTTTGCGCATCTAGCCCATGAAAGTTTATGCCCAAATAAATCTGTTAGTCTCTAAGGTGCCAAAAGGACTCCTTGTCTTTTTTGCTGATACAGACTAACATAGTTACCACTCTGAAACCTGTCACCATGTTGACTGTTACTTATAACCTTATTTGTTTCTAGGAGCTTACAAATACATTATTTGCTCCATTATCATTCTGGGTACTGAAGTTAAGATGACTGGTCTATAATTCCCTGAGTAGTCCTTATTCCCCTCTTTATAGTTCAGTACTATATTTACTCCTTTTTCAGCCCTTTGGGATCTCTTTTCTATGCTTTTGGATAGTTTGCTCTTGTGCCTTTAATAATGTCTCTTTAAAAAACAGCCAACTTTGATTAAAGATTTTTTCCCCTTAGACTTTCTTCCCATGGGATCTTATATACCAATTCTCTCAGTTTGCTAATTGTCATATCTGCCACATACATCACTTACTGTCCTAATTGTCACTTGATCTAAGTCTTTCATAGGAATTAATTGATTATAGGCTAGGCTCTGGGAGACTTCTGTATCCAGTACAGCATTTATTACCTGGCTGTTCAGTGTAATGGAGCACATTTGGATTCCTTCCCTGAGAGAGCAGATGTCTTCATATGATACATTATTACATAACATGTTAGTAAGCTTTCATTTCTTAAAAGGGCAATCCTGGGCTTTGTGGCATGTCTGACAATAATAATAGCAAATGGTAACTTTTGTTTCTTTCCTGGGTTTGCTGTTTTCAGTTTGCCTTTAAATGTACCACTCCCTTTGCCTTTGGTCCATCCCTGCTCCACAGTTTTAGTTCCCTTATTCAAGAGGAACCTGAACAGACTTCAGTGGTGGTGTTTCTCAGGAGATTTACACATAAGTTTCTGCCAACCTCACCACCAGTCCGTATGGACCTCTGTCTGCACAGAGAGACCTACCCCAATAAGTCATTGGCACAGCCATGACTAAAACCCAGGCTGCCTGATTCCACTAGTCTTGTATTTACAAAGCACAATTGCCCAAGTCTCTCTGCACGTAGCCCTGTGCCCCTTCCAAAGAAGCAATAAAGTTAGCTGTATATTGAAACATGCTGCTGCAGCCCCTAATTTTTGTTATGCATTAAAGAAATTCCATCTCTGACCAACACTAAACCTGGTGTTATTTGAGACCACTCTAAGCTGTGGCTGTTCTTATTATAGTGAGCAGGATTTTTTTTTTTATCAGTTCACAATCTACTTTGCTCACAAAACTGCTAGAGAGCTTTGTCTGTATGCCTTAGAACAATTAAAGAACTCTTGTAAATTAAAGACCCTATCAGCCAAACAGGATTTCCATATAAGTGCCAAGGTTAAGCATTGTTCCGCGAACACCTGGGTCAAAGCAAGCATTTCGACCTGCCCATTGTCTAAACAAATTGTTACAGTCTTTATTTGCCTAAACAAGGTTTTATAGGAAGCAGTAGGAGTGAAAGTCTCAGATCACGTCAGTGCATTCCAATTGATTTCCATGCCTCTAATGATGAAGTACTAATCCTCCTTGGAATGCAGCAATTATCACATTTAACTAAAAGGTGTTAGGCCCACATTTTTACAGGTATTTAGACATTGCTGTGGTGCTCAGCATTGCAACACCTAACTGATTTAAGAGCCTAAGTCTCATTTTCAAATGGGATTTAGGCACTTAAGATCCAAAATCCATTAACAGCTATACAAGTGCAGTGCTTCAAGTCTGTATGAAGCTTATACTGGCAAAGCTGTACTCGTACTGGTATAGCTCATTCTTTCCTCCCCGGAGTGAAATGAGCTACACTGGTAAAAGCTTAGTTCTGCCTGTGGAGCTGTATCTGTGCCAGATTACTCCTGTTCACAGCCTTGACTGACAGATCTATGCCAGCAGAAATCTGTAGTGTAGCCCTGGCCTAATTTGGCTATGGGTAGATCTTCACTTCAAGCTGGGAATGTAATTCCCCAGTTCTGTGAGACATCCCCTAAAATAGAATGTAGCTATGAGTAGCGGAAAGGGCTGGCCCATACTTGGGTACTTGCCTAGTGTCTTGGATGGAATTGCACTCTGATGGTTAACCTCTCCCTCTACTTGTGCCACGGCAGCTATTTTTAGTGCACGAACTCAATCAGAGCTAGCATTGGTATGTCTGCTCAAATGGAATTATACCCCCAGTTAAAGCGTAGACATGCATTACACAGTTCATTTGGACTGCAGTTGAGTTGGAAATAGGAGGCAGACTGGTTGAAAGTCTATGGGCAAGAATAAAAGGGGTAAAAAAACAAAACAAGGGTGATGTCATGGTAGGGGTCTACTACAGATCACCTAACCAGGAAGAAGAGGTGGATGAGGCTTTTTTTAAACAACTAACAAAATCCAGGGTCACCCAGGGGCAGGGGAGGGGCAAGTGGGGCAATTTGCCCCAGGCCCTGGACACCGCAGAGGCCCCCACTAGAATGACTGAGGCTCCCTCCCAGGCCCCAGCCTGACTCGACCCCATCTCCGCCCCTCTCCCGGAGCCTCAGCTCATCCAGGAGCATCCCTGGACAGTGGTGAAGCATGGCTCCAGCGGGGCCCCTGAGCTCCGCCACGCTCAGATCCGCATGGCAAGGGGGCGGGGCTGCTAACTCCAGGCTGAGCTCAGCTCCCTCCACTCAGTGTGGAGCTCACAGCCCTGCCCTCTTACCACGCGGCTTTGAGCAGGGATGGGCTCAGGGGCCCCACCGGAGCCACGCTGCAGTGCTGTCCAGGGACACTTCTGGATGCGCTGAGGCTCCAGAAGAGGGGGAAGCCGGGAGTAAGGGGCCAGGGCTGGGGGGTTGGCTAAGGGGCAGGAAGTCCCAGGGACAGTCAGGGGACAGGGAGGGGGCAGAGGTTTGGGGGGCGGTCAGGGGACAGGGAATGGGGGAGTTGGATCGTGGGAGTTCCGGGGGTCTGTCAGGACTCAGCCGGGGAGTGGATAGGGGTTGGGGCAGTCAGGAGACAGGGAGCAGGAGTGGGGTCCCGGGGTGGTGGTGGTGGGTCTCTGAGGGACAGTGAGGGGGCAAGGAGCAGGATGGGTCAGGGATTCTGAGGGGGGCAGGCAGTCGGGGGGCAGGAAGTGGGTGGGGGTCGGATAGGGGGCAGGGCCAGGCTGTTTGGGAGGCACAGCCTTCCCTACTCTAAAGCTTATTCAGCAGTTTGAGGCTTGCAGAAGAGCCAAGCTGTTAGCTTTTCCATTAGGGCTACCATCCCTTTCACTTCTCAAATGCCAAATTATAGTCTATATTTAATTTCTGTGCCATAGAGAGATTCATGTCAGGGGAGGGTACCTTCATTTAAAATTAGCCACCGGGGGAGGGATCGCATGAGAAGAGCAATATCCTTCCTAACGCTACCAAGGGAGACCTCCTCTCTCCTGCATTCCCTGAGGCTCCAGAGGGGTTAATTCAGTGGTTCTCAAGCTTTTATACTGCTGACCCCTTTCACACAGCAAACCTCTGAGTGTGACTCCCCACCCTTATAAATTAAAAACACTTTTTAATGTATTTAACGCTATTGGAAATGCTGGAGGTTTGAGGTGGAGGCTGACAGCTAGCGACCCCCAGTAATAACTTTGTGACCCCCTGAGTGGTCCTAACCCCGAGTTTGAGACCCCCTGGGTTAATTTAATTTTAGCACCCTGTGTCCATTCACATGCATGTGCTATTTTGAGCATTTCAGTTTTCAGAACATAGGCTTATGCCAGATTCTGGAACAAGCTCAAATGCTCAGTTCGTGGAGTATGTACATAAGCTATACTAAAGACAAACCCACAGTAACCGTCTCCAGTTTGTGAAGGACCCCATGGAGCCAGTCTCTAGGAAACAGATAAATGCATGGAGGTTAAGTCCATTAATGGCTATTAGCCAGGATGGGTAAGGAATGGTGTCCCTAGCCTCTGTTTGTCTGAGGGTGGAGATGGATGGCAGGAGAGAGATCACTTGATCATTACCTGTTAGGTTTACTTCCTCTGGAGCACTTGGCATTGGCCATTGTCGGTAGACAGGATACTGGGCTGGATGGACCTTTGGTTTGACCCAGTATGGCTGTTCTTATGTTCTAACCTAAATGAACCCAAAGTTATGGAGACAGATATGAGTCAAGGAAGCCAGCAGAGTATCAGAAACCTGGAAAAATCTCTGACTGGATGGGCTCAGGCATTTAGTCACAAGCTGAGGTGATTCAAAAGTTTTGGATTTTTTTAAGCAGAATTTTTTTATTGTTTCTTTAAACAATCAAACACAACAAGCAGCAAATATTTGGCCACGCACTTCTGAAACCCCAAACCATATTCAGGTTTTGGCAGACTAATTTCAGCTTTTCAATTAAAAAAAACACAACAAATTTTGAAGGAAAGCAGACATTGTCTGTGATTTTTTTCTGCTTTTTAAAAACCCCTAGTTTTCGATCCAGAAAAATTTTTGACAGAAAATATTTGTCCAACCCTTTTAATGAGCTTTAGTGCCTTTCAGCACTAGCTGATGCTGTGAACCAGTGATACTTTGTAAAGAAGTTTTCTCAAAACTGGGTTTGTGCCAAGATGCGGAAGGTTTATTTTTCCCAGGGCTGCCTGTGTGGGGGAGCAAGTGGGGCAATTTGCGTTGGAACCCACAGGGCCCCCACAAGAATATAGTATTGTATAGTATTGCAATTTTTTTTATGGAAGGGGCCCCCAAAATTGCTTTGCTCCAGGCCCCCTGAATCCTCTGGGCGGCCCTGACAAAATCATCCAAAGCACAAGACTTGGTGGCGAAGGGGGACTTCAACCACTAAGACATCTGTTGGGAAAATAACACAGCAGGTCACATATTATCCAACAAGTTCTTGGAATGTATTGGAGACAATGTTTTTTTTCAGAAGGTGGAGAAAGCTACAAGAGGGAGGCTGTTCTAGATTTGATTTTGACAAATAAGGAGAAACTGGTTGAGAATTTGAAAGTGGAAGGCAGTTTGGGTGAGAGTGATCAGGAAATGGTAGAGTTCATGATTTTAAAGAATGGTAGGAAGGAGAACAGCAAAATAAAGACAATGGAATTCGAGAGGGAGTGTGGCAAGGCACCCCTTCTACCTCGCTGGACTTATCACTCCCTCCTCTGGCAGGGACAGGGCCTGGGGTAAATCAGCCCCACTCTTGAGCTTGTCTGTCTTCCCTCTTTGGGGTTTGTTTCTCAGAGCCTTCCCATTAGGCCTCGGGGCAGGCCTGAGGAGTGCTCTGCCAAACAAAGGGAAACAAGTCTATAATGCATCAAAACAAAAGGGGAATACCTTTCCTTGACCCCTCACTGGAGAAGGTGTTGTCCTGTCGTTGGCCCCGAGGTGTCAGTCCTTCCCCTAAACACTCACTGAGTTTGGGTGTCTCCTGTATGGGGAGAAGCGCAGTCTCTCACACTGGAGAAGCCTAGCTCCCTGCTGCCTTCAGCCTTGCAGCAGTTTGTCTCTGTCCCGCCCCAACCAGGAGAGAGGTTTTAACAGGTTTCAGGCAGCCCTTAATTGGACTCAGGTATCCCTAATCAACATAAAGTAGCCCCTTCCCAGCTTGTAGGAAAAACGGCCTTTAGCATTCTAGGGCTAACATACCTGTTTTCCCAGATCCTCCTGCAGCCATCCGACCTGACTTTGTCACATATCCCTCCCTTCCCCGCCCCGCCCCGCCCCGCTCAGCAGCATAGGGCTGGGCTATTTGGGATGAGAAACAATGCACCCTTGATAGACCATCAGCACTGCAATGCTTAATCCTTGCCTTGTGTTTCATTAGGAAGTGGAGGGCTGCAATGACAGGAACCATCTTGTTACTCTTGCATTTTGTTCCTTGTTCTGGTGAATCCATTTTAGGAGAGCATGGTAAGTAAAGAGGGTAAATCTCTGTCCAAGTAAGTAGTAGCGTAGGGTTTCCATGGCCCACTTTACAGCAAGGCATTCCTTCTCTACCATGACATACCTTTGTTCTCTGGGCAGGAGTTGCCTACTAAGGAACAGGACGGGATGTTCTTCCTCTCCTAGCATTTGAGAAAGTGTGGCTGCCAGTACAACCTTGGAGGCATCTGTTTGTAGTACAAACTCCTCAAAGTCTGGCATTACTAGTACTGGATTACTACAGAGGGGGGTCCTCAGATCTGTAAACACTTCTTCAGCCACGCTGGTCCATTTCACTATGTCTGGCACTCAGGCTTTTATCAGGTCCATCAGCAGGTATGCTCTGACAATAAAGTGGGGAATAAATCAGTTTTAGTACCCTACTATCCCCAGAAATGCTCTGACCTGTTTCTTCTGGATTGGTTGGGTCAAATTTGTATTGCTTCTAACTTATTCAGTTGGGGCTTCACTACACCCCTTCCGACGATGTAACCGAGGAATGTGGCTTCGGCTAGCCCTATTGCACATTTGGAGGGATTTACAGTGAGACCCGCATCCCTCAGGGTATCCAATACTGCTTCCACCTTTTCTAGGTTTGTCCCCTAGTCTGGGCTATGTATGACCACATCATTGAGGTAAGCAGCCACATACTTGGCATGTGGACATAATAGCTTATCCATGAGCTGCTGGAAGGTTGCTGGAGCCCCGTGTAATCCAAAAGGGAGGATAGTATATTGGTACAATCCTTCTGGTTACAAAAAACAGTCTTCTCCTTGGCTTCCTTGGCCAGACGGATTTGCCAATAACCTTTGGTCAGGTCGAGGTTGAACAGGAATCATGCTTTGCCCAGCTGGTTGATTAGCTTGTGTATCCGAGGTATTGGATAGGCATTGAACTGGGACACCTCGTTTAATTTTCAGAAGTCATTGCAGAATCTCATGATGCCATCTGGATTAGGTACCAGAATGATCGGACTGGACCACTGACTATGGAACTCCTCAATGACTCCTAGCTCCAGCATCCTCCTAACTTCGGTCCTAATCTCCTCTTTTTGCCTCTGGGATCCGGTGTGGCTTAACATTCACCTTTACTCCACAAGGTCCATGATGATATGATGATGGGCTTCAGTGGTTCTGCCTGGATTCTCTGAGAACACATTGTGGTTTCATTCAATCATATTGATGACTTTTGCCCTTTGTTCAGGGATCAATTCAGGAGATAGTCTCACTTGCCCCTGTGGTTTATTTTCTTGGGGTGGCATCTCTAGGGTGACCACATAATCTCCTCTGTCCTGCCAG
The DNA here is from genome assembly GCF_025201925.1 of Gopherus flavomarginatus. Taxonomy (NCBI): domain Eukaryota; kingdom Metazoa; phylum Chordata; order Testudines; family Testudinidae; genus Gopherus; species Gopherus flavomarginatus. The sequence goes on from NC_066617.1 coordinate 146,441,001, forward strand.
GGTTTCAACAAGTTGACATGGTATATCTGCTCCGGCTTCCGGTGATCAGGCTGTCAAACCTTTTAGTCAACCTGTCCAACGGCCTCTATTACTTCATATGGCCCCTACTATCTGACTAGGAGCTTGCTTTCAGCTGTGGACACCAGGACCATTACCCGAACACCTGTCTGGAACTTCTGGACCTTCGCTCGGTGATTTTAATAGGTCTGTTGGGCCTCTTGTGCTTTCTCCATGTGTTCCTGCACTATGGAGGGGATTTGGGCTAGCCTGTCCCACATCTGCTTCACGTGTTCAATGATGTTTCTCTGCTGGTCAGCCTGTTCTTCTCAGTCCTCCTTGGCAATGTCCAGTATGCCACAGGGATGGTGACCGTATGGCAGCTCAAAGGGGGAGAACCCCATGGATGATTGGGGAACTTCCTTTATGGCAAACATCAGGTAAGGTAGCAAAGTATCCCAATTCTTCCCATCTGGCTCACCCCTTTCCTTATCATGTTCTTCAGTGTCTTATTAAAGTGTTTGACAAGGCCGGCCATCTGTGGATGGTAGAATGACTTTCATAGGGCCCGTATGTGGAACATTGCACACAAGTCCTTCATCAATTTTGACATGAAGGGGGTTCTTTGATCCGTTAAGATCTCTTTGGGTATCCCTATCCCAGAGAAAATTTTAATTAATTCCTTTGCTATTTTCTTGGACGTTGTGTTACTTAGGGGTATGGCTTCTGGGTATCGGGTGGTGTAGTCCAGAACAATGAGCACACACTGATGGCCTCGGGCTGACTTTTCCAGTGGGCCTATCAGGACCATGGCTATCCTCTCAAATGAGACTTCAATAATTGGTAGAGATACTAGCAGGGCCCTTAAGGACAGTCATGGGCCGTGTAATTGGCATTCTGAGCAGGGGGCGCGATATTGTCAGACCTCCATATAAACTCCTGGCCAAAAGAACCTTCATAGGATTCAGTTGAGGGTTTAATCTATCCCTAGATGTTCTCCAAACAAATGGCTATGAGCTAGGTCCAACACTGCTCTCTGTTGTCGTGGCACCAGGAGCTGCTCCACTTCTTGCTCTTGCATTTGGAGTACTCTATGTAACAGGTCCCTTCTTATCACAAAGTATGGCCCTGGGCCTTTGAGTTTCCCCTCCATTGGAACCCCATTCACCTCAATTACCTCCCTTCTAATATTGTCATACAGTGGATCATTGGCTTGGTCTTGCCCAAAATTTCTAAATGAGGACCCAATATGCTCAAAATCAAGGGGTCCTGTTTCTGTTTCCCCTCCAGGATTGGCCTCAGCAAAACTGAGTCCAGCTTCTGGCTCGTCAACAACCTGAGTTTCCCACCTGCCAGCTGGATGAGATAGTCTCCCTACAAGCACAACCTTTTGGTTCCTAGCCAAGATCCTGTTTCAAACTTTTTGTCTTCCCTCCTTTATAACTTAGTTTTACGGGCCTTCCCAGCTGCAGAGAACAAGTCCTGTGCAAATTCAGAGAAAAATGGGAGAGGGCTACCTATTGGGGCCACAGTATCACTCCTGGGGTCATTACCCTCCTCGGACTCACTCACTGGAAGTAGATTCCTGAACCCTGGGAAGTCTCATCCTATGAGGACAGGATATGGGAGTTTAGGGACCACCCATTCCATCACCCTTGTGATACTCCCCTGAACTTCAATTTGTACAGAGATGGTTGGATAGTCGTTGACAGAGCCATGTACACAGGTTATCCCTGTGTGTTTGGCCTAAGACAGCTGGTCCTGTCCCACTAGTTTCCCTGAGATCAGCGTGACAACATTCCCAGAATCCACTAATGGAGTGGCCTTTATGCCATTCATCTTAACTTGCCACGTGTATCTATGTGGGGGTCATCGCAACCCCTACAAGGTTGATTAAGCCACGTGGGCCTGCATGATCACCCAGATTGATTGCATGGGCTCCTCAGTGTTAGGATATTGGGTTGTGATATGCCCTAGTTATCCGCAAGCATAACACCTATATTTCACTCAGGATATCCCCCTATTCTTTGGACTATCGGGTCTTACCTCAAGACACTCTCTCCCCAGTCCCCTAAATACCTTTGCAGACTCTGGCCACTCTTCAACGTTCTTTCTCTCCAACAAAGTTCTGCCTGACCCTTCGGGACTCTGGTCCTTCAGGGCGGGGACTGATCTCTTAATTAGGCACATTTCTTCCCCGGTAGTCTAAGAAAGTTCCTTGGTCATTAACTGTCTCTCTATGAGGGCAACTAAATAGTCATAAGAGAAGAGGTCTTTTTGGCTAACTCATCCTCATAGGTCTGGTGGTAATCCTCTCATGAACCTGTCCAGCACTATGATTTTTATTATCTTCTCTGTACTATGGATCTTGGGGTGCAGCCACTTCTGCGTTAGATGGATCAGATCGAATAGTTGTGACCTCGGCACTTTGCTGTCCTGGTACCTCCAGTCATGGAACCTCTGGGCCCTTATAGCTATCGTCATACTGGATCTCGCCAGGATCTCTGCCTTCAACTGCAGTAATCTGTGGCTGCTTCTGCTGCTATGTCATAGTAAGCCTTCTGGGCTTCCCCACACAGGCAAGGCGAAAGGATGGTGGCCCACTGGTCTCAGGGCCAGGCCTCATGTAGGGCCGTTCTCTAAAAGGTGAGAAGGTATGTCTCCATATCATCTTCCACCATCATCTTTTGTAGGTAACTGCTGGCCCTTAGGGGTTGTGTCTCACTCATTAAGACTATGTGTCAGAGCGGTCATGGCCTTCAACTGGCTCATGACCTCTTGCAGGGTGGCTTGATCCTGGACTGCCTGGCTTATCAGCAGCTGATTCATCATACCGACTCCTGTTGGATGGTCATCTGGACCCTGGTAGCCTCTTGTTGTTATGCTGTGGCCTGCACCAGTGCCCTCACTATGTCGTCCATTTTGGGGAGGATGGTGATTTACCTTGCTCTGGGATGGTTCTCAGTGCCAATGCAATCCCACTTCTTACACCACATGTGGCAAGGCACCCCTTTCTGCCTTGCCGGACTTAGCACTCCCTCCTCTGGCAGGGACAGGGCCCCACTCTGGAGTGTGTCTGTCTTCCCTCTTCAGGATTTGTTTCTCAGAGCCTTCCTGGTAGGCCTTGGGGCAGGCCTGAAGAGTGCTTCTCTGCCAAACAAAGAGAAACAAGTCTACAATGCACCAAAACAAAAGGGGAATACTTTTCCTTGGCCCTCTCACTGTGACAGGTATTGTCCTGTCGCTGGCCCCAGAGTGTCAAGAATTATGTGGACAAGCTGGAGAAAGTCCAGAGAAGAGCAACAAAAATTATTAAAGGTCTAGAAAACACGACCTATGAGCGAAGATTGAAAAAAATTGGTTTGTTTAGCTTGGAAAAGAGAACACTGAGGAGGGACATGATAACAGTTCTCAAGTACAGAAAAGGTTATTACAAGGAGGGGGGGGGCGACATTTTTTTCTCCTTAATCTCTGAGGACAGGACAAGAAGCAGTAGGCTTAAATTGCAAGAAGGGAGGTTTAAATTGAACATTAGGAAAAACTTCCTAACTCTCAGAGTGGTTAAGCACTGGAATAAATTGCCCAGGCAGGTTGTATAATCTCCATCAGTGGTGATTTTTAAGAGCAGGTTAGACAAACACCTGTCAGGGATGGTCTGGATAATACTTAGTCCTGCCATGAGTGCAGGGGACTGAACTAGATAACCTCTCAAGGTCCTTTCCAGTCTTATGATTCTGTGATTATGGGAATGACTTCACTGCAGAGTTAGCCCGAGCTCTGAGTTTGGTGTTGCACCCCCTACCGCATCCGCACACAAAATCCTCTCACCCTAGTTTACTGTTGCTTTAAATCCAGGCTATCTGACCTATCTGGGGCTATAAGCTAATGTTACTCAGGCTGGTAACCTACCTATGCTGTAGTGAGGACACAGGTTAAACCAATCCAGTGCTGATAGTCCTCCAATGCCTTCCTACAATTCCCTCTGTGTGCCCAGAAAGGACAGATAAGTTCTCCCACAATTCACTGGGAAACAATCATAGAGTGGCAAAGAGTCCCGTGACACCTTATAGACTAACAGACCTACCCACTTCATAGAATGGTTCAGCTCTCTGCAGTGCAAAGAACCCTGGGATGTGCTCCTGGGAGTCCTAGTAATGCAGGTGCGTGCGTGAAGCACCACTTAGCACACAGTAATGCTGTAGGGCTTTGCATTGTGACCACTCACACCTGGGTTAATGCTACACTGAAGACACACCTTAAGAGGGCTACATGAAGGTTAACAAAGAGTAAACATTCAAACATCAATAACCAACACAAAACTGTCAAGAAAACAGAGGAATCAGAAACAATACAGCATTGCATGGTGGAACAGGAAGATATAAGGCACTCAGACTGTGGACTGAATCTTCCTGTTACTCTGCTGCCAGAAATGTTGAAATTCTGTGTCTGCTGCAAACTGACTCTGCAAAGTAATTCTGAGCCTCTGGGTCAGTAAAATCTCCACGCTTCCTGCCATTCCCTTTCCAAAGTTTGACTGGGAAAAGAACTGAACGTCAGCTGCTGCCTCTTGGCCTTGCACTACATAAAAACCCTCAACTGGGGTAATTTCCACAAATATTTCCATAAATATTTTCAGTGAAATGGGGTGTGATTTTATGCAACAATGGGGCCATTCAACTTCAAAAAAGACTTTGCACTAAAAAAACAAAAGTGTGTACTTCTGTATTTTTTTAATGTGAAAATAACTTTTTCCAAGAAGTTTGTGTAAAGTGAAATTTTAAGGATGAGCTGCTTGATCTGTTTCTGAAAGAGAACAATCCTGCATTGGCTGTAGTAAGGCAAACAGCTCTTCTGCAGCTTTATTTATTGGCACTAGAGCTGGTCAGGAACAAAACCATGCCAATGCGATTCCAACTGGATGATGTTTAATCTCATTGTTGTGATAACTCTGGAGCACAGGAATCACAAACATCAAACAACTATTTTCCAGTGTTGCCTCTTGTTTTTGTGTGGTGACATGGGGAGAGTTGGGCTTTGTGTCCTCTTTCAAAACAAAAGGAGGGGATTCCAGTTAAAGAGCAGGGACCTTATTTTCCTTTTGCAGGATCTGAGTAACTTCCATTGAAATTTCTTGTATTCTGATGGGGGAAAAACTGAGATCCCGGAGTGCTAACAAATACTTAGGGACTTGGTGGAAGCGCATTGTTTGAGTATTGGATAAAGCCTTGAAGAACAGACTGCAGCAGACATTCAGCATTGGCTACAACAGGGAGAGAGACTAGGTGTGAGTGAGCTAGATCTGTTTCTAGCTCTAGTTTCTTTATTCTTCAGTCTCATCATCATCATATTCAAAAGTCAAGATGATGGTGAAGCGAGGGAGACGTGCTTTACTCTGTTCACTTTCTACTCCAGGAATGTGCGCGCAGATTTCAACAAGGATCAAGCATCAAAATATTCATGTAAAGTTAATCCACTGCAAACAGCTTGTAAACCTGGTAGGTGAATTCCCCCAGAATCAAAAGGAGGAAAAACCAAGCCTTAAACTAGTTTAACAGGCTTGTTCTGTGCTGGGTCATTTCCTGCTTCCCTGTGCCAAGCATCAGTTAGAAGCAAGCCAAGTCATTGAGACATTTTTCATGGATGATTAGAAAATTGCAACAAGTGATGCAATTTGGAGGACAGGGAGCTGGAGTGGATCGTGATAGGTTCTGGGGAGGGTCTTGGAAAAAGTGGGATGGACTAGGATCTGCCCCCCCACCTCTTGCTGGGCTTATAAAGCCATCAACAACTCAGGTGAGAGAAACGGAGTCAGGGAGGAGTTGAGGAACAGGCTCTTTCATTGTGCAGCTCTGAGCAAGGAATGTCCAAGGGCTATTAAAATCTCAGACAACGTGCTGTCCCTTGGGTGATTATATCTCTGCATTTCCCTTGTCTCTGTGGCCAAAGATGCTGCTGAAGTTTTTTCTGAGTGCCCTTGTCAGTCACCTAACAGCTGCATATGCTCCTGAACTGTAAGAAATACCATGTGCTTTACTAATGATATGTGTTTGCTGTGAATCATTCATTTACTGAAGGGTTTGGTGGCACAGTTAGAAAATACTGCTGCTGCTGCTGCCACCTTTTTTATCTGGAGGCCTAGGATGAATTCTAACTTAGATTGGATGATTTAGTTGGGGATTGGTCCTGCTTTGAGGAGGGGGGTGGACTAGATGACCTCCTGGGGTCCCTTCCAACCTAATCTTCTTTGATTCTGTGAAATGAGTTGATTGTTTCTCATGTGAGCACAAAACAGACTTTTTACACCTTGCTAAACTACCACAAAATGTAACATGTCTGAGCTTATATGCGTAGGAAAGAGAACAGTAATAGCAAGGTGTGGTGTGATAGGTATGGGCTTCCAGGATTCATAACATGGGGGGGCTGCAGAGCGGGATTGAGGGGCATCGGCAGAGCTGTGTGAGAAGCTCAGGAATAGCAAAGTGGCTGCGAGGGATTACAGGCAATTAGCAGAGCTGTCTGGGGTCCTATGTTAGATCTGAACCTATAATGAAAAAAGTCTTTTACTTCTCAATAACCATTGTCTGACCTCTCCCAAACAGGTTGTTCCTTCCTATCTGCCCCCTTGTCTCTTGAATGAAATTGTGTTATTTGGTTTTCATAGACAGTACCTCCTGATGGTGCCATCAGTGCTGCAGAGCAGCTCTCCGGATCAGGCCTGCCTGCACTTCCACAACCTCAATGAATCGGTATCTGTGAGTGTCATCCTGGAGTACAGTGGTTCCAACACCACTATTTTTGAGCAGCCTGTAAGAGGAAACTACTTCTTCCAGTGCATCAGATTCATGGTACAGACTTTAATTTACGTTTCAATAAAGAAAGAAAAAGTAATCTTGGAAAATGTGTGTGATCAAACAAGTGACCTTACAGAATTAGTGATGGGAAAGGAAAGGGTAAAGTAGAGGAGGGAGACTAAGGGAGAAATAAAAGCTGGAAGAAATGAGAAGGGGTGGAGGCAGAGGAGAGCAGCACTGTGAAAGAAGAGAGGGATATGGGAAGACAGAAGCAGTATAGATCTGAGAAAGAGACCGAGCTGGCAGTGGAACTGGAGTGTGGGCTGCCTCCATAGTACACTTTATGCTGCAGGTAGACAGATCCTGGAGAGAATGGTCTAAGCTGAACATTCTCCCCCTTATATTTTGCATCCCTCCCAGGTTCCTCGTGCCACCTTTTCCCCCTTGGCTTTCATCACTTTCTCTGCCAAAGGCACGACAGTCAGGCTGGCAGAGCGGAGGTCGATGGCTATTCAGAATGTGGACAGCGTTGTCTTTGTCCAGACAGACAAACCCATCTACAAGCCGGGACAGACAGGTGAATGTGGATTCTGCTTTACTTAATGTCATTTCCTCTGGGAACGAATATTCTGAGCTAGAGTGTGAGAGAACACTGCTCTGCAAAATTCAAGTCAGAGCAGACAATGTTGTGGGTTTGGCTGACTACTCAGCACCTTAAAGTAAAATGATTGCTAATGTGTGCAGTGGAGCTGAGGAAGCCACCCTCAGACACAAGAGAGCACCTGGTGGGTGACTGTCAAAATCCCAACTCATTCCTCAGTCTTTATTCACTCTCTTTCCACAGTCACTCCCTTTGTCCCCTGCTTTCACTGCTGCTGCCTCATTATGGTTTCCAGGCATTCGTAGTCATTAATAGATGCGTAGAGCCAGGGCCAGCTCTAGCCATTTCGCCACCCCAAGCACAGCGGCACAGATGCTCCACCGGTGCCACGGGACCAGCGGACCTTCTGCAGGGACGCCTGCGGGAGGTCCACTGGAGCCGCCTGCCGCCCTCCCGGCAACCAGCAGAGCGCCCCCCGCGGAATGCCTCCCCAAGCACGCACTTGGCGCTCTGGGGTCTGGAGCCGGCCCTGCGTAGAGCACTGCCCAATGGCTTTTTAGTTATAGTTCCATGCCTGTGGCCATGACTGGCTCTCCAACTTCAAGGGCATGGCGAGTACCCAATTGGAGAGGCCGTGAAGGAAGATCCTCACACAGAATTATCTGCTGTGCAGACACTGGGGAATCACTTCTGAATCAGGCAAACTGCTCTAATCAGAGATGGCTGCTTCTTAATAACACTTGCACTTTTATGTGCTCAAAGCTCTGTGCAGAGATTAACTAGATTAATGCTGACATACCCCTACGGGGGAGGTTGGCACATTGTACAGTGGAGAAATGGAGATGAAAAAGAGGATTTGCCTAAAGCCACTCATGGAGTCAGTAACCGAACTCGGGCTATCTAACTACCAACCCACTCCCTTTCCTTCAGTGGGCTGGAAAAACTTCTGGAGAAAAGCATTCTCTCCTGTTAGGGGAATTCAGTCCCATGGAAGGTTATACCATGGAAAGCCCTCTTCACTGTGGGCACAAATCCTAGCTGTGATTTACTTGTTCCTTTTTCAAGAGGGGAGTGCTGGAAAACCAGCTGAAATGTGGGTATGGACCAAACTGGAGCTCAGAGATAGAGAAGAGCTATGTTGATCTCTTGCCCATGTCTTTTCAGTGCTGTTTCGAGTTGTCGCTCTCGATACCCATTTTAGGCCTGCTCAGGAAATGGTGAGTGTGGCCAGGGACCAGAATTATCCAGGATCTCCACCTGGATGGTAAATTGGTGGGTGTCACCCCATCAGCCCCAGTCCAACCTTTAAATATGCACTTATTGAACAGAATTGGAGCTGAATTTCTGCAGTAATCGAAGGAGAAATTCATTTGAATGGAACTTTAACACTGCATGTACAAAGTCCTGCCCTTACATGCAGCAGCCACACAGAGCAGCACTAGCATGTAGACGGCTGTGCACCTGGCAGAAGAGCCCTCCTGCTACTGCTGGGCAAGGGGCTTCAAGGAGAGTCTGTGCCTTGCAATGCCAGGTGATCTTTACTGCTCCAACAAGCAATTTCACTTGGCCCACTCCTACTGTCCCCATTTAGCATGTGCCGCCCATGGCAACAGGCTCACTAGCCATCTGCAAGGGGAGAGAATCTAGACACTGCCACCAACAGACTGTCTTGGGGATATGATACTTAGTGCAACACATGGAGGGGTCCTGGCTGGCTTCTTGAGTGGGAAGAATAGGCTTCCTCCTCTTTATTCTCATCCTTCACCTGTGCAGGAGAGAACAGGATTTTGCCCTGTTGAAAGGTGCTAGATAATCTGAGAGCGTGGATGGATGAGACAGAGGAGGCCTGATTCTGATCTTAGAAACAGCATTGTAACAGTAACTGTACTGCTCCTGGTTTGCACCAGTACAAGTGAGATCAGAATCTGTTCCAGGGTGTCTTATGCCCTCATCTCCTCTTCTTTTTATACGTTATCTTCAGCATTTAGGGCCAAACCTTGTGTTTCTTACTCAGATAAAATTCCTACTGAACTTATTCAAGTGAAAATCTTGCTTGAATACTCACTATAGATTTAGGCCCATAACATCTAAAATTGTTTTAAAAATTGTTATTCATTCAATGCTGAAGCAACTATTATTGTTTCCTCAAACACTTACAATCTCTTTCTCTGGTCTCTTTTTCAGTATCCCTTGATCACCATTCAGGTAAGAGACTTGCTTTTTAAAATGTGTCACCTATAAACCTGAAATTCTGAGTGTGTGAGAGAGATATACTTAACTGGCCACATTCTGCTCTCAGATCCACTGGTAGAAATGCACAGTATTTCTATGGAATCCAGTGGAGCAAGTCCAGCTTTACAAGTAGAGTTTAGCCCAATAATAGTTAAAATTATCCTGTTCATATGGTATTTCTATTTCCCCACCTTCCTATCAAGAGTTCCAATTGCTTTGATTTATAGTTTGCGTAACTTGCCCCTGCTGAAAAGCAAGGAACCATTGTAGATAATGGATGCAATTACTAGCTGCTTTGGACCATGCAGTGTTTTGGAAATATATGACACGTTGTGCTTTTGTTAATAAGTGAGAAAGTTTCAGTTCCCTTACAAGCATGCATGTCTGCACGATTTCACTTGTACTGTGAAGTCTAGCCATTAATTGTTGCATACAGTGAAATTTAAACATTACAGAGTTTGACATTGTTCACTAACAAGCACAAGGCAATTGCTAGAGAGTCTTTCTTTTAACCAATGTAGAATGAGAGAGAACAAAAGGCTATGGGAGACCAAATAAGTGTGTGGGAAATGCGGTTGTAGAGTGCCCTCCTGATCCTGTCTCTTCTCTCCTTCCAACTGGGGAAAACTGGACAATGAAGGGGCAGGATGTGGGGAAGGGTTTGTGTGTGGGTGAGATAGGGAAGAAAGATTCCCCTTCTTCACCCTCTCCCACCCCTTCTTCATAACAGCATGGAAAGCTGGAACTTTCTGCAGTATAGGGCAGGGTGGGAGAACGTAGGTTTTATATATTGGTGAAACGGGATAGCAATACTTCCCTAATTCACAGAGATGTCTTGGTTAACATGGTGCAAGCAAACAATATGCATTTTAATACAACATAATGAAAGTGTATACATCTAGGAACAAAGATTGTAGGCCATACATACACAATGGGGGATTCTATCCTGGTAAGCAGTGATTCTGAAAAAAGATTTAGGACTTGTGGTGTATAATCTACTGAACATGACCTCCCTATGCAATGCTGTGGCCAAAAGAGCTAATGAGATCCTTGGATGTGTAAACAGGGGAATCTTGAGTAGGAGTAGAGAGGTTATTTTACCTCTGTATTTGGCATTGGTAAGACTATTTCTGGAATACTGTGTCCAGTTCTGGTGCTCACAACTCAAGGAGGATGTTGATAAATTGAGGAGGGTTCAGAGAAGAGCCACAAGAATGGCTAAAGGATAGCCTCAGAGAGCTCAATCTATTTAGCTTCACAAAGAGAAGGATAAGAGGTGACTTCATTACAGTCTATAAGCATCTACAGGGGACATAGATATTTAATAATGGGCCCTTCAATCTAGGCATAACATGATCCAGTGGTGGAAGTTGAAGCTAGACAAATTCAGACTAGAAATAAGGTGTAAATTTATAATGGTGAGAGTAATTAATTATTGGAACAATTTACGAAGTCTCGTGGTGACAATTGTTAAATCAAGATTGGATGTTTGTCTAAAAAATATCTCTAGGAATTATTTTGAGGGAAATTTATGGCCTGTGTTACACGGAAGTCAGGCTAGATGATCTCAGTGGTCCTTTTTGGCCTTGAAATCTATAAATCTATGAAACGGGGAAGTGTGAGGAAAGTCAAGCTAAATTCAACTAGCAACAAATTTGTAAGGTGGAAAGAGCTAGAAGACTTAGGGCTGATCTACTGTACCACTTAAGTAGATGTAACTTATGTCACTCAGGGGTGTGAAAAAAGACTCCCGCCCCCCCACTGAGCAACATAGGTTATATTGAACTAAGCACTGTCCACACCGGTGCTGTGTCAGCAAGAGATGCTCTCCCACTGACATAGCTTCTGCATCTTGCAGAAGTGGAGGAATTATTGCTGCCAGGAGAGCACTCTCCTGTTGACATAGAGTATCTTCACCAGGCATGCTGCAGCAGTGAATCTGCAGCACTGCAGCTGTGCTGATGTAGCATTGTAGTATAGACTTGCCCTCTGTTATTTATTATAGACAGCATTGATTAGTGTCACATATAGGTATGACAACAACTTACTTTGTGTCTTTGATTCCTGTTGCATGTGCTAATAGCAAAACATTAAGTTCTGTGTCAGCGGGAGACAGGCTACCCATTCTGGGAAATGTCAGCTAGATGGAGGCTCATTAACGCACCAGGCTTCCTTTAAGAAAAATAAACTAGTTGTGTTTGTGCCTATCTTCCTGCTCCCTCTGTCCCCTAGGATCCTCAGGGCAATCGAATCTTCCAGTGGCTGAATGTGACATCTCAGGTGGCCATCGTCCAGCTCACATTCCAGTTAATCAAAGAGCCAATGCTGGGCAACTACCAAATCAACGTGGAAAAGAAATCAGGATCTAGCACTCGTCACTCATTCTCTGTGGAGGAATATGGTAACACCTGCTGTTACTATTGTTTGCACTAGGAAAAAATACTTGGAGTAGGGCCCAATCTGTCATAGTTAGACCCAAATTGCAATTGGATTGCTATCTGTGAGTCTCCTGACTCCATTGTGAATGGACCAAGTCTCTACCCTGTCCTCAGTGGAGTCTAGAGACCTGAGCTGGTGTCCAGACTCACCTCATCTTTGGAGTCTGGGTCTGCAAGTAACTCAAGAACAATACAAATTTGTTCATGAGTTACCTGCAGACCCAAACTTCAGACTAAACTTCATCCCGAAGCATGGCCCTTCCTCGAGTTTGTTTCTAGGACTGCCTCTGTCTTAGTTCATTCTAGCCCAGAGGGACATTCTCAACCAAATTAGAGCCACCAGAAATTATCCTGGATTTTCATACAAGGTTTGAGTGCCTGAGCCTGGGATGACTCAACAGAACAGGCCCACACTCCCTTCTGCACAAGATCTTAGTCTGTGGTCCAGTTTCACTGCAAATTCCAGGGTGTTCTGTTCTGGCTTCTGGTTCAGCCCACTCCAAAGGCAAAGTCTGTTTGCAGAATTCAAAATCTAGAAATCCATCTAGATCCAGGGTTCGCATTTTTAACAACCCCAAGTCTTGGTTATTAGGAACTAAGGTTTTTGCATTGGGGATATCTCTCACAAGAGATACATTTTAACAGCAATGCACCATACTCAACCTGCCAAAGGTACTAACCCCAGTTTGCTAGGTCTTTGGACCAAGACTGCAGCCCTGCACAAGTCCTTCTTTTGGACTGTTCATACTGCAATCAGGAAGTATGACTGCAGCCTGTGTAGACATCCCTGAGCTAGCTTTGAGCTAGCTAGCAGTAGGGGCTGCAGCTGCTAGAGTATGAATCCAGGGTCTTGGGTGGGTGTGGTTAACCCAGGCAACTCCCCCGTTACCTCTGCACTGCTGAGGCTTCACTGCTATTGCTACTCTGGCTAGCTTTGATCTACATGCACTGCAATCACATCATGTGACTGCAGCATATGCTCTATGTCTCTAGGTATCTTTCAGCAATTGAACTCCACTTGTTTCTCCCCTTTTTGCCCCTTTTTTCTTCCCAGAGACATTCTGACACTAGTTGTCTTTAATAAATGTGCATTTGAGAACTAGAGAGAAGAAAAATAGTAAAAAGCCAAAGAACAGAAGTTAAACATCTCATCTAGGTGCAGGCTGTGAAAAAACTCCTTCTAGGCAGCTTATGGAACTTGAGTTACAAACATTAAAGGTTGGCACTAGGAACTAACCTTTATCCTAGCAGCACTCACTAGCTTTCTCAGCACATAGTGAGAAGTCTAAACACTGCTTGTTTTATGGCTTATTCTTCCTTAAGTAGCACCTCAGAGCAAATCCATTACTTGTATGTCAGGTTTACTGATAGCTAGTGGAGCATTTTCACCACAATCCCCAAGTGTTAGATCATTTTCTTGGTCCCTTTCACCAACTCAATTCAGAGCACTCTAGTTCCCACTTGCTGTGTGTTAGTAGTAACTAAACAACTTTGATGGTCCATTTCTCGCCTAGGAGCTAATGTGCCTTTTCCCCTCCAAACTAGTGCTACCAAAGTTTGAAGTTACGGTCAATGCACCAAAAAGCGTCTCAGTCCTGAATCCTGATTTGACAGTGAAAGTTTGTGGTGTGTAAGTATCTGATACAATGTTGCAGAGAGGCTGGGGGCAAGGTGAGACCTTCCCAGAAAGACAGACATGAGGGCAGACGTATCAGAAGAGGGGGAGGAGGACAAAGCAATCAGGCCATCAGAAGAGGCTGATCAATATTGATTTTGGGGGCAGCGGCCTACACTTATTTGTGTTCCTCTGGCTTGTGGGTGGATGGGAATCTTATAGTTTGCACGGGTGTATCGTGGGTTGTACACATTATCTGCTTCCTCACTGGCCCCTTGGGATGGGCTCACCCCTCCCCAGTGGTTGTTTTAGGAGTAGACTCTGTAAGCCAGCCAGTAGCAAGGAGTTAAAGCCCAGCAATGGATTCAGCATCCAAGCAGGCTATGGGTCCCTGAGCTGACGCTATCCAGTGTAGCTGAGAGCAGTTGGGTTCAGTCCTTTAAAAGGGATGAGTAACTCTCACACAAGGAGATTATTACATCAAATCTAAAGGTGAAATCCTGGCCCAACTGTCATCAAGGGGAGTTGATTTGCCTTCCTCTGTCTCAGAGGATCAGCTTCATCCCAGGACATCAGTGGACTCACCCCAGACAGAAATTGGGCCCCAAATGTTGGTAGCAGTGATTTTTAAAATATGAAGTTTAAAAAGTAGAGGTAGGCTTAAGATTGCATTTAAACTTCCCCAAAGCTCAGAGAGTTACTCAGATCCTGGGTTTGGTTCAGACCTGGGTCTATTGCAAAACTGATGCAACTGTCATCAAAGTATTCCAGAGCGGATGGCCCAAAGGCCTGGACAACAGTATACCCGCTTTCTGTACCTTTAGGGAAATAGATTATTGCACAGGAAGCTTTAGAGTTCATCTGTGGGAAACTGAACTGCACTGCAGAAGAGAATCAAGTGTCTGTGAAACGATGTTTACTAATGTGGGAGATGCTAAACTGTTTTAGGGGAGACCACAGGCCAGAGGTCTGGATCAGCATGGCCAGAGAAAGGTCTTGGACCCCCAATCATTGTCCCCCACACTCTGCAACATGCTGCTGAGCCTGCAAATCAAATGACAAGTAGCTCTTTGACGGCTAACCATCTTCCTTTCCTGCTCCTCTTGTGGTCCTGGCTATGTAGAGCCTGGCAAAATATCTCAGTCTGAACTTTTTCCCAGTCAAACATGCCAATTCAAAGACACCAAAGCATTTTGTATATTCATGTCAGTTTAAATTCACTCAAAGATATGAAAACATTCAAACATTTTGTTCTGACATTTTGGAAATAAAACATTTCTATTTTTGATTAAAAACAATGTTTTGTTTAGAAAATTCCTTTTTAAATTTTTTTTTAGTAAATTCTTGAAATTGAAACAATTTTTGTTGACTTTTTAATTGCCAAAAAATGTGAAAATTTTCATTGTCCATTCTATCTAATACAGATTTTTTTACCCCTGATTTTTTGGAATGGCTAGCAAACCGAAAAATCCCTTATTCACTCAGCTCTGCTTACATGACTGTGGCAACAGGCTAATGAAGCAGCTACAACTTCTCTGCTCTGCTGGTGCATCACTCACCTCAGCCTCAGGTGGCATCAAGTTGAAACATCAAGTGAGTGAGGTCTTGAGGAAGGGCAGGAGCTGCTGGTGGACTGCGGAGAAAAGAGGGGAGTTGGCAATAAACAACAGCGAAAGCAAAGAAAATGTTAAATGCATTGAAAAGGAAAAAAGGCAAGATGAAAAGGAGAAATGAGAGAGAAAACAAGCAGAACAAAGGAATGAATATAGCAGATGCATGAGGACATGGAGGGAAAGGGCTGCATCATAGAAAGGCTGGGAATCACTGTTCTAAGAGCAATGTGGAGGCCCCTTCATGGGGCACAGATTTCCCTGTTTGAGGAAATGATAGGATATTTTATTAGAACAAATGAGTATGGGGCAATGGAGATGCTAAGGAATAAACTCAGCTGCAATGTCCTCAGACACTGAAAGGTGTACAGATGTTGGCATGAAAATTCACACCATTGCTGCTCACAGGTAATTAACCTTTCTGCAGTATTCAGAAATCTAGCCAGAAAGCACACAAAATTACTCCCTTCTCTGGGTTCCCAGGCGTGGTGCGGGTCCTGGGTCTGTAGCTGCACATTAGCTCAGGTCAGTCTCTTGAGCCCCTAATTCACTGTTCTGTTTTCTCCTCCACCAGGTACACCTTTGGCCAGCCTGTCGAGGGGAGAGCCCAGCTCAGTGTGTGCAGGGATTTCAGTTTGTATGGAAACTGCAAGAGAGACCCACTTTGTCAATCTGTTACCAAAGATGTATGATACACAATAGCCATTTAAAAAAGATTCCTTTCCTTCCTGCCTCTCCTCTTTTTCTCTCCCTTCTAATGCAGAGAGCACAGGACTGAGACTCAGGAGACCTGGGTTCTCATCTCTGCTCTGTCACTGGCCTGCTGGGTGACCTTGAGCAAGTCATTTCATCACTCTGTGCCTCAGTTTCCCTATCAGTAAGGTAGGGATAATGATACTGGTCTCCTTTGTAAGATGCTTTGAGATCTATGGGAAAAAGTGCTAGAGAAGAGCTTTATATTATTATTATCTTTGCCTCCTCTCCCCAATCTTCTCTTGATCTTTGAACATAAATTGTATTTTAACTAGTTTTGACTCTTCTCCACCTATATGTGAGTGGGGTGTGTTCTATGGGTGAGTGGATAGCTTTGGGATAGAATCACAGACAATTTCCCCAATATATCCGGGGCTGATGGGGTCCTTGGTTACATGGAACTCACTGGCTAAATATCTGTCTAATCTAAAATGCCAGTGTCTCTAGGGCTCCAGGCATCTTAGGAACTAGCCACAATCTAGATAAAGGTACTTCCAGAATCATAGAGGAAATATCCTTCATTGAAATAATATTGAGATGGTTGTGTGCACTAGTTAAACATATTAGAATCTGTCTCATGGGGAGAACGGATGTTGACCAAGACACTGGGTTCTCTACAGCTCTTGGAAAAGTAGCATAAGATGGCTTCTCTTCAGGAAGAGTGAGAACTGCTCCCAACCTCTCCCTGAAAAAACAGGACCTTTAAAACAGCACGGTCTGCCATCCGGCATTGCTGTCCTGCAATGTTAGCACTCAGTGCCTTCTTCAATACAGGATACAATGGCAGGGAGCTTGTTTAAAGTCCAGAGGGCAGATTCTAACAGTGCAGTGTTTCCAGGCATTGGGCATAGCCCCAGAGAGTCAGCAATGGATAGGAGCCCAAGTCTTAGTGAGGAATCTGTACCCAGGTTCTGCTGACCCAGAGACAAGAGACCTACCAGCTAAGCCAGGCACAAGTATATCATAATGGTCTTTTGTATGAATATTCTACTGTTATCTTTGCTTAATGGAGTAAGCCAACACCCTCTTTGCCCCCTTTGGCAAGAAGATCCCCAGTTCTCCTGACCCTGCACAGAACTTGGCTCTTTCCCTGCTCACTGACTGTTCCCTTCCTTCTCAGATGGGGAAGGATGGCTGCATCTCCCAGGTCTTCAGCTCCAAGATCTTTGAGCTTAATCGCTCTGGGTACCAGATGAACCTTGATGTGAAAGCAATTGTGACAGAGAAAGGAACAGGTAACACCATTCAATCAGTCAGAGACTGAGGTACAATGGAAAAGGGTGTTGGGGAGAGAAAGACTGCTCTGTGGGTCAAGGCTTTGGCTGCCCAGAGCAAGGTTTAATTCCCAGTAGGGTGACCAGATGTCCCAATTTTATAGTATCAGAGGGGTAGCCGTGTTAGTCTGGATCTGTAAAAGCAGCAAAGAATCCTGTGGCACCTTATAGACTAACAGATGTTTTGGAGCATGAGCTTTCGTGGGTGAATACCCACTTCGTCAGATGCATGTAGTGGAAATTTCCAGGGGCAGGTATATATATGCAAGCAAGCTAGAGATAATGAGGTTAGTTCAATCAGGGAGGATGAGGCCCTGTTCTAGCAGTTGAGGTGTGAAAACCAAGGGAGGAGAAACTGGTTTTGTAATTGGCAAGCCATTCACAGTCTTTGTTTAACCCTTTGTTTAATTTTATAATGACAGTCCTGATTTTGGGTCTTTTTCTTATATAGGCTCCTATTACCTGCTAACCCCCATCCTGATTTTTCACATTTGCTGTCTGGTCACCCTAATTCCCAGAGAAGATCCATTTTATAAACACAGTGACAAACTATTTCCAAGGCAAACACTTAGTTGGTTAATTTGTCTCTATTTATTTAAATAATGTTAAATTCAAGACTAATTAACGTCTCATCTTCATCCTGGGCCTGTCTTGCAGGTGTGCAGCTTAGAGGCTCTGCCTACATTTCCATAACCCAGGTCCTGGGCAGTGTGCGGTTTGAGAACATGGATCAATCCTACAAAAGGGAAATTCCTTACTTTGGACAGGTAGGCCAGCAGCAAAGGATCCTCTAGGACAAACTACTGTATCCAGGGTTATAGAAGGGGTCTATGAGGTAGGGGAGCTGTGTATTGGGGTCCAGCAATGTGACCTTTGGTGAAAGACTTTTGGAGGTTTTCTTCCCCAAAGCTTCATTCTTTCTAATTAGACTGCACAGTTTAAAACAAAAGAATTATTTGTCCATCCTTGGCTACAGTTCAGTTCTTCAGCTATTCGATGGGAATCTCTGACTACCAATGAGTTTACTGCCTTTGTTCTGAGATCTTGTCTATAATGAGGGAAATATTTTGTGTTTAAAAAAATGTTAACTAACATGATTTTAACTGCATGTCAAATGTGATTTAAGTTTTTCCCCCCACCCCAGAGCTTTGGCTATGACCAGTTAACTGGAGCTAATTAAAGTTGGTTTTCTTAATGTTGGAAAACAACAGTTTTTGTTTTAATTCAATGAAAAATGCATTTTTTTGACCAAAAAAGTTCACTTAGCAATTTTTTTATCTCAAAATTTTTCATTTTGTTATGGTGGAGAAAATGCTCCATTTTTAAAATTCTGTTTTTTTCAACTAGAAGAAGGAAGGGGCAAATTAAAGTAAGATAAAGTTGGAAAAAGAATTATTTTCTCTTTTTAATTTTTTTCACTGGCAAAATTTCAATATATGTTGACAGAGCAGTGTATATCTGAGCTTGAGCCTAGGCTCAAGTCAAACCCCTCTTGTGTCCACACCAACTGTGCAAACGAAGGACTCTGACCATGGTCACAGGAACCTGCAGAGCTGGAAGGGCTGAGCCCATATTAAACTGGGACCTAAGTTCTTAGCCCTATTGCTTTCCTGTGGGCATGTAGTCCCCCCTTGACTCAGATTCTGGAAGTCCCCCTGATGTATCCCGGTGTTCCAGGGGGCAGAGGAGCAGCACTGCAGGCAGCCAGCCTGCCATTACTGCTTGTCTGAGTGCGCTCCCCCTTTCTGCTCCAGTTCCTCCTCGCTGCTTGTGGAGCTTGCCCCAAACAGGGAACAGAAGTGACAAGGGGAAGCAGCTTCCAGCTGCCAGGATGTTGGGAGTCATCTGTCCCTGAGTTGGGAGCCCTGCCATTCCCTCTCCTTGCAGGGTAGCGTTTGGTCCTCACTTTGCTCTCTGGCCCTTGCTCCTAGGCCCCCCTGGGGCAGCGTATACTGGACAGACTGCATTGGGCTAGTACTGGGCGAGTGGTAGACAGCCCCAAAGCTTCCCCACAGCTAGAGACGGATTAAGATATATTGGAGCTCTGGGTAAAAAGAACATTGGAGGCCCCCTACATCCCCTTCTGCCATGGGTCCCTTACCCTCCTCTTCTTCCAAGGCTCCACCCCCGGTCTGGCCACAGGCCAGGCCATGGTAAGAGCTGCCCAGGGAGCCTGCACTGCTGTGGGGAGCCTTGAGCACTCTGCTCCCCTTCCCAGGGCAGGTGGAGGGTCTGGGATTCCCCACAGTTGCCCAGGCTCCCTGGATGGCTTTTACCACAGCCTAGGACAGTGGTCCCCAAACTGTGGGGTGCACTGCCTTAGGGGGACACAGAGGAATATTCGGGTGGAAGGTGCAGTAGATTAGCCTCCACAGGGAGTGGGGAGGGAGTGCCAGCCATCCCTGCTCTACCCCCAGGTCCGCTCCGGACCTACTCCAGCCCTGCCGCCAACTCCAGCAGCGGCTGTGCTCCTGGCCACACCCCAGCCGCACCTCTGGCCATGGGCCTACTCCTGGACCCCAACTGCAGCCCCCCCCACAACCCTGGCTCCTGCTCCCAGCTCTAGCCCTGGCTCCCTGAGGCATGCAGACCATGTAAGCGGGGGGCACAACTGGAAAAGTTTGGGGATCCCTGGTCTAGGGTCAACTGATCACAAGCTGGCAAGAGTAAATAGTACAAATCCTCAGTTTTGCCAAAAAGGGACTCGAGGGAGAGTTGGGACTCAGCCCAAGCCTGTACAGGGGAGGAGGGAGCTTGGGCAAGTAGCTCAGGCTGGCTCCATGTGTGGGAGAGGGGGCTTAGCCAGCTCCTCATGGGGGTTGGGGGGAATATACTCATTCACTCTCTACACAGGCTCCGTCCGTCTTCCAGCCTGGCAGGGATGTGGCCTCAGGGGAAAGAGGAGGAGTAGGTCAGAGGAGCAGGGCAGAGGCTGGGAGGTGGTAAGGAGCAGTGGGGTGGGACCACAGTGCCAGTGAGCCTGTGTGGCCCCCAAATTAGCTGAGGCCCCTGTACGGGCCTGTACGGTAATCTGCCACTGGCCAGGCCACAGCCTCCCATGGTGGCAGCTCTGGCTACCTCTTCGCTGTGGGGAAGTTGTGGGGCTGGCTCACACTTGCCACCCTGACAGTGCACACAGCCTGGGCACCCCTGCCCACTCTGCCTCAGGGAGGGCAGGGGAGCTCTGGAGCAAGGGTCAGAGAGCAGAGTGGGACCAAGTGGTGACCCTGAAGGGAGGGAGAGCAACAGAGCTCCCCACTCAGCTCAGCCAGGGGGAGTGATGATCCCCTGCAGGGCAGTCACTTGGTCCCCACTTTACTCTCTGGCTCCCTGCCATCCCTGAGGCTGCATGTGCAGGGGCATTCAGGCAGTGCACACTGTCAGCATGTGGGAACCAGCCCCTAAACTCCCTTGCAGCCTCCTATATATCCCTTATCCCTGCCTTTTGGAGTGCGGCTGGGGCAGGAGTCAGGGATCCCTAGGGAGTGCTGGTGCACACTGCATCCAAAGCCCTGGGGATACATTTCACCACAGCATAGCCAGCAGCAGTGAGGCTGGGGTGTGGGTGTGTTTTTCTCCTGAAACCTACATTTTATGTCAAACTTTTAAGCAAACAGAAAAAAATAAATAAACAACCAAACAAAAACACCTTCATAGGACATCCCAATTTCAGAAATTAAGAACTGCAGTTTCATTTTAATAATTTGACAGCCCTGGATCCTGATGCCCTAATTATCCTCAGAACAGGTGCACATGGGCATTGTCCAGCCACCGTGACTCAGCCTAGAGGTGGAGATCTCCATTTTCAGATTAGATGGTAGTACAGTATGAAGCAGTAGTTCTCAGACTTTTGTACTGGTGATCCCTTTCACATAGCAAGCTTCTGAGTGCGACCCCCCCGCTTATAAATTAAAAACACTTTTTTATATATTTAATACCATTATAAATTCTGGATGCAAAGTGGAGTTTGAGGTGGAGGCTGACAGCTCGTGACCCCCCATGCAGGGCCAGCGCTTCCATTTAGGCGACCTAGGCGGTTGCCTAGGACACCAGGATTTGGGAGGGCGGCATTTTGCCACCCTCGGCGGCAATTCAGCGGCGGGGGGTCCTTCCGCGCTCTAGGTCGTCATCGGCAATTCTGCGCCAGGTCCTTCACTCGCTCCGGGACCCGCCGCTGAAGTGCCCCAAAGACCGGAAGCATGGAAGGACCACCTCTGCCACAGAATTGCCGCCAACAACCGGGAGCGGAGGAAGGACCCCTGCCTAGGGCACCAAAAACCCTGGCGCCGCTCCTGCCCCCATGTAATAACCTTGTGACCTCCCCCTAGTTTGAGACCCTGTGATATAAAGCTTTCTCAAACTGTGCAGTTATTCTACTGAGACAAGTTTCAGAGTAGCAGCCGTGTTAGTCTGTATCCGCAAAAAAAAACAGGAGTACTTGTCACACCTTAGAGACTAACAAATTTATTTGAGCATAAGCTTTCATGGGCTACAGCCCAACTTCATTGGATGCATCTGAAAGCTTGTGCTCAAATAAATTTGTTAGTCTCTAAGGCGCCACAAGTACTCCTGTTCTTTCTGCTGAGACAGTTACCAAAGGAGCAGTTTATGTATTCATGTGCTCCTTGTGGGCACCTGAATTCCTAGTATCACCATAGTTAGGAAACAGGGTGGGCAGTGGAGTTTTCCCACAGTGTAGCACATTCCTAGGGCTACAGTGTTGACATTGGCGGTGGGGTGGGGGGCTAGGCACTTTGCAATATGCTTACTTCCACACAGGTCTGTGAATTGCAGTTTGGACACCAGAGCCCTAGGTCTGAGCACCAGTCAACAAATTCTTAAGTCAAGGTTAAAATGAAATGTAGATGCTCAAGCCCAGGATTCCGTGAAATAGGTCAGCTGACTTAAGCCCTACTAACCCTAGGTTTACATTGCTGTGTAAACATACCTTGAGAGAGAGAGAGAGTGTGTGTGAAAGTATTACTTTTAAAAGTGAAAGTGTTACTTTCTCTGCAGGTGTTGCCTTTCACTTTTAGAAGTTCAAGTACTACTCCCCCTTGCTTTTTAGTCCTCCCCCTTCCCCATTTGCACACTTTTTCCAATGGAAAACTAGAGAAAGGGAAAAAAGAGAGGGAACTCCACCTCACCCTCCAACCGAATGAAAGCAACTAACCAGACAAAATGAAACAAAAGAAAGACGCTCCCAAAGCAAACACCAATCCCATTCCTAAAACAAACTGAAAGAAGGTAGGCCTTTTATAAAAAATCATTTTAAAAGTATGGGAAAGTACCAAAATTACAGGCATATCTTCAAATGATTCATTTTCTAATTTTTGAAAAATGAAAGTTTCATCAAATTAATTTTTTTATAAAAAAAAAGTTTGGCAAAATCCAATTTTTCAGTGAAAACTCTTTTTGTTAAAAAGTTTTGATCATCTCTACTGCTAATACATTTTTAAACACAACTGTCTTTGTATACAGTAAGGAAAAAATGAGTTTATCATCAGCTGATGTTTTCTAATGCAATGCTTTTTCCCAGCAAAGACAAAAGTCAGATTAGGTCTTTGGTTCCCAACTCTGCTTCATTACTTTATGCTCCAGGGATCCTGAACAGGGAGATAGCTTGTTACCTGTTGGTAATTTAAGTTGGATCCCAGCACCCTGGCAATAGAGTATAATGAAATGCCATTTTTATTTCCCATACAATCTAGTTCTGGGTTTTCTGGCTCCCATTGGATGGCATTACATTCTGAAAAAGAGCCACACTATTATTATTCTTGAACACATGCACGCATGCACACAGACTCAAAACACAATTCAATTACTAGGCTTCTGGAGTCTAGCTAATGGAATAAGGGGTTATATAAACTCTACATTTCCCAAACAGCTCACAGTCTAACATATGAATAGCAAGGATGTGGGATTAGAACCAGGGCACATAGTGGCTGGAAGCTGGAGTGGGTTCAAAATCCAGAGATGAAAGAAGAAGGTGTCCAGCAAGTGGGAAGGAGTCCTTGAGCCATGAAGAAGAAGGTAGATGAGAAGTGTGTGCCCTTACACTAGGAATGAGGAGTGGGGAGTGAGCGGGCAGGGCATGGCGGGAGTGGAGGGAACTGTGTGTGGTGTAAGTGAAGCAGTGCGCCTGAGGAAGTTCTACACAGGCTAGGTGGCTGCCATGATGTTGTGATAGCCATTTTAACTCTTGGATATTTGTTTTTGGTGGTAGGGTTGTATTAGATGGAAAACAAACACAGGCAAAACACACATATCTATACTCAAATGGATTAGGAACTTAACATTGGTCTTCTACCTCCCTGAGACCCTCACATCCCCTTTTCCTTTAGATCAAACTGGTAAATGAGGATGACTCGCCCATGGCAAATGAGGTTGTTCAGCTGCTCCTCAATGACAAGAATGTGGGCAACTATACCACAGATGGGAATGGCACCGTTCAGTTTTCAATTGACACTTCTGAAATGTTCAATCCTCAGTTTACCCTGAGGGTGAGTACCTGAAGAGCTAATGGGGAAAAGTTGTATTCCCATGAGAGGTACTGTGTTGGGAAGAGGGAGGGCTGCTCTTCACCCATTGCCTAGAACCCGTGTCCAAAAAGGATGGGATGTGGATTGTATTCTGGTGATGAACTGTGCTTTCTTTGGCTCCTTTCATGCCCCAGTGATCACAAAGCACCTTATAAAGTAGTGAGCTAAATATCTCAGTTATTGCAATGATTATAAAAGTAAATACAGCAGCTTTTGTGTGCTCTACAATATCTCAAGCATTAGCTGACCATTGGTAAGAGAGGACATGCTGGACAGGAGCAGTGAGGCAAACTGTTGGGATTTGAAGAAAAAAGGGAATTGATTGATTTAGCCTTTTTCACCTTTTTTCCCACCCCTTTTCTTTGTATCTTGTCTACAAAGTGATTGTGAATTTCACAGATTGGTTTTTCTTCTGCTTCTTTTGGCATTTTTCTGCTTTTTCTGTCACCTCTCTCCATGTTGCTAGAGATGGTCTGCTGTCACTTACACTACCTGGGCAGTTAGCTTTAGATAAAATGCTTTATCAATGGCTTGTGAATTTCAGTCTCTTATTTGTGGCAGTGACTTCCTGTTTCCACTGCCTCCCCAGTGAAACATCAGTTTGTTCTTCTCTCCCTTTCCCCTTTTCTTATCAGGCGATATATAAAACCAACGACAACTGCAATGCAGGTGGTTGGTTGATACCTTACTATCCTGAGGCCTATTACTCTGTCCAGCGCTTCTACTCCCGGACTAATAGCTTTGTGAAGATCAAGTTGGAGCCGAAGGAGTTTAGCTGTGGACAGCAGAGGTCAATCACAGTGCACTATGTCCTGAACAAATACAGTTACAGGAAGATCACCAGTGTGAAATTCTACCATGTGGTAAGTGCCAGGTGGCTTCTGTGAGTCCCTAAAAGATCTTGGTCTGGGATCTGCCCAGCAAAGCCCCAAGCACCAATATCTCAAGTGATTGATCTACTGGGTTATAGGTAGCAGAGATGCTTTTTAGGCTAAACTCTTCCTTGATTCACATTGCTGCACAGCCTGGCAAACAGGACTACAAAAGCAGGAATAGGAATGTGGTGGTTTGGCAGGATTGTATCTGTGTGTGGAAAATCTAACCTATCTACCCCTGGACATGCTATACCTGACTTCATATTGAGTCAAATAGTTAAAACAATCCTAACTGCATGCTTCCCATTATCAGACTGGGTTGTTCCCCCATCCCCTATTGTCTCCCATCTCATGGTGTCTTTCTGTGCACAGGTGATGGCGAAGGGCAAGATCGTCTTCAGTGGCAAACAGCATGTCAGCACCAGTGGTGGTAAGTATAGTTTTTGATGCAAAGATAATGAGAAATAGGGAATGAGGCAGAGCTTCTGGAATCTGTGCAACAGGCAGGACTAGCATAGCACCTCTCCCCACATGTGTGTGTGGTGGAGTCAGGCTGGTAATCATCACCTAGAAGACCCCTATTGAATTAAGAATGGCTGCCCAACCCATCAAACTATCCACAAAGGCAATGGGGGGAAGCAGCCTATGTCACCCCTGGGGAAGTAATGGCCTATGGAGATCCTCCCAGAAGAAAACTCCTGAGGAGATGCAGAGTGTGGCTAAGAGAATAAGGAAATAGCACGTCTTGTGAGATGTCAGCCATTGGGATGTTGGATCTGAATTCTGTTCTGGAATCTGACTGGATTCCTGATACACCTTCAAACCCTAACTTTAACTTTGATGGCATCTGAATTTGAATCCAAACCCACAACCATATCAGTCCATCTCCACAGTATTTCCTTTATATACCATCTCAGTCCCCTTCCCATTTTACACACATCCCAGCTAGGATGGCAGCTTCTAGAACAGTTTCTCTGTGATTCTCTTTTGAATTGTCCCTTTCTTCTCAGCATCTCTAAAAGGCACTTTCTCCATCCCGCTCACTGTCAGTGAGAAGCTGGCTCCTGCTGCCCGAATGCTGGTCTACACCGTGCACCCTGCCAGGGAGCTAGTAGCCGACAGTGCCAGATTCCAGATTGAGAAGTGCTTCAAGAACAAGGTGAGTGAACATAAGATGTTTCTATGGCTGTATAGTTCTTTCCTATGGGAGACCTTTATTTCCCCCCTGCATGTCTGCTCCAATCTTACCTTCTCATTCCTTGTGCTGTTTCTGATCTTCTCTTACTGTGCCATTCATCTCCTTTTCCACTCAGTCTCATGCCTTTACTATACTGCCCCACCCTGCTTACCCCTGGCTCTCATCTCCTGCCCCCCAAGTGCCCATTCTTTCTTAAAATCCACTTCTTCCAGGAATCCTTCCTAAACTGATCTGCACCTCTCTATCCTCAACTCTTATCCCATGTTTTGTTTATTCAATAGTCAATTCTTCAAGGTAGGGAACATGTGTTACTCTGTTGGCCAAATCCCATTGTACTCAGTATATTTTAATGCCATGATATATTTCTATGCAGTTATAGCTGGGTGAATATTTTTCAGCAAATAGTAAATTTGCCAAAAATGTATTTTTCAGAGCACTGACATTATTTGTGAACTCAGGTTGAATATGGTGAATAGTTGAAACTAAAAACAAAAATTTCAGAAGCATCAAAATAGTACATATGTTTTTAATTTGTTTCATTTGGAAATGTTTTGAGTTTGACATTTAAAACATTTCATTTGACTCCCTCAGGTTGTTTTTGGCTTTTTGTTTCAGTGAGGAAAAAAACAAAAAACAAATCTGCTGTTGAAAACTAATCTTTTTTTTAATTATTGTTCCGTTCAGCCACCAAACCAAAAAATCAGTGATTTTCCTCAGCTCTGCCTACTGCTGAGAGAGTAAGAGTAGAATCACACTGACTGTTCCATGAACACACAAATAGGTTTGGAGCTAAGAGTTCACATTTTCAAATGCTCCTAAATCACTTAGGAGCCGTTTAAACTTTATTCATTATCTAAATATTTACGTCACCTGGGAATTTATTAGGGAGTAACATTTTAAAATGGCTGTGATAATTCTAATTATAGATCAGTTTGAATGTTGTTATAAACTTTCACAGCTCATCTAATTTCTTTTTTTCAGGATTTCAGTTTAAAGGAAAGGCAGTGTAGTGCAGTAATATTTGCACATTAGGGCCAAATTCTGTTCTATCTTACACTGACTCTCATGTGAGTTACACTTAATTCATCCCAGTGTAACTGAGAGAACAATTTGGCTAATAAGATTTTGTTTGCAATTCTAATTATAGTGTGATTTTAATACTGGAAATTTCCTGCTGGACTACATTATCCAAAGTCCATAAACTGAAGCTGGATATGTCTATTATTAGAGGGAAAAAAATAAAGAAGCGGTTTGTTTGCAACAGACACAAAGTGCTTATTGCAGATACATAAATAAATTTCATGGGAAGAGAAAATAGCACAGTAAGCACTTACATTAGGGGAGGCAAAAGTGTGTTTACTTTATTCCTCTAGCTGCTCTGGCTTTCCAGGGCTTTTGAGGGGGCAGTGGTCTTGGCCTGAAGACATTAAAAAAAAAGAAAATGGCAAGAGGTAAAAGTTGGGATACACAGGATGGCAGGCCCTATGTGGGTTGCCAGAGATGGAGAGAAGAACAGGGCCTTCATGGTCACTTCTGGCCCTAGGACAGGGACTCCTAGGAGATTCTGTCTTCTTCATCCTGCAGAAAGAAGAATGAGGTTGTGGCGATGGATAGAGGCCCATCCATCTTGCCACAGGACCTATACTCACTCACAGCAGTCCCTTGAGAGGCAGGATTTAACCCATCTGACACCTCTGCTCAATTCCAGGTCCGGTTGCAGTTCTCCAAGAAGCAGGGGCTCCCAGCCTCTAATGTCAGCCTCCACCTTGAAGCTTCAGCCAACTCCCACTGCGCTCTGCGGGCTGTGGATGAGAGCGTGCTGCTCTTGAGGCCTGAGCGAGAACTGTCTGCTGAGACTGTAAGCCCTCAAGTCCTCTATCCAGCACTGGCCAGGATAATGTGCTGCTTTCTTTGAAATTCATTTGGCTTCTATCTCTCCATACTCTTCTCCCATCCCCTGCAGCTCTGCTGCCTTCCTCCCCATGCCTGGTCTTTCCCAGTTCTGTGGTTTGATTCCTTACTTCTCTCCCCTATAAAAACACTCCATGAGAGGCAAAAGACCCCATCATTCCCTAATGGGCAGAGCCTCTTGCTCCCACCCTCCTCCACCGGCCACTGTGGGAAACGTATTAAAGAATATGTAGATAAGTTATAGGTATTGAAGGAACTAACTGAAGCAATCTTAGAACCATTAGCAATTATCTTTGAGAACTAACAGAGGACAGGGAAGGACCCAGAGGACTGGAGAAGGGCAAATATAGTACTTATCTTTAAAAAAGGGAACAGAGGATCTGGGAAATTGTACTTTGATGCTTGGAAAGTTGCTGGACGAAATTATTAAACAATTGGTTTGTAAACATCCAGAGGATAACAGGCTTATAAGGAATAGCCAGCATGGATTTTCTAAGAACAAAGCAGCCAGATCATCCTAATTTACTACTTTGACAAGGTTCATGGCCTATTGGATAGGGGGGAAGCAGTAGATGTGATATAGTTTACCTTTACCAAAGCTTTTGACAAGTCCTACATCACATTCTCATAAGAAAACTAGGAAAATATGATTTAGATGAAATTACTCTAAATTTGGGGCACAGCATGTTGAAAGTCATCTAAAGCTTGATGACTTGCTGTCAAACTGGGAGGGAGTATGCAGAGGGGTCCCACAGAGGTTATCCCGGAGTCAAGTATTATTCAATATTTTCATTAATGACTTGGATAATGGAGTGTCTAAAGCTTATACAATTTGCAGATGACACCAAACTGAGAGAGGTTGCAAGCACTTTAGAGGACAGGATTAGAATTCAAAACAATATTGACAAATTAGATAAGTGGTTTGAAATCAGGAAGATGAAATTCAGTAAAGTCAAGTACAGTTAGGAAAGAAATATCAAATACACAACTACAAAATGGTGAACAACCGGCTAGGTGGTCATACTGCTGAAAAGGATCTGAAGGTTATTGTTGATCACAAACTGAATATCAGTCAACACTCTAATGCAGCTGCAAAAAAGGCTAATATCATTCTAGGATGTATTAACAGGAGTGTTGTATGTAAGATACGGGAAGTAAATGTCTCGCTCTACTCAGCAATGGTGAGTCCTCAGCTGGAATACGGTGTCCAGTTCTGGAGAGCACAAAAAGGACACATGGTTTAGAACACCTGACTGATGAGGAAACGTTAAACAAACTACATGTTTAGTGTTGAGAAAAGAAGACTGAGAGGGGACCTGATAACAGTCTTCCGATATGTTAAGGACTGTTATAAAGATGATGGGGATCAGGGCCGGTGCAAGGAAGTTTCGTTCCCTAGGCGAAACTTCCACCTTGCGCCCGCCCTCCCCCAGCCCTGCAGCAGCTTCCCGCCCCCCCTCCACCCTGAGGCGCCCTCCCCCCTGCCCTGAGGCTCCCCCCCACCATGGCAGATCCCCCATCTCCCAGGGAGCCGTGCAGTACCTCCTCACCCCAGCTCACCTCTGCTCCACGTCCTCACCGAGCACGCCGCCCCTGCTCTAATTCTCATCCCAGGCTTGCGGCCTCAAACAGCTGATATGCGCTGCAAGCCTGGCAGGCAGGAGAAGTGGAGCAGTGACCACGCGCTTGGGGAAGAACCGCTGTAAAAAAAATTGGAGGGCACTGCTTTTTGGCGCCCCCAAATCTTGACACCCTAGGCAACTGCCTAGTTTGCCTTAATGGTAGCACCGACCCTGATGGGGATCAATTATTCTCCATGTCCAATGAAGGTAAGTCAAGAAGTAATGGACTCAACATGCAGCAGGGGAGATTTAGGTTAGATATTAAGAAAAAAAAATCTAACCATAAGGGTAGTTAAGCTCTGGAACAGGCTTCCAAGGCATGTTGTAGAATCCCCATTACTAGAAATTTTTAAGAACGAGTTGAACAAACACCTGCCAGGGATGGTCTAGGTTTACGTAGTCCTGCCCCAGCACTAGAAATGTACCAGATGACCTCTTGAGGTCTGTTCCAACCCAACATTTCTATGATTCTACAATTCTATGTCAAATTGTCTCTGCCTAGACATGCCCTCCCAGTGCATTTCACCTCCCTCCTGCTAAGCTGCAGCCTGAGCAGGAGAAGGTGGAGGTAGATAACACTGTGACACCGATCTTCACTAGTTTTGAAGTGGGAGCCACTTTGGCAAAAAACCTTCAGTGGAAGAGCCACATGAACTACTAAATTAACACATTACTTGCTACTCCCTGATGATGTAATATTATAGAGCCACTCATGTAATTAAAATGAAATCTTCTTGTACAATTAAATGATACTCCTTTTATAAAATATATGGAATTAAAAAGGCACCTATGCAAGTAAACTTTTTAAGATCAGAATAATGCAAAACTTACTTTAAAAACTGGATGAGCGAAAGTGTGCCTGTTCCTCCTGGATTTTGTTCATACAGTATTTGTAATCTGTCATCGCAATCCTAGTAAGGCAGTTCAAATGTTCACTGGTCAATTTATTCCTCTGTTTTCTTTTCAGCCCTCTGGCTGGGGGTGTGGCTCTGGAATGGGACTGGGGATGAGGGTTTGGGATGTGGGAGGAGGCTCAGGGCTGGGTCCAAGGGTTGGGGTATGGTGGTAAGGGCTGTGGGGTGGGTCTAGGGATGAGGGGTTAAGGGTGCGGGGGGGGGGCTCAGGGCTGGGTCAGAGTGTTGGGATGCGGGGGCAGGAGGGGTGAGGGCCCTGGGGTGGAGCTGGGGATGTGGAGTTCGAGGTGCTGGCATGCTGCCCTGGGATTGGGGCCAGAGGACTCCCACAGTCCTCTCCCTGCCGGCAGGCAGCACAGAGCTCTGGGGAAGGGGCTCTCTCTCTCTCTCTCCCCTGCAGGCAGGTAGCACCAACCTCTAGGGAAAGGGACCCCTTTCCACCCTTCAGCAGCAATTAGCTCCGGGGCCAGAGAAGAGGCCCACAGCAGCCTTGCAAGCCCCAACTTGCTCCCCTCTCCAGTTCTCGCCCACCTCCTACCTCTCTCCTCTCCTGATCCCTGTTGCGTGGCTCTTTAGAGCTGTTGTGCAGCTATTTATAGCCAGCTGCATAGCTTAGAGGGAACTTAGCGAGCCGCATTTAGCGTTGATGGGAGCTATCACTGGCTCACGGGCCTTGCAATGAAGAATACTGCACTATGGGCAGGAGCGAGGTTCCCTGTAGCAGGGAGAAAGTAAGAGCCAATCAAGGTTTGCTTTAGGCAAGAATCTTGGCCTCCCCACTATCAGGAACCCTCTTGCCACAACAACTATTAATCACCCGCTTCTGAACTTTAGGAAGCACCCAGGTAGGAAGGTGTGTAACATGTTAGGATCAGGCAGTACTCTAAAGGTTAACAAAGAATCTTTCTGGAGGCTGCAATGGAGGATCATGAGCCAGCAGTGTGACAATCCTAATACAGCCCAATATTGCCTGAGGGCATGTGCTCCTTCCTGGACACCACACATAAAAACAGAGCAAGATAGACTGAAGAGAGTTCAGGAGAGGATAAGGCGAAGGATGAGAGACCCAGACTGGTATCCCACCCCTAGCAGCAGCCATTACCTGGTGCATGTCCCTGTACAGATCTCTCCCCACACACAGGTTCTGTTTTTGTTTCCTCTCTCACAGGTTTACAACCTACATCCCTTGCAAGAGTTGTATGGTTATTACTTCAACGGGCTGAATCTGGAAGATGACAGCAAAGAGCCATGTGTCCCGGCTGACAGCATCTTTCACAATGGCTTGTATTACATCCCTGTGTCCTTTGACTTCGGCCCAGATGTCTATCAGTATTTCAAGGCAGGCATGCTGGAATTTCTTTAAATCAGCCCACAGTGGACTATCACCTGGATAGCAGTGGAAGAGGAGAGCAGGGAAGGGTGGGAGTGAAGGTGAAATTTAAGTGCCTTCCCTGGTTTTATCCCTTGCAAATCATGAAATACAGCAGGCACCTGGTGTCAGGTGTATAATCTCTTCTGCTGACACGTCCACCTGCACTTAGTCCTATTGGCAGGGAAAGCTGATCAGGAATTTTTTGATGAAACATTTTTTCATTAGAAAATGCCAATTTGTAAAACTGAACATTTTCAGTGGAAAGGGTTGGTTTTGACAAAACTGTTGTTGGTAAGGTTTATCAGGTCCAGGATGGAATTTCTTGTCAAAACTAGAAAGAAAGGCCCACCTCAGAGTAGCCCAGTGGTTACAACACTCTTCTGGAGTGTGGAAGATGCAGCTTGAAGTCTATGTTCTGCCTGATTCAGAGGAGGGTCTGGAACCTATGTCTACGTATACCCACTGAGTGCTTCAACCGCCAGGCTGATGGTCATTTTAGAGGAAGGGTTTCTTCTATTGTAGCTGTTTCACTTAGTTGAAGTGATTAAATATTCATTGCACCAGAAAGAGAGAGAGACTGACACTGATTCAGAGTCCTGACTCAAGCCCAGGTTTCCCATGTCCTGCGTGAGGAAGCTAACCCTAAGCTGTTGGGGATTCTGGAATGGAGTTTTCTCTCTCCGGTTATTTTCTCTCTCTCTCTCTCTCTCTCTCTCTCTCTCTCTCTCTTTCACACATGCACCACCTTTGAAAGATGTTAGTTTTGTCCCATTGTGGAATGGGAAGAATTTTGAAACCTTGAAATGTTTTGCCCTCAGCTCTATTATGAAATCTGTAGTCTAGGGCAGGGTATAGAGCCAGAGTCAATCCTGAACTGTGGTGCAATCTTATTTCCTGCTGTCATATATCCAGCCTCCCAGCTGAGCCTCACAACATGAGGGCTGTCCTGCAGTAACAGAGGGGTGGGACTAGATAACTCAATTTATTTTCTAGCTGTAGACTCTGATTCTTTATCTGAAAGGCGGTGGACAGGTCTCCCAAGGGAAGTGATATAAACCCAACTGCACTTCTAATACAGTATAGAAGAGTCCTGCACTGGCCATCAGGTAAAGGGCTAGATAGGCCCCTTTCAGAGCTCCATTAATGTAGTTTCTGACTGTACAGCAGGTGTCACTGTCCTACTTCAGAGATTCAGCACCAAATTCCTCTGTCTTGAGTGTTTTGTGTTTGTAGTGCACACTCTGTATGAATTCCTGTGGCATATTCTGCATTTCTAGCATGCATGGAACTCCCATTGACATTGGCACAGAAAATGTCATAGAGACCCTCATGGGAGAAGAGAGAGAAGCTGGCCCTAGGATGAGGGAGGGAGGGAAATAGTACCACTAAGAAGAGCCTGGAGTTTAGATGGGCACTGTTCACTTGTGGTATTATCCACTCCTCTGTAACTAGAAGGCTATGAATGGGGAAGGAGGGCAGAGTGGAATCAAACTGTATCAGGAAGCCGAGGTGGTTGATGTCCTGTTTGTTTTGATTTTGAAGGAGATGGGCATGAAGGTTTTTACGAACTCTCGGCTGCGGCAGCCCGTGGTGTGTGGAAGTGTCAGACCAAGCCCTGATTTCCTTGGCCGTCCTGGCTTTGGTGGGAGTTTGTCCACACCTATGGCTACTGCCAAATTTTCAGGTAATAGTGGATGGCAGGAGAAAAAATGTGTTTTTCCTGCATGGATCTGTGAGATTAGGAACATTTGTGGGGAGAAGAGGCACTGTGTGGAGTGGACATAAGAGCCTGTGTGCATGTTAGCATTCTCAAATACACACATCTTTATCTGAAATCCCAGTCCATTGTGGAACCAAAGTATACAGGGTTCAGGTAATGCCACTGGAAGCCTGTCACCTCTAAGCCACTGCTTCTAATCCAGCCCAAGAGCAGAAAGCCTAGGCACTTTGGGAAATGTAATACAGATGTGTTGGACTGGCTGGCTATTGGTTCCAGTATGAGCAGTTTGTACTGAGAGGCAGCATGGCATTGGAATTAGAGCACGGAGTTGAGAGTCAGGAGATTTGGTGTCACATTATGGGATGCAAGCAACACCAGGGAGACATAGGTCTGCCCTGTGCCTGTGGAAGCCTAAAAGTGCTCTGCTCCTGTGTTTTTCACGGTCTGGACACTCCCAGCCAGCAGACAAGCATGCACTGAGTGTCTGTGTGTTGAGCAAACCTGGTTCAGCAGCTCGGACTGCAATAGCCTGCTTGTTATACTACAGCCAGACTCTGGTATCCACCAGCCTTGGTTACTACTAGCCAAGTGACACCAGCACAACCTCATTCCTGAATTTCCTCAAAACCATGGGCTCTGAAGTGTCCAGCCCTCTGCTGACCATTCAGAGATACAATAAGGTTCATTTCTTCCTTTAAAGAGACAATACTAGGAGTTTGCTGCATTAAGTGGAGCTAATAATTACTTCAGTTCAGACACGGCATGGGGCTGGTTTAGATTGAAACAAGTTTATTAACAACTGGACATAGGTTAAGTGATGCCAAGTAAAAGAAATAAAGGTTGAGATGGCTACAAGCAAATGAAAGTGAAAACATGCACCTAAAAGTCTAAATCTTGTCTAGCAAAGCACCGTCTTTGTTTAAGATGATTTCACTCACCAGCTACTCTTAGTCCAGCCTGGCTGATTGTCTCTCAGTCAGGATCTTCCATAGAAGTACAAGGTGCTGGTTTCCCCTGTCTTCTTAGGTGTAAGATAAAGATGAAGTCTCTTTCTGTCCCTTATAGTCCCAAATAATTGTCTCTGTTCTCAAAGTTAGGAAGGCTATTCAGTATCCTGTATCTCTCTGAGATGTAGGAGCCATGATAATTCTCTGTCTCTCAAGTTCAAACTCAAGAAAACCCCTGCAGGTTTGCTTGATAGCTTTTTTCATGGCTAATATTTAAATAGAGGTAAACATATATTCTTTGGTCTAGGGCAGACCTACTTATCACCTTTACCTAGGCTAGGCTGTTTTCTTACACATCCTCTAGTAACATTATACAGAATCAATCCATAACTTCACATATAAGGTTAACACATGCATTTTACAATGATATAAATGACCAGTGTGCTATTACTTTTCAAGTGATACCTTACGAGATATATTCTGAACAAACACCATTGCAATAGTGTATGGAGTGTGAATTCAGGGGCACTTAGGGTCACACCTGGGTTTTACTTCCAATTCTGCCATTGATTCCCTGGATGACCACTGGCAAGTCAAACAGCTTCCCTTCCTTTGTGTCTGTCAAACTGGGTTTGCAATTTCTACTTCATGAGAGTGTTGTAGGGATTGAAATTGTCAACATGTTTCATTTCATCATTTAAAAAAATCTGTTTTTCCATTTTGAAATTACTTTCTGTTGTAAAATTTAAGATAGGTATACTGAAAAAGGATAAAAAAGAAAAAATGTTAAAAGTGAAAGGAGACATTTTGCCATTATTTAAATAAATCATTTCAGTTTGTCCTGAACCAATTTTTTTCCAGTTCACAAATATTTTTGAGATTTCAACTTTTTATCCCAGTTTGAGATGAATCTTTGTCCTGGCCTTTGAATATTGACCTGATCCTGAATAAAGGACAAGTATTGTATGATTTAGTATGTGAACATTTTATTCTAACTTTGCCCTTAATAAAAAAGTTTTTTAAAAAAGTCAATCTCTTGAAAATATCCAGGGGATGTGGAAAACTGTTTCCCATTCATCTCTAACCCAGGTCACCATTGGGTGGCCTGTATGAAGTGAGCTGGTGGGTCTCAGTCCAGTTCTGGATGATATAGGTGGCTACTTTCAAACACTCCCCACCACAACTGGAACTCAATAGACAACAAAGATTCAATTCCCTGCTTATCCCTAGAGGTTTTCTCTACTGAATAAGTTTGAGGCACATTAGTATGGGGGTGGGGACAGTGATTTGCTTGCCATTGCTCCTGATTTGCCAGTTTTGGGGATAAACACTGTGGCAACAGTTTTATCCATATAAAATGGCCTCTCTGCAATTGTACGCTTGCTAAATGCACTGGGTTTAACCAAGCTCCCCATTCTCTCTAAACAGAGACTGTCTCAGCAGATGATTCTCGAGGCAGAGTCATGACTGAGACTGTTCGGAAATTCTTCCCCGAGACATGGATTTGGGATCTTTTTTCAGTAGGGTGAGTACTGCTTATTCTGTCTTCTCATCTTCTTTTTAAGGCCCCACTATTGCCTTGAAAGACATCAGGAAGGGCATGGAACCCTTTCTATAGCCATCTTCCTCCCCGCATCCCTGCATGGTGATATTGTTCAAAGCTGTCAGTACATGTTCCCAAATAATGCATCCAGCATGTCAGACTTGGCTAGCAAGAGGAAGAAGTGTCTTGTTGCTGAGGTGCATTCAAGACCTCAGGGTCTTATTCCATGCTCTGCCACTGATTGTTCTGTTACCTCAGGCAAGTGGCATGCAGGAGAATTTTCTAGGGGCTTCTCATCAGAGGTTTTGAGTGATGAGTTCTGAGCACTCATACACCAAGAGGAACTCTCTCCAAGCAAAACATGGGCAGTACTCACTCTGCTGACTCTCTGAAAAATCTGTCTCTACTGAGTGCCGCATACACACTCTACCCCATTCCCTCTAGTTCCACTGGCAAGGCCAACATTGTATTCACCATCCCTGACACCATCACCGAATGGAAAGCCAGCGTTTTCTGTTTGGAGAAGGAGTCTGGATTTGGTATCTCTGCACCCACCTCTCTGAGAGCCTTCCAGCCTTTCTTTGTTGACATGACCCTGCCCTACTCCATCATCCACGGGGAAGACTTCCTCCTTAGAGCCAATGTCTTCAACTATCTGGACAAGTGCATCAAGGTATGTCCTTTTCTTCTCATTCTGATTAAATGTGTCCCCCACAACTTGGAAGATACCAGATCTTTTCCAGGGCTCCTGCTTGTGTGGCTAAAACAAGCAGCAATGTGGTAAATTTGTTAAGACCTATCTGTATTATGGCAAATCAGCCTGGTTGCGCCAATCCTTCTGAGCCACTACAGAGCAGAGACAGAGCTCACTGAATTGTGTCCTGGGAGTGGGATACAAGGAAACCTACATGGGGAGTTGAAAAGACCAGAAATATGGTGTGTATGTAGCAACCTTCATGCTTCAGGGTTCTTTACAACTCTGACTTTAGTGGAGCTACAGAGGCTGTAAGTCAAGGCAGAACCTGGACCTGGGCCTCCCAAAGTGTACGCACAAGGGGTTGGGGGTGGGGAGTTGAGCCTGGTCAGATTCTGACTCCTGCCTCAGGTGCAGGGCACAGACAGCATCGGAATGACAGTGCTTGTATCAGGGGAGTATTTGTCTAGGCAGAGGCACTATACATCTTCTGAAGTCTGGAGTAAATAGCATGCACTTCTTGTGCATCAGTCAGCAGAATGAGGCAGAGCTTTCTGCCCTTCAGAACAGGAGGTGTAAGAGCTATGTTTGAATGTGTTCTTTCTAGTTACCCATAGGGGGATTCTGCCTACCTCACTACCCTCAGGCAGAACACATCCAACAACAGTGGGGTGCATTTATACTCCTCAATAGCTTACACACAGCTTAAAGGGGACCTGTGAAAAATATTTGTACCCTCTTTTGCTTTTTTTTATTGTATCCAAAAAGCTAGATCCCTCCCACCCGCCCCGCGGTTTTCATTTTTTTTTCTGCTTGATTTTAATATTAAATCATCAAGTCTCATTTTATCCTCTTTCTGGTGGAGGTCTTCTAGGATAACTGGAGAACTACAGTGGGAACTTTCTTATCCCTTAATTAAAGAGGTGTGTTTGAATCATCAGAAAAAGACTTTTCTCCTTATTGTTTGTTAAGAGTCTGTGTTAAATAGATGTTAACAAACAAAAAGACACCAGAGTTTTAAACAGTTTAAATCCCTTTTCCTCTCCACCTCTTGGTGACATCATAATCCCTTTCCAATTTTCCTAGTAGTCCTGCAACAAAACACAGACATCTAGAAATCAGAAAAATGTTGGGAAGAAAAAGTAACAAACCTTGGTGGCCTTCAATATATCTCATAAAGCAGCCAAAAAAGCCCGGGCAATGCAGATCTCTTGGAAAGTGTTAGCACCTTTTGTACTGAGTGAGAGCATGGGTGCTGGTCAGTATATTAGGTTATCTACTTCCATGGTATATTTCATATGGCAGAAGATAGTTCTGTTAAGGTGTCCTCTGAAGAGTTGCCCATCCAGTACCACAGCATCCCTTGTCCTGATTCTGCCCCATAGTGTTGGCATTGGATACTCACTGGAGACAGGCAGAAGGAAGTTCCTGTAATGCTGACCCTATTTGTGTCAGACATAGCCTGCACCACATAAGTATTTCTCTCCTGCTCCCAGGTTGGTGTTTTGCTGGCCAATTCCCAGGATTACCAGGCTCAGCTCCTTTCCCCAAAGGGAGACGATGGATGTGTGTGTGCCAATGAGAGGAAAACCTATGTCTGGAATATTATCTCAAAAAAACTTGGTAAGCTTCTGCACAACTTTCTGTCCTGTGACTGATGCTAGTGTATTCATGTGTCACCAAAAGCCCACCCCTAATCAGTCCATCTTCTGAGTCCATAGAGCTTGGAGCTACATTGCCCCACGCTTGCTTGCTTGGGAGATGCTGTAGAGAAAGCTGCATTGCCCTGGCCCTTTCCATATATAGAGCTCAGAGCTCCATCACCCCATGGCTGCTCATCTATGGTGACTAAACAGTCATAGAATCATAGAATATCAGGGTTGGAAGGGACCTCAGGAGGTCATCTAGTCCAACCCGCTGCTCAAAGCAGGACCAATCCCCAACTAAATCATCCCAGCCAGGGCTTTGTCAAGCCTGACTTTAAAAACCTCTAAGGAAGGAGATTCCACCAGCTCCCCAGGTAACACATTCCAGTGCTTCACCACCCTCCTAGTGAAAATGTTTTTCCTAATATCCAACCTAAACCTCCCCCACTGCAACTTGAGACCATTACTGCTTGTTCTGTCATCTCCCACCACTGATAAGAGCCTAGATCCATCCTCTTAGGAACTCCCTTTCAGATAGTTGAAAGCAGCTATCAAATCCCCCCTCATTCTTCTCTTCTGCAGACTAAATTACCCCAGTTTCCTCAGCCTCTCCTCATAAGTCATGTGCTCCAGCCCCCTAAGCATTTTTGTTGCCCTCCGCTGGACTCTTTCCAATTTTTCCACAGCCCTCTAGTAGTGTGGGGCCCAAAACTGGACACAGTACTCCAATGAGGCCTCACCAATGCTGAATAGAGGGGAATGATCATGTCCCTTGATCTTCTGGCAATGCCCCTACTTATACAGACCAAAATGTTGTTAGCCTTCTTGACAACAAGGGCACACTGTTGACTCATATCCAGCTTCTCATCCACTGTAACCTGCAGAACTGCTGCCTGGCCACTTGGTCCACCAGCTGACCTGTAGAATTCCATACTGCAGCTTTGTCACATGTAGAAATCTGCTAACATCAGCCATCATGCTGAGCAATAGAAGTAACGTTTTCTCTTTATCGGGCGTTATTCCAGGTGATGTGATGTTCAATGTTACTGCTGAGACCAAGAAGAATGGTGGGAAGTGTGGAAACACAACATCTGGGAGGCTGGAGACAGGGTGGAAGGACACCCTGATCAGAACCCTGTTGATTGAGGTACGGTGGAAAGCTCTGGCCTTTTGTCTGAACATCCCTCCCTTTCGTGAAGAGTGCAGCAAGTATATGTGAAAGCAAGTCAGAGTGTTGGAGGTGCCCTAAAGTGCACCAGGCTTGGGTCCAGCGCCAGCCAACTGGGATAGAGCTGGATGTTCAGTTTAGGAGTGATGTCACTGCCATCAAGAGTGTTATTGAGAGGACGAGTGTTTGGTGAATATGATGGAGGTCAGAGTGCTTGAGCCAACCCACCATGAACCCCCCTCCCTCCTTCTAGCTGCAGTACTGGAGAGTTTGTCCTGCCTGCTGCATTAGCCAGCCTGGAGTCAGACAGGCCATGCTGATGTAGCCACTTTGTAAGACAGGACTCCTTCTCCATGACCAAAATACCCTGTGCATGGATTCACTGTGTTTGCGTCCTACACTTAGGCAGAGCCAAAACTGGGACCAGCATACGTATGGTCCACAGGATGTAAGTCCACCAGGAGAGTTAAAATGAAATTCCCACTGGCCTGTCAGAGCTCTGCTCAGCATTTCCTAGCCATAAACTGCATCTGACTCAATCCAGCTAGCAAGCGACAGTATTTGTAGGGCACCCAGCATAATGTTTAAGCACTAGCCCTGCATCTATAACAGCTGTCCCCTGGCGGGCAGGAATATTGCCATCCTGTATATCATCTTAAACTGGGACATTCAGGGACTGCCAATAAAACCTTTGTACCCCACCATCCTCTATATCAAGCTATATTACTCACAAGTGACAAAGCCCTTACTGTGTTATGCTGGGAGAAGTAAAGAGAGGGGAGGACTGAAGCAGATGGAAGAGAAATACAGTAAGTTTCCCCCACCCCCTTGTGTAATACAGGGAAGGAGAATGGGAAAGACTCCACAGACCAATTGTCTAGAGCTCCCCTGAAGTAGCAGCCACATCACGGATATGTCTGGTCCCTAGAGTCTGGGTATAATACCCTGATTACTTGATAGTGCAGACTTGGGGATGGCTTGTCATTGGACCATTTTCTTCTGTAACATTCATTCTGACGTGCTGTATGTATCTCCTTTCTCCCCTCCACTGACCAGCCTGAAGGCATCGAAAAGGAGGTGACCCAGAGCTCCCTCATCTGCACAAAAAGTAAGGGCATCTCTCCAAATTCTGTACCTGTTGACTGGGACCAAAGCTCTTTCCTTCAGCACTAATTAATAATTTTGTAAATCCCTGACCCATCCCCCTTTCACTGAGGCACTGGACAGCTGGCACCTGATGTGTGAGGAAGGATGGTCCAGGAGTTACAGTGCTAGTCTGGCAGTAGAATGATGAGAGTTCAATTCCCTGCAGTGCCACTAACCTCCTATGTGACCTTGGGCAGGTCACTTAGGATATGTCTACACTGCATACTAAGCCCAGGCTCTGACTCAGGTTTGGGCCCAAGCCTCCCTTCTGTTCACATGCAAATCAGTCTGACTTGGATACAGCAAGCACTCATGACCTAGTTCCTAGAACCCTGCTCAGGGGTGGGTCAGAGCCTGAGTCCTGCTGTGACTTGGGTCCAAGCCCTGTCATTTGCAGTGTGGTACAGGTCAAGCTGCAGATCCTAGTCAGGGTATGCAGGATGAATGCGTTAGCACGGCACTGAGACCCAGGTCTGCCAATTGTAATCTTAGGTTTACAATGCAGGATGGATGTTCAAGTACAGTCCCACAGACCTGGGTTTAGTGTGCAGTGTAAACACGTCTCTGTCTCTCAGTTCATTTAGTGGCATAATAGCACCTGTTAATAGTGCAGGGGGCTATATAACTACCTAAGATACACAGTTCACTGGGCCATTTCAAGCATGTCCTGGGCCCCCTGAAGGCATGTTTCATTAATGTCTTCCCCAAGAGTTTAATTCTTCTGTTTTCTTCTCCCAGTGAGGATGGAAGATAGGGCTGGGAGTAGAGAGACAGATAGGAGAACAGGGGAGCCTTAGAATGAATTTGCCACATAACCAAGTAACCAAGCTGTTGTGGAGGCCGTGGAAGACCACTTGCTAATGGAGGGAGAAAAAAAGAGGACTCTAACCCTCACCAAACCCCTCCCCCACATCAAATGTCTTGATGAAGACACTCTTTCAACCAGGGTTCCTGGCCACCACAAGTGCCATCACAGCCTGTGAGCACTGGCCTCGCCTATATACATTGACTTCTGTGGACTGTGGTAACTTACAACACCTGAGGATTTGCTCCATTTTGTCTGACTTTCACAGTATTAGTTTTACTTTGTCTTCTTCACTCCTGACTATTGTTATGTTCTTGGGGGCAACAGCAACGGTTTCCATATACTGTTCTCATTGTTAGTGTCTTCTGATGTTGATTCATTTTAATTTTTACAAGATGTGCTTAGTTGCTATAATCAGATTCCTGATATAAATGATCAAAATTAATCTAATATTTTCCCCATAGATGCTACAGCCACAGAACCAGTGTCTCTGAAGCTACCTGAAAACCTGGTGGAAGGATCAGCCAGAGCCTCTTTCTCTGTCACTGGTAAATCTATTAAGTTTTGTATTGAGATTCTTGCATCTCAGGAAAGGCAAACTTTGGAGCAACAAGGCATTCCTGTCTCTTTAAAAGCTTTGCAGTGATAGAAGACACCCTCTTTGCCAGAGAGGAGAAACCCAGGTTCTGGATGTTCGCGATACTCTTTTCTTTTTGGTATAAAGGGTTTATTGGCACTTGTTTGGGTTGATTCAATTGTTTGCCACTCATGCCATCCTAAACTCATGTCAATAAACCCTTTGCACCCCACTATCCTATATATTAAGCTATATTACTCACAAGGGACAAAGCCCTTACTGAGTTATGCTGGTCCTCCCAAAATAATGCTGATAAATGCATTATGCCACTGCACCCCATCTTTTGCTCTGTATGTGCCATGCTTTCTAGAAATACTATTTTAGCAATGTTGTAGCAAAGGGCGTTTTAAAAGCTTTATTAAAATACTTGTGTATCTCATCCCTCTGTGAATTCACTTATCCAGGCCTTGGAAGGAAAAAAATAGAAATTAATACAATTTTAGAAACTTCTAAATATTTCACCGAAATACCATTTTGAAATAAATAATTGCACTGCATTTCTAAGGCCTGATATCTTGGGATACAAGCGTTAGAAACAATTGATGGGTGTCCCATAGAG
Source organism: Gopherus flavomarginatus (assembly GCF_025201925.1). NCBI lineage: Eukaryota > Metazoa > Chordata > Testudines > Testudinidae > Gopherus > Gopherus flavomarginatus. The sequence goes on from NC_066617.1 coordinate 146,483,611, forward strand.
CAGTGGTTCTCAATGCTGGTCTGCCGTTTGTTCAGGAAAAGGCCCTGGTGGGGCAGGCCAGTGTATTTACCTGCGACATTGGCAGATTCGGCCAATTGTGTCTCCCACTGGCCAATGGGGGCTGCAGGAAGGGCAGCCAGCACATCCCTTGGCTCGTGCTGCTTGCCGCAGACCCCATTGGCCTGCAGCAGCTAACTGCGGCCAGTGGAAGCCACAATCGGCTGAACTTTTGGATGCAGCAGGTAAATAAACCTGCCTGGCCCGCCAGGGGCTTTCCCCTGAACAAGCGGCAGACTGGCTTTGAGAACCACTGCCATAGAGAAAGTATAATAATCCTTCCACTGAAGTGTTATGAAGCAGGGTTCCCAATTTTTTTCATAGTGGGGGCAATGCCTCCTGAAAGTTTTTCCCTCACCTGATTCATGATCACTCAGATACACTTAGATTCATAGATTCATAGATTCTAGGGTCAGAAGGGACCAATGTGATCATCTAGTCCGACCCCCTGCACAAAACAGGCCACAGAACCCTACCCATCCACTTCTATAACAAACCCCTAACCTATGCCTGAGTTACTGAAGTCTTCAAATTGTGGTTTGAAGACCTCAAGCTGCAGAGAATCCACCAGCAAGTGACCCATGCCCCACGCTGCAGGGGAAGGCGAAAAACCTCCAGGGCCTCTGCCAATCTGCCCTGGAGGAAAATTCCCTCCCAACCCCAAATATGGCGATCAGCTAAATCCTGAGCATGTGGGCAAGACTCACCAGCCAGCACTCAGAAAAGAATTCTCTGCAGTGACTCAAATCCCATCCCATCCAACATCCCATCACCAACTACTGGGCATACTTATCTGGCGATAATCAAAGATCAATTGCCAAAATTAGGCTCTCCCATCATACCATCCCTTCCATAAACTTATCAAGCTTAATCTTAAAACCAGATATGTCTTTTGCCCCCACTACTCCCCTTGGAAGGCTGTTCCAGAACTTCACTCCTCTAATGGTTAGAAACCTTCGTCTAATTTCAAGTCTAAACTTCCTAGTGTCCAGTTTATACCCATTCGTTCTTGTATCTACATTGGTACTAAGATTAAATAATTCCTCTCCCTCCCTAATATTAATCCCTCTGATATATTTATAAAGAGCAAGCATATCCCCCCTCAGCCTTCTTTTGGCTAGACTAAACAAGCCAAGCTCTTTGAGTCTCCTTTCATATGACAGGTTTTCCATTCCTCGGATCATCCTAGTAGCCCGTCTCTGAACCTGTTCCAGTTTGAATTCATCCTTCTTAAACATGGGAGACCAGAACTGCACACAGTATTCCAGGTGGGGTCTCACCAATGCCTTATATAACGGTACTAACATCTCCTTATCTTTGCTGGAAATACCTCGCCTGATGCATCCTAAAACTGCATTAGCTTTTTTCACGGCCATATCACGGTGGCGGCTCATAATAATCCTGTGATCTACCAATACCCCAAGGTCCTTCTCCTCCTCTGTTGCTTCCAACTGATGCGTCCTCAATCTATATCTAAAGTTCTTATTATTAATCCCTAAGTGCATGACCTTGCACTTTTCACTATTAAATTTCATCCTATTACTATTACTCCAGTTTACAAAGTTGTCCAGATCTTCCTGTATGATATCCCGGTCCTTCTCCATGTTAGCAATACCCCCCAGCTTTGTGTCATCCGCGAACTTTATTAGCACATTCCCGCTTTTTGTGCCAAGGTCGGTAATAAAAAGGTTAAATAAGATTGGTCCCAGAACCGATCCTTGAGGAACTCCACTAGTAACCTCCTTCCAGCCTGACAGTTCACCCTTCAGTGCTACCCGTTGTAGTCTCCCCTTTAACCAGTTCCTTATCCACCTTTCAATTCTCATATTGATCCCCATCTTTTCCAATTTGATTAACAATTCCGCATGTGGAACCGTGTCAAATGCCTTACTGAAATCGAGGTAAATTAGATCTACCGCATTTCCTTTGTCTAAATAGTCTGTCACCTTCTCAAGGAAGGAGATCAGGTTGGTTTGGCATGATCTACCTTTAGTAAAACCATGTTGTACTTTGTCCCAATTACCATTGACCTCAATGTCCTTAACTACTTTCTCCTTCAAAATTTTTTCCAAGACCTTACATACTACAGATATCAAACTAACAGGCCTATAGTTACTCAGATCACTCTTTCTCCCTTTCTTAAAGATAGGAACTACATTAGCAATTCTCCAGTCGTATGGTACAACCCCTGAGTTTACTGATTTATTAAAAATTCTCGCTAACGGGCTTGCAATTTAATGTGCCAGTTCCTTTTATATTCTCGGATGAAGATTGTCCGGGCCCTCTGATTTTGTCCCATTAAGCTGTTCAAGTATGGCTTCTACCTCAGATGTGGTAATATCCACCTCCATATCCTCATTCCCATTTGTCATCCTTCCATTACCCCTAAGCTCCTCATTAGCCTTATTAAAGACTGAGGCAAAGTACTTATTTAGATATTGGGCCATGCCTAGGTTATCCTTAACCTCCTTTCCATCCTCAGTGTGTAGTGGTCCCACTTCTTCTTTCTTTGTTTTCTTCTTATTTATATGGCTATCGAACCTTGTTTTAATTCCCTTTGCACGGTTCAACTCTACTTGGCTTCAAGCCTTTCTCACTTTATCCCTACATGTTCTGACCTCACTAAGGTAGCTTTCCTTGCTAATCCCACCCTTCTTCCACTCCTTGTAGGTTTTCTGCTTTTTCTTAATCACCTCTCTGAGATGCTTGCTCATCCAGCTTGGTCTACAACTCCTGCCTATGGTTTTTTCCCCCTTTCTTGGGATGCAGGCTTCTGATAGTTTCTGCAGCTGCGACTTAAAGTAATTCCAGGCCTCTTCCGCATTTAGATCCACAAGTTCTTCAGTCCAATCCACTTCTCCATCTTATGCCATCCCTGTGGCAACTACAGCAATTTCTTACATGGAAAGGTAACATTTGGAAAGTATTTGATGTATTTCAGCTCTCTCTTAATGCATTTTAGCAGCTGGAAATAAAGAGAAAATGTTGGTAAAATGTGACCAGCCAGCTCTTTATGGCAATCAGCAAGGGCTGTGGAGACCACAGTTTGGAAACTTCCACTCTGAAGTGCCCATTTCTAGCCCTGTTGAGTTGGGAGTTCTTAAACCTGTCCAGGGCTCTTTTGTCCAGACTGTACTGACAAGTGTAACTTTCTTGGAATAAGGAAGAAACCTTTCCTGGTGGGGTATTTTTTTGTTCTTAAATAAAAACCAGCTGCTCAAAGCTTTGCAGACATTTGCCATGTTCAAGATATTTCTGGTGCAGATTAGCTGACAAAGTGCAAGTGTGACAGACAAAGGGCGCATGAGGTGTGGGTTTCTTGTTTTTTTTTTTTTTCTGTCTCCTACTTTAGAACAGAACAAATCTGTCCTCTTGTGCTCGGGACTCAAGGATTACTGAGAAAAGCTGTGGTAGAATCTCTGCAACCAGGGGTTAATCCTAGAATCTCTGCCAGGATCTTGAGGGTCCCCGAGTATTGTACTGTTATTATTGCTCTAAAGTATATATTAGCTTCGCAGATTCTGATGTTGGCTCTGTGTGAAACTCACTCCCTGTGTCTCCATTCCCAGGTGATATCCTGGGCACAGCCATGCAGAACCTGCAGCAGCTTCTCCAGATGCCCTTTGGCTGTGGGGAGCAGAACATGGTCCTGTTTGCCCCCAACATCTACGTCTTGGATTATCTGAATAAGACGGGGCAGTTGAGTGAGGAGACCAAATCCAAGGCCATCGGATACTTAGTCAGTGGTGAGGGCCTCTCCTTAATTTGTGACACCCTCCTACCTCCATTGATAGCATGCCCTACAAAGTTACCCTGGTAGCTCCACATTTTTCATATAATTAAGCACACTGAACCATGTAGCCGCCTTGTAACACACTGCTGACCTGCTTGCTCCTGCAAATCAAGTGGAAGTTCTGCTTGAAATTGTTCCTTATATCATCCTGCCTCTTCTATCACCTCCCCACCTACCTTTTCACCTTGTTTGAGGTTCACTCCATTTATATCTTGTCTTCCTGCCCCTTCCAAATGGCTGGTTTTTGTTGTCAATCATTAGTGTGCTCTCCTTGATCCTTTCCCCCAGGCTTTGATGCAAATTAAATGTTCTTCTGCTCCCCTCAGTCCCTCAGGCTCATCCCCATTTGATTCATCTAATTGGGGTTCTGGATTTATTTGATGACAAATTAAAATGGGATTTTGTTGATTTTAATTATGAAACATTTCCTCCTCCTTGTGTGTTTTCAGGGTACCAGAAGCAGCTGACATACAAACACCCAGATGGATCCTACAGTATCTTTGGGACCAGAGATAAAGAAGGAAACACATGGTGAGAGCTGGGAAGCTGGCTGAGGCCTGGGCTGGTAATGAATCCATGAGCTGCAGATGAAAGACACACACTAAATAAATCAAACACACATGTAAAGCGCGTGGACTAGAACTCTAGTTCTAAAGCTCTGAGAACAAACATCTCTACCAGTGATGCTAAAGGAGAAGTCTCTTAGCTGCTACTGGCAGTAGGTCCCTTTTTATTCTCTGTAGACTCACCCACTTGAGGTGACATGATCATACACATGGACACAAAGTCAGCATTTTACAGATAGATTAAAGAAACAGCTCTATCCCATCATCTGTCGCTCATTCTCCTCCTGGCCTGTGTGTAGGAGGGGAAGGGACCTGCATTGAGTTTTGATGCTTTAGACTCCAAGTGACTGCTCATCTCTGTGTTGTTCTCCTTCAGGCTCACTGCCTTCGTATACAAGTCATATGCACAAGCCAAGCGCTATATCTTTATTGATGACAGTGTCCAGTCCCAAACTCTGATCTGGCTCTCAAGCAAACAGAAGTCAAATGGTTGTTTCCAAAGTGTTGGGAAACTCTTCAACAATGCCTTGAAGGTGACACATTTCTGCTCCCTGCCGAACTTCCTGTGCTGCCTCTGGAAAAGCACTTTCTTACCTCTTCTAAATAGCATCCTTAATCCCCAATTCCCCCTTTCCACTGGGATAACTCTTAGATATAGACAATTAATAATGTCAAAGTTTAATAGATTTCATTTTCCAAAGCATATCTTTGATCTCACAAATCTGTTTTCTTTCCCCAATCTCCCAGCACCTACACTCTATCTCAGCCACTACAGAAGAACAAAGTTGAAGAAGTTCTTTGTTTGCTGCATCTAGGGGGTCCTCTCCCACATCCTCTTAGGCAAGCAGCTGCCCCTATGAGAGGTTGCTAGGCTCATTCTTCTTCCCTAAGAACTGCTTCCACAGCTGGCCAGGCTCTTCATTGTAAAGAACTTGGCCAGCAATAGAAGCAGAGCCAGTCCAATGTGACCAGCGGACACTGGTGATCAGTTTGAGAACTGCTATCCTGAACTCTGTCCAGGCATAACAGGGTAATAATACAATATGGGGACCACACAATGGTGTAGTACATCAGTGAAACAGCCCAGGGGGAGGAGAGGGCGGTTCCCTCCCCCCCCGGAATGACTAGTTCTATTGTGTGTTTTATTCAGGGAGGAGTCGACGATGAGCTTTCACTCACAGCCTACATCACCACAGCTTTGCTTGAGGCTGGACACCCCAGCTCGGTATGGATTCCTTCACTATTGTTATCCTGCCTGAATTGGTTTCAGTTAGTTGGTTTGGCCCCAGAATCTGTTACAAATTGGCTGAGTACTGGCAGTGATGACCCACAGGGACATGTCTGCATGGAATGTGTATGCATTCGTTGCTGTTAATAAAGAAAAGGGGCTACATACTACCCCCAGACTTCAAGCAGAAATTCCACTACAGTCAACAGGGTCTTGGGCAGTAGTATATGGTTCAGTGTAATTTCTAATTAAATGAAATGTTAGATGTGCCTGCAAACTTGTCAGGCTCTTCATAATAAATTGAGATATACCTATCTCATAGAGCTGGAAGGGTCATTGAGTCCAGCCCTCTGTCTTCACCAGCAGAACTGAGTACTGATTTTGCCCCACATCCCTAGGTGGCCCCCCTCAAGGATTGAGCTCATAACCCAAGGTATAGCAGGCCAATGCTCAAACCACTGAGCTATCCCTCTCCCCCGTTTGTGCTGGTATTGTATCTCAGCCTTAAACATGAGTCACTCAGAACCAGGCGACAGTTCAGGGCAGACCTTTGAAACATCCAAATTGGCCTGTTAACTCATGTATCTCTGACTATGTGCAGAGGTGGAGTAAGCTCCAGTTCAGTTCTGATGACTGATACACATGCTGCAACCAGTTAAAAATGTAAAAGTCCATTAAAATGAGGGACAAGTTGTGTCTTGCTTTACAGTGGTTGGTGTAAGGGAGAGCAGAGGCTGGGCCTTAGATCCTAAAATGTCAGACTTCCTGACTTGTATTTGTCATACATTGTCTTAGCAGTGTTCTGTTTCTGTCTGAGGAACTTGCTTCCTCCTGGCCTATATTCTGCAGCGGTGAAGACATGGAGTCAAATTGTCATCTCAGTGACTTTGGGGTAACGTCATTTACTTTAGTGTAAATTAACACTGGAGGCACTGAGAGCAGAATCTGGCCCATAATGTTGAGTTTATCCATGATTACAGAATGTGATATTGCCAATGGAAGTTTAATAACTTATTGTAGAGCTAAGAAGCAGCAGTGGGCTGGAAGGGGGACAGAATGAGCTCTGATTTATGCTCAAATTTTAACTTCAGTAATGAAACCAAAGGCAGTCCTGTGTTATGATGTTTCCCTAGTCTGAAAATCCTTGTTTCAGGGATGTCATGCTGCCCCTTCTGCAATCCTTTTGGACCTAGAAGTTTCCATGTTCACTGCAGTGATGGTGGCCAGATAAAGTGAGCCTGGAATGTTCTGGAACAGAAATATTTGGCTGAGTGAAGATGTACATCCCATACAGGCACACAGATCTAATTTATTTCTTTATAGCACCCCGTAGTCCGAAATGGCCTGTTTTGCTTAGAGGCTGCATCTGGAGAGGAAATCAGCAAAGTTTACATCCAGGCACTCCTGGCCTATATCTTCTGTCTGGTTGGCAATGAGGGGAAATGTGACTTCTTCTTGAAGGAGCTGGACAAATCAGCTAAGAAAGTCGGTGAGTGTCACCTAGTTTTTCTGGGACATTAGCACTGATGGCAGATGGGCCTACCTAGATGATACTGCTACCTTTAATTCTTGTGTTCAAATTTAGAAACCATGGTAACTTTATCTGTCATGGAGTTTGACTCATTAGAAATACATAGGGAGATAGGCAGGCCCATACGTAGGCCAGTTGAAATGGAGATGCTGAGCAGATCTGTGTTTTGTTTTTTTTTTAACAAGTATCAGAGGGGTAGCCGTGTTAGTCTGGATCTGTAAAAGCAGCAAAGATTAGCCTATAAGGTGCCACAGGACTCTTTGCTTTTTTTTTATGCACAACTCAGATTAACCTTCCTCTCTATATACTGAAGGAGCCCTTGACTGTGATGCCCACATCCCTACCTCAGCCAGGCTTCCCAAGCTGTCCTCCTCCTGTGCAAATAGGTGCATGCAGATGTCCAATATTATGTAATACTTTGACACCAAACTTTTTGGTTATCAATTATAAGAATTTACTGGGCCTGATTCAGATCTCCCTTTCACTGGTGCAAATCAAGGGTAGCTGGAAGGAGAGAACTGGGACCAATGTCTCTCTTGCTTTATTTCTAGCCTTTTCTCTCAGTCTATCTGCCTTATCTTTTTTATGTGACTATCCTGTAGAAAGGGTGACATCTTGTGGCAAACGAATATAATTGCAGTCTAATCCAAATATCCTCAATCCCTACTCCTGCAGAGTAGTCTGCTGGAATATTGTGTTCAGTTCTGGTCCTCCTAGTCTTAAAAAGGATCTAGAAGAAATACAGGGGGGTCAGAGATAGAAGACAAAGCTGACTAGAGGAATGGGATGATTTCCATTAGAAGGTAAATTGAAGGAGTAAAAAAGAGTATTTAAAGCAGAGACGGAAAGAGGAGAAATAAAAGAATGATATGGAGAAGATAGATTGTGTGCTCCTGTTCTGCCTTTTTCATAATACCTGACTAAGGGAACATTCAATGACATTGAAAGGCAGCAAATTTAAAATTGATAAAAGCAAATGCTTATTAATAAAACACATAATTAGTACATGGAACTCAATGCTACTGGAGCCCATTGAGACCTAGAACTTATCAGGATTCATAAAAAATCAGAAGCATATATGGACAATAAGAATATCCAGTTACATGAGGTAGGATTAAAAAAAACCCCAAAGTTTGAAAGGGATTAAGTTGTTATATTTCACGGCGTAAGACTACCCATACCCAAAGTATGGAAAAAACGTCTTCCGTAACTGCCCACTTAGAAATTTCTTGCACTTTCCTCTGAAGTTGGCTGGTTCTGGCCACGGTCAGAGATAGGCTACTGGATGAGATGGACCACTGGGTGGGTATGGCATCGCAGTTTCTCGATTCTCCATGACCAGAGCTTCAGTGGAACATCAGGAGACTTAACCAACTATCAAATAATGGAGAGTTTCAACAAACTTTGTTTTGGATAGTTGAGGTTTGACTGCACCAAACAGTCTCCCTCAGAGTCTCAAATCCAGCCTCCTTTGTCTCCCTGCTCACCTCAGGAAAGGAAGATGCTGTGATTAGGAATGAAGCTTGCAGGATTTAACACCTGGTACACTCTACTTAGCCTTTGCAGTTCTCCCAGTCCTAGAGAGAGAGCCAGGGGTAAGAATCAGATTTTGCCCTCTTTACTTCGGTAAATCAGGAGTAACTGGATTTACTGGAACTGGCCAAGGTACAGAAAAGGCAACAAAAAATATGAGGGATATGGAATAACTTCCATCTGAGGTGAGATTAAAGATTGGGACTGTTCAGCTTAAAGAGGAGACCACTGAAGGGAGCTATGATAGAAAGCTATAAAGTCATGAGTGGTGTGGAGAAAGTGAATAAGGAAGTGTTATTTACTCCTTCACATAACACAAGAACCAAGGGTTACACAAAAAAGTGAATAAGCAGCAGGTTTAAAACAAACAGAAGAATGTGGATTGTGTTGCCAGGGGATGTTATGGAGGGCAAAAGTATAACTGGGTATGAAAAAGGAGGAGGAAAGGTTCATAGATGGCTATTAGCCAACATAGGCAGGGACCCAACCCTGTTCTCCGAGTGTCCCTAAACCTCTGACTGCTAGAAGCTGGGATTGGATGACAGGGGATGATGGATCACTCAATAGTTGCTCTGCTCTGTTCATTCCCTCTGACACATCTGGCACTGGACTCTGTCAGAAGACAGGATACTGGGCTAGATGAACCATTGGTCTGACCCACTATGGCCTTTCTTATGTTTCTATGTTCAGTGGAGTTTCTCTGAAGTTACACCAGTGTACATAAGAGGATCTGGCCAGAGGACTGAGACCTAAACATTTATGTCCCCTACTGGAGCGCAGAGCACTGAGTTTTTTTCTCCACTGTCCTCCCATCCTTCTGGAGAAAGAAATGCTATGTCTACACTTTATCCCACTGCTGGTGGTGTGTAGTGTGTGTGCAGCTGAATACCACAGTGAAAAGCAGGCTCCATCCATGCTGTAGTGTGTAGTTACATGGGTCAGTGAAAGGTTCTGGTGGTGGGGCTGTGTGTGTATGGGGGGGTCCCCACAGCTGGATCCTTGCACTATGATGAGGAAAAGCACCAGCAATGGGTAACTGGCAGAGCCTTTCTTTGCTGCCTCGCTCCTGCCAGAACCTTTCCACACTGCCCATGTCTTTCCCAGAAGTGGGGAAATGCTCCAGCAGCAGGGAGGCAAGTAGAAAGCCATGTACGGTAAGTACTTGGATACATACTCACAGCTTTCAAGCGTGTCTGTACTCTGCTCAGCTAAGCAGTGCCTCTCCACCTGCACTGCTATTTATACCTGTGCTAGGAGGGCTATCCATCTGTGTACTCTGCAGGCTGCCAAAAGAAGACATACCCAAAGCGACTGGGACTGGGTCTTCTGCATGGCAGCACGGACTACTAATTACTAAGCTTCTCTTCTGGTTCTTCACAATCTCCTTTGTGTTCTCAGGTGGCTCAGTGCACTGGGAGCGGGAGGTAAAGCCCCCTGCAGAAACATTCCCCTCTTTCTATTCTCGTGCCCCCTCTGCTGAGGTTGAGATGACCTGCTATGTGCTGCTGTCAGTGCTCCACAAACCCAAACGGACTCGAAAGGACCTAACATTCGCCTCACAGATTGTGCAGTGGATCATCAGACAGAAGAATTCCTATGGGGGCTTCTCTTCCACCCAGGTACAGCAACTACCTTCTGCCCTCTAATCACACCCAGGAAATCGCAGGCAGCTGCTCTCATAAGCCAGCTGCATTAGAGATTGAGAAAGAGCCAATGGGACTGTCATTGGCTACTTTCTCCCACATATAGTACAGACCCTATTCCAGAAGCTGGAGTAGCAGCTATGAAGGGATTGCACGCTTCCCCACACCCTGCCAGTTGCCACCCCTAGCCTCAGCCTCTACTTGCAAAATGGTTGGTGTGTGTGTGTGTGTGTGTGTGTGTGTGTGTGTGTAAATGTCATCTGCTGGGGGAACAGAACATTAGAGTTGAGTTCTGCTGCCCAGAAGACTATCTGGTCTTAAATGTGCCAAGGTGAAAGTCACATGGCAGCAGTTGAATAGTAACAGGTACAGTTAGATCTTCACATGGGTAGGAGCTCAGAGAATTCCTTTAGTCCCTGGTTCTCAGCCTATTACTGACATGTGTATGATTTGCTAACAGACACACCTGGTGCACTGAAGTGTTCTGGAGGTGTGCCCTAATGTTCTACAGGACTCAGTTTCCAAGATCAACTGGGGATGGGTTTGGGCTCATCTTCACTGAAATCTTGTGAGCCATGAAATGACTCTGGTCTGTACTGGAACCATTTGTTTAATAACCCCATGCAGTATCCCAACACAGTGTGTCTGTAATTGACAATTATTCTACACTTTTTCAGGACACAGTTATTGCTCTTCAAGCGCTGGCTGATTATGGTGCAGCAACCTACTCTGAGAATGGCCAAAACACAGTTAAAATCAGCTCCAGCAAGCCTTTTGAGAAAGTCTTTGAGGTGAATAGCCAGAACAGGCTACTGTTGCAGCAGAGTTCCCTGCCTGATGTCCCAGGGAATTATATCCTGGAAGTGAATGGCAACGGATGTGTCTTTGTGCAGGTAAGTGCTCACCCTACCCTTCAGCATGTGGCTTCTTCACCACATAATACAGCCTTTCTTCTTTTGTCTCTCTCTGTCTCCCTTCCTTCCTACCTCCTCTGTTATTTCTTTTCTTAAGACTCTTTGGACAAATATATCAACTTCTTTAACTCCAGTTCAGGAAGAAAGAAAAAATTGGCCCTTGGTGTTTTTTCTCTGTATCACACATGATTAGTTTTTTTCTCAGGTGATGACTGGTAACTGGACATGTGTCACACACAAACATCCTCCTATTTATTTGTAAAACTTGAGTTCCAGTTGAAGGAGTTTGGTTTGCCTATCTGTCAGTCATAGGGCTTTATACTACTGCCCATCTTTGTATTATCCAACTGCTTCCATGTCAAAAAAATAGCAATCTTCCTATTTGAGGTAAAAATCTGCCTGGGATATTTTAGTTTGAGTGGTTGGATAGGTAAATTTGTTAGATGTTTTCAGAGATTTTTTTTGGGGGGGGTGCAGGCATTTGTTTTGTAGATGTTTGATAGATGAGCGCCATCAGTGTTGTGAGTCTCATTGTTGCAATGGTGGAAAGATTTTTTTTCAAAGACGAAGGTTTTGCAGGATTTCCTAAAGATGGTCAGGCTCTGTATTCACCTGATCTCCTCTTGCAGTCTATCCCAGAGCCAGTTCCCTTCTACTGATCATGTCTTGTCCCTAGCTCTCACATGCTTCACTCTGGGCTTTTTGATTCACATCCTCCCAGAGGAGCCTATCTCCCTGGCAGAAATCACATCAGAATTCAGTCCTTAAACTATCGTCTTCAGACTGCAAGACAGGAATGGGAGGGAGAAGATGTGGGTCCTCTTCTGGTCTCTTCCACTGACTCACAGAGTGACCTTGAGTAAATCACTGCAACAAGGATGGTCCACAGGAAAAGCTGTAGTGAAGCAGTGCAGCACTGAATGGATGGGGAAAACGTTGTATGATGCAGCCAGAACTGGAACACGAGCATTATGAGGTCAAAAAAACCAAAGAGCTGCTATAGTTTACAATGGCTAACTCTGAGAGGCCAAAACTCTGTGCACCTCTCTTTAGAAACATTTCATCCATTAAAATAGCAACTGCCAAGAGGTTAACAACAGAAGCCATTTGGAATAGCACTTCCCCCTTGTTTCTGCGGAGTGGCTGCACCTTGAATCTTAACCGATATAGAGTGCTAGTCATGGTGAAAGGATCCTCCTAGACAAACGTCAAACTAAAGGAGAACAAACTTTGGACCCTACTTTGCTATCTCCAGACAACACAATCAATGAGAGGAAGGATAGTGATGTGATCAATGCACTGGACTCAGGGGATCTGGGTTGAATTCCTGGCTTTGGCAAAGTTGCCTATGTGACTTTGGGCAAGTCATTTAATCTCTGTGTGTCTCAATTCCCATCTGTAAAATGGGTATTGTTACAACCTGGTGCAGTACCCCCGTATAGTCATCAGTCTGTTGTGAGTGGGCCCAATCATTGTCATGAATGGGCCCAATCCAAGCCTATTAGAGCTAGAAACAGTGACTAGACTCTACCCAGATCCGAGACTCCCCAGAGCACTCAGAAGCTCAGATCTGTTGGTATATGGGCTGCTGTCATCCAGCTGCCCTAGATCCTGAAACCTCTCAAGCCTCCCAGTTGCTTACTCAAACTCCATCAGAGTCCCAACTAGGCTAAGGGACTCTGCGCTTCTACTGGGTCTTTGGCAGGAAAGTAAGGAATACAGGCTTAGCAAAGGTGTTTCTTAACCATCGTGGCTTTACTTTTAAAGCATTCAAGAGTTACAGATCTTTTAAAATAACAGAAGCCCTGAGACACACTGTCCCGAGTCCGATCTCATCCCTTCTGTAAGTCCCTGGTTTGTCAGACTCTGCTTAGCCTGAAATTCTCTCCTGCCCTCTCTCTTTCAAGCCCTTCTTACATATTGCAGTGGATGGGCCCCTGCACAGAGCAGAATCTTGCTCTTAAATAGGGCCATGACTCTGAGCCATGTGCTTGAACTGAGATGCTTCAGATCCCCCAGTTACGCTTGCCCCCTGCCCTTGTGGGCCCAGTGTGGAGACCATTGTTCCATGGGGTTGGGCCAATAGTTCAGTCATTCAGACTTTCAGTGATGGTCCTTCAGAAAGGAGCTAGGGCGGCTGTCTGGAATGCAGTGCAACAGGCTACCCTTGCACAAGTCCAGCTGAGTGTTCAACACATAGTGTACAATAGAATTAATAAATCTGATCCAGACATGTCCTACTCAGTCACAGTGATAGCATTTCCCTACCGCACAGAGTTTATAAGATGCAGATACATTGGTGATGAGAACCCTATAAATCCCTAGGCAGATCAAAAGGCTAATGGGGATTAATATTTTTTTCCCCACACTTCTGGCTGGCCACTTGGTGGCACACTTATTTCTGACGTTGTTCAGCTGGATGGAACTTCTGTTGTGGGGAAGGGAAGGTTTTTAATGTTACTGATGGAGAGCTTGGCAGTTTGGTGGTTTGCTGAAGTAGTTCTCCAGTCACTAAATGATACCCTTGGCGAGTTGGTGCATTCAGTCAGGATTTCTCCAGTCCATGGAGCAAAAAAAGGAGTTGCCAGGCACCACAATATGTGGGTCAATAGCTCAGACTGATTTCTAATTTTCATTACCATTTTTCATCTGTTTCAGACAACCCTGAGATACAACATTCTTCTTCCCAATAAGACTTCTGGGTTCTCTCTCTCAGTGCAGACGGCAAATGCTTCCTGCGCAGACAGTTTCCGGGCAAAGTTTGACATCGTCCTCTCAACCAGGTAACCTCCCTTCAATTGCCTGGATGACAAGAACTGGCTGGTTAAGACGAGATGGCTTTTGAAGGAACAGATTACAAATATTAAAGGGCTATTAGATGGTCTGTGTAAAATGCCTCAGGGTACTAATTGCCTTGGCCTGATAGACACTTACCCCAAGCCCCAGGGATACCACCTCTTTCCAGACAACTGTCCCTCCCTGGGGATACTTGTCCTCTTCTTGAACATCTATCATTGGTAATTTCCACACCTCTTCCATGTTAATAAATTATCAGCAATTACATGCAATTTGAAAAGGCCTTTGCAGGCTGTGTGTGCTCTGGAGCCGAAGGTGTCATGTTTCCTACACTCATGGTCCAGAGTGACCAAGTCCCTCTCATTTCAGTTACACTGGGAAACGCAATATCTCCAACATGGCCATTATCGACGTCAAGATGCTCTCTGGCTTTGTACCTGTCAGTTCATCCCTGCAGAAAGTAAGGAATGGCAGTCACATGAATAAGCCACCTCAGGGGGAAAGGGCGTTACAGAATATTACAGCATGGACTGGATAAAAAGAGGGGCCTGGTTAGCACTGAAAAAAAACTTTCATAGGGATTTTAATGTGTCAGTTGCACTTGAATAGATTCTGTATTATCAGCCTGGGGGTGACACCCTCCAGGAGTCCTGAGCAGGGGTCAGGGTGTCACAACTACCCTGTTTCCTAGATTGCTAAATTGTATGGAGCTCCCAGATAGAACCTGGCTAAATGGGAGTGAGATTCAGGGGAAGGAGGTGTCCTAATATGTACAAGGTTGAGGATCACTGAATTAGATTAACCAACTGGAATTCCAAACGGACTGTCTCCTGTATAAATGTTTAAGTATGTGCATTTCCTGACAAAGCCACTACACACTTGGGTCTCTAGCAAGTAATGATTATTTTTAGTGACCCATGCTATCCATTAGATAACACTTGGGCTCAGTCATTTACTGCAGATTCTGGGGTGTCTTGCTTTCAGTGATTATTAATATTTTAATATTTCCCACATTTCCTCGTCTAAAGCTTCGTG
Organism: Gopherus flavomarginatus; assembly: GCF_025201925.1. Lineage (NCBI taxonomy): Eukaryota > Metazoa > Chordata > Testudines > Testudinidae > Gopherus > Gopherus flavomarginatus. The sequence continues at coordinate 146,498,707 of NC_066617.1, forward strand.
AGGATCAGAAAGTGATGCAGGTAGAAACCAAGCAAAACCACGTCCTCTTCTATCTCGAGAGTGTGAGTTCTGGAAAATCAATTATTTGGTTTGGGTTTATAAGGTTTTAATTTTGCGTAGAAGATACATGCATAGCCACTTCACATATGTGTGATAAACTGCATTGATCATGCACCTTTGCCCGTTAATTCATCTACCCTGAAACTATTCTAACATTCCAAATTCCTCAGCAGCTTCCAGCAGCCTCCTGTTCTTTTATTCAAAATAAAACACACACATAGTGTTTCCTCCTTTCAGTCACTGACTGCTGGGAGCCAGGGAGCAACCTCCCCAGTGTGCATACAGCTCCAGTAGGAGGTTTTCTTTAAAGCAGCCAGTGCTGGCCACCAGCATAGACAGGATACTGCACTAGATGGAGCACTAGTTTGATCTGGTCTGGAAATGTTGTTGTTTCTTCTCCTTCTCACACCTGCCACATAGAGAATTTCCACCTTCCTTCCAACCAAACTGCATCTTCCTCAGAACTGGAGCTAGCAGGACACAGTCCTGCCCCAGAAGCAGTTTTTCTAGTCAGAAAAAAGTGTTGCATCTTGAAAGTTGATTCCCCTGAGGCCCTGCAGGACTAGCAATGGGAGAGTTTACACCATTGGAAAGGGGAGATTCCCAGCTGCTCCATGGGATGCACAACCTCACTTCTATGCCTGGAGGGACTGCAAAACATTAGACTTCAATGTCATGACCATTTGGGATTTAGGCTATTTTAGGGCCTTTTTAGATGTTGTTTTTGCTTCCTCTGAGCTCTGTGTATTGGGACTCATGATGACTGAGGATCACAGCAATACAGGAAGGAGAGGAAAATTAGAACCAATAACATTAAAAAAAAACCTCTAAGATTGTTTCTAAAATGACTGATACAGGCAGGTAAATAATGGATGCCAGGGCTGGATTGCATCATGCACACAGGAGATGTGTGTGTTGGGAACCAACCACAGCTTAGCAGCCTCTGGGATTGACCCTTTACAGAAGAGTCAGTGTTCTGTGAAAAACAGCTGATGCCGACCTCTGTCCCCCACATTCCCAGGTCTCATGGACAACTCTCAGTTTCTCTTTCTCAGTTGAACAAGACCTTCCTGTGTCCAACATCAAACCAGCTTCAGTGCTGATCTACGATTACTATGAAACAGGTAGGAGGGTTTTGTTTAGACCATACACCAAATGGGGGGAAGTGTCACTGCATTTACTAAAGTTGATGGAGGGCCACTACAGCTGGGAGGTTGATAAGGGCCTTGGAACTCAATAGGGGTTTGAACTAAACCTACTCAAGTCAATGAAGAGACACCTGTTTACTGCAATGAGCTTTGGCTCAGGCCTTCTGTGCTGAATGTGCATTACAAGCCTGCTACTGAATAGGTGATGAACTAGAACTGAGAAGATTTCAAAGAGATCCATTCTGAGCTTCTGTGGATCAGGAATACTCCACAGGGAGGGGATGTTTGTGTGATGGGCATCAGAGATGGAGTGACTTCTTACTGCAATGGGAATGTTCCCATCCCTTCCAGATGAGACCGCTGTTGCAGAATACAAATCGCTCTGCAATGAGGCTGCCCCTGAAAGCATCTAATAGCCTTGGAAAGGTAAGTGAGAGCTGGAGACACTGAGCAGATACAAGGAGAATGTGATGAAGGTGGTGAGTGGAGAGCAGGAGGAAAGGTGAGGTAAGTGGGGAGCTGCACTGAGTAGATGCACCGAGGTGGGGTAAAGAGGTTGATAGAAGTTCCTGTAGGTGTTATATATAACACCTGTTCCCGAGAAAGCCTGGGTCACTAACCCAGAGGGGAATGGTGGGGGCTCACAGCCCAATGGGGGAGCCCTCAGAGTTCCTGTAGGAATTGGGATGCTTGTGTTGAGATGTGGAGACTACATCTGTACACAGGATTCAAGACTGAATCCATCCGCTCCTAGACTCTATGAATTCTGTGTTTGCCTTGTTCTCGCTGATGTTTCTGCTTTACTTTTTTCTCCAGGACTGTTGTGAACGATGAACAAGTGATCGTTTCCCATTTTCCTCTATGTTCAGTCACAGAAAGGGCCATTTCATTGCACTTCACCCTTCTAATCACAAGGGTCCATGGCAACATGTCATTTTTACCTGAACTTAGGCCTGATGCTTCCTTCCATGAAGCTTTTCTCCAGGTCCATATCCTGAACATGTATTAGTTATCTTCAATAAATCTTCTCATTATTGGAGATGTGTACCCAGTCTGTGTTTTGCTTTTGTTTTATAATTTGGTACCAATTAGGACTTTCCCCACAACTCCAATGGGCTGGATGTTTCTGCTGCAATGATCAGAGATGCCATTGTTAACTATGGAGAAATTTCTATAGCCAACAGAATCAGAAGGCCCATCTCAGAGTGATTGATTCAAGCTGTCTCTATGGACCTAGGCAGAGAGCAGTGCAAGGTGCCACATTTGGAAGATTTCTTTTACTGCTACAGGGGCAAGCAACTTTTTTTTTTTTTTTTTTTAATGACAGTTCACATAGTGCAGAAACTGATCGGAAAACCAAAGGCAGATAGAGCTTGGATGCAGTGATCTCTGCTCTATCTGACCTCCAGGGACCACCTGGAATGGTCACATCAGCAAGAGCCTCTGCTCGGCCTCTACCCAACAGCAAGGAGATTCTGTTCCAGCAGCATTTTACTGCAATAGCCTTTTCCTGCCCATAGCATCATGTCAGAAAGGGAAATGCAGCCACATCTAATAATCATTGGTTGCTATTGTCATGCAGCACATTTGGCTATTGATCTGTCTCTCTTCTCTCCTCCTTGGGCCCCATCTCCCTTGTATCCTATGCAATAGCACTTCCATCCCCACCCTCTTGCACCTGCATCACTTATAACTCCAGTCCTGGAGGGAGATGTTTCCTGCTCCTCCTGTAGGTGCTGCTGCCCTCAGTCACGACATCCTAGGATCTGCAGCAGGGGCTGCTGCTCCACCACTGCAGCGCTCCTAGCACAGCAGCCAACGCCTGGGATTTCATGGCCAGTGACACAATTTCAGCCCCAGCTGGAGCCAGCCTGGGAATGACTCAAGATTCCAGCTCTCATGCATTTCAAACCCTGCCTAGGAGCAATCCTTCTGATTGGCTGTCTTCCTCACTTGCCCACCTCTTGGGGAACAGCAGCCAACCAGGGCTGCTGCAGGTGTCAGACAGTGTGTCCCCCCTCCCATCAAGGGCCAGAGCTGTTTTCAGATAGAAGTGATGGAGGGAGCAATTGACACCATCCTTATTGAAGGGAAGAGGGCAGTACTGAGCAGAAAGATCAGCTCAGAGTTATCCTACTCACCTTTACTGTGAACAATGGGTCAGCCTGCTTCTCCTCCCTGCAACACTGGTAAAGGTCAGAGGAGGCAAAGACTCCCTGAAGCTGCATGAGGATCCTAGGTGAAATGAGAGTCAACAGAATGATGTGGGGCTGGAGATGCAAAGTTGATGTGGGCCTGGGGCTCTTTCATTGATTGTTGGGATGGGGGCAGGCCAGTGTGGGGCTGGGGGTGTAGCACTGATTGATTAGGAAGTGCTGCAAGACACATCCCTGTCTAGGATCCCAGCTAACTTCATAGTGGGGCCTGGGCTGGGAGCTCTGCTACAGAGCGTCATGCTTTGATGGTTACCCCCATAGTAATGTCACAGCTATTCTCAGTGTACTTCCTTTCACTTCACTGGACACTTGCCAAGTTATTGACTTCTGTCCATGGAGACCAAGATCATTTGGAAAAGGAATGAAAATGTGTTTAGTGAATTTGAAGTTGTAACACTAATAAGAATTGAACCAAGGAGAAAAATTCAATAGGCCTGCGGTGCGGTGTGAACTGTGGATTGCCAGGCACAGATTTGCAGCGCTACGATGGAGGCAGAGGCAGCAGGTGCAGACACACTGAGGATGACTGGATGCGGTAGCTGCGGCATGTACATGGTCCTAGAGGGAGCACCTGAAAGGAGTTTCATCTGCATGAAGTGCCGCCTGATAGAGCTGCTGGAGGAAAAGGTAAGGGGACTGGAGATGCAAGTGGAAACTCTGGCTGAGTTTAGAAGGGGATTTGAGCAGATGATGGAACACAGACATGATGAGGCACAGGGGACAAGCTCAGACAAGCAGATAAAAGCAGGACCTAAGGACTCTGAGGAGGGACTGCTGGGTGAGGAAAGTGGACGGTGGAAGCATGTCACTAGGAGAACCAGGCAGAGGAAAAGACGGGCCAGCGATGGACAAATAGAACTCAGGAACAGGTTTGCTGAGTTGGGAAATGAAGATGGAACACAGCAGGCTGCTGAAGGAGAAAGGGCGAGGAAGAAGAGGCAAGCAGCTAGTCCTGCAGAAGGAGGGGAGCAGTCACTGGAGGCGACATCAGGTACGAGCCCTAGGAGGATTGTAAGGGCGAATTCAAATCGAGAGGAATCGCGGCCAGCTGCTGTGGGGGATAGACCGGAGAATCGCACTGTCGCCAGGAAAAGGCAAGTCTACGTGATTGGAGACTCTTTACTGAGAAGAGTAGACAGGCCTGTAACTAGACCTGATCGGGAGAACAGAAGAGTGTGCTGTATGCCAGGGGCTAAGATACAGGATGTGGACTTGAGGCTGAATACGATCTTAGCGGGAGCGGGAAAGAATCCGTTGATTATCCTTCATGTGGGAACGAATGACACGGCTAGTTACTCGCTGGACTGTATCAAGGAGGACTGTGCCAGACTGGGGAAGAGGCTTAAAGACATCGAGGCTCAGGTGATCTTCAGTGGGATTCTGCCGGTTCCTAGAGCGGGGCGACGAAGGAGTGACAAGATTATGGCGATCAACAGATGGCTCAGGGAGTGGTGTTATAAGGAGGGCTTTGGGATGTACAGTCACTGGGAAGCATTTACGGATAGACAACTGTTCGCTCAGGAGGGACTTCATCTCAGCAAGGAGGGAAATAGAATTCTAGGATGGAGGCTCGCCGACCTCATCAAGAGGGCTTTAAACTAGGAAGTTGGGGGAGATGGTTGGGAGATGTTCGAGAGATCTCCACGCCAGAATATAACCTGGAGAGGGAAGTAAACAAAGTGAGCGGGGATACCCTTGCGACCCCAAGATTTGATCCAAGGAGGAATAGTGGAGTAGAAACCAGAGTCACGGGTGATGCTGGTGGTAGATAGTTTGTGCACGACGGGGGAAAGAATGTCACTGACTCCAAACGCCGAAAATTAAAAGGTCTGTACACTAATGCGAGGAGCCTAGGTAACAAGATGGAGGAACTGGAGTTACTAGTGCAGGAAGTGAAGCCGGATATTATAGGGATTACCGAAACCTGGTGGAATAGTACTCATGACTGGAGCACGGGTATTGAAGGCTATGAGCTGTTTAGAAAAGACAGGAAGAAAGGCAAAGGTGGTGGAGTAGCCTTGTACATCAATGATGGAATTAAATGTAGTGAAATAAGAAGCGATGGAATAGATAAGACAGAGTCTGTCTGGGCAAAAATCACACTGGGTAAAAAAGCAACTAGAGCTTCCCCTGAGATAGTGCTTGGGGTGTGCTACAGACCGCCAGGATCGGATTGGGATATGGATAGAGACCTCTTTAATGTCTTTAATGAAGTAAACACAAAGGGGAAATGTGTGATTATGGGGGACTTCAACTTCCCGGATATAGACTGGAGGACGAGTTCTTGCAAGAATAATAGGGGTCAGATTTTTCTGGATGTGATAGCGGATGGATTTCTTCATCAAGTAGTTGAAGCACCTACAAGAGGGGATGCCATTTTAGATTTGGTGTTGGTGAGCAGTGAGGACCTCGTAGAAGAAATGGTGGTAGGGGACAACCTTGGTTTGAGTGATCATGAGCTGATTCAGTTCAAACTAGATGGAAGGATAAACAAATGTAGATCTGGGATTAGGGTTTTTGACTTCTCGAGGGCTAATTTTAAAGAGTTAAGGAAATTAGTTAGGGAAGTGGATTGGATGGAGGAATTAGTGGATTTAAATGTGGAGGAGGCCTGGAATTACTTTAAGTCACAGCTGCGGAGACTGTCGGAAGCCTGCATCCCGAGAAAGGGGAAAAATACCATGGGCAGGAGTTGTAGGCCAAACTGGATGAGCAAACAACTCAGAGAGGGGATTAGACAAAAGCAGAAAGCTTACAGGGAGTGGAAGGAAGGCAGGATCAGTAAGGAAAGCTACTTTGCTGAGGTCAGAACATGTAGGGATAAAGTGAGGAAGGCTAAAAGCCGCATTGAACTGGAACTTGCAAAGGGAATCAAAACCAATAGTAAATGGTTCTACAGCCACATAAATAAGAAGAAAACAAAGAAAGAAGAAGTGGGGCCGCTATACACTGAGGATGGAATGGAGGTTAAGGATAACCTAGGCATGGCCCAACATCTAAACAAGTACTTTGCCTCAGTTTTTAATAAGACTAGTGAGGAACCTTGCGATGATGGAGGGATGATAAACGGGAATGTGGATATGGAAGTGGATATTACCGCAACTGAGGTAGAGGCCGTACTTGAACAGCTCGATGGGACGAAGTCGGAGGGCCCGGACAATCTCCATCCGAGGATATTAAAGGAACTGGCGCGTGAAATTGCGAGCCCGTTAGCGAGAATTTTTAAGCAATCGATAAACTCGGGGGTTGTGCCATATGACTGGAGGATTGCTAATGTAGTTCCTATTTTTAAGAAAGGGAATAAGAGTGATCCGGGTAATTATAGGCCTGTTAGCTTGACGTCTGTAGTATGTAAGGTCTTGGAAAAAATTTTAAGGGAGAAAGTAGTTAAGGACATAGAGGTCAATGGTAATTGTGATGAATTGCAACACGGATTTACTAAAGGTAGATCGTGCCAAACCAATCTGATCTCCTTCTTTGAGAAGGTGACGGATTACTTGGATAAAGGAAATGCAGTAGATATAATTTACCTAGATTTCAGTAAGGCGTTCGACACGGTTCCGCACAGGGAGCTGTTAGTTAAATTGGAAAAGATGGGAGTGAATATGAAAGTTGTAAGGTGGATAAGGAACTGGTTAAAGGGGAGACTCCAGAGGGTTGTACTGAAAGGTGAACTGTCGGGCTGGAAGGAGGTCACCAGTGGAGTCCCTCAAGGATCGGTTTTGGGACCGATCTTATTTAACCTTTTTATTACTGACCTTGGCACAAAGAGCGGGAATGTGCTAATAAAGTTTGCGGATGACACGAAGCTGGGGGGTATTGCTAACACGGAGAAGGACAGGGATACTATTCAGGAAGATCTGAACCACCTTGTAAACTGGAGTAATGGAAATATGATGACGTACAACAGTGAAAAGTGCAGGGTCATGCATTTAGGAATTAATAATAAGAATTATGGATATACGTTGGGGGCGCATCAGTTGGAAGCGACGGAGGAGGAGAAGGACCTTGGTGTACTGGTTGATAGCAGGATGACTATGAGTCGCCAATGTGATACGGCTGTTAAAAAAGCAAATGTGATTTTGGGATGCATCAGGCGGGGTATTTCCTGCAAGGATAAGGAGGTGTTAGTACCGTTATATAAGGCGTTGGTGAGACCCCATCTGGAATACTGTGTGCAGTTCTGGTGTCCCATGTTCAAGAAGGATGAATTCAAACTGGAACAGGTTCAGAGACGGGCTACAAGGATGATCCGAGGAATGGAAAAACTGCCTTATGAAAGGAGACTCAAAGAGCTTGGCTTGTTTAGCCTGGCCAAAAGAAGGCTGAGGGGGGATATGCTAGCTCTATATAAATATATCAAGGGGGTTAACGTTAGGGAGGGAGAGGAATTATTTAAGTTTAGTGCTAATGTAGGCACGAGGACGAATGAGTATAAACTAGATATTAGGAAGTTTAGACTTGAAATTAGACGAAGGTTTCTGACCATTAGGGGGGTGAAGTTCTGGAATAGCCTTCCGAGGGAAGTAGTAGGGGCAAAAGACTTTCCTGGCTTTAAGACAAAGCTTGATAAGTATATGGAGGGGATGTTATGATAGGATCGTTAATTTGGGCAATTGATCTTGAATTACCACCAGACAGGTCTGCTCAATGGTCTGCGGGGAGATGTTGGATGCGATGGGTACTGAGTTGCTGCAGAGAATTCCTTCTTGGGTGCTAGCTGGTGACTCTTGCCCACATGCTCAGGGTTTAGCTGATCGCCATATTTGGGGTCGGGAAGGAATTTTCCTCCAGGGCGGATTGGCAGGTGCCCTGGAGGTTTTTCGCCTTCCCCTGCAGCGTGGGGCACGGGTCGCTTGCTGGTGGTTTCTCTGCAGCTTGAGGTCTTCAAACCATTTTTGAGGATTTCAATAACTCGGTCCTGGGATAGGGGTTGTTATAAAATTGGATGGGTGGGGTTCTGTGGCCTGCCTTGTGCAGGAGGTCAGACTAGATGATCAGATTGGTCCCTTCTGACCTATGAGTCTATGAGTCTATTTCATTCCTTACTAAGAGTCACAACAAAGAGAAGGCAGTGATGTGACACCTCTGTGATATCACTGGGACAAACAGATATCAAGGGGTAGTCTGGATGCCCGCAGGAGGCACAATTTACCTTGGCGGCAGCTACTGACCAACTTAAACTAGAAATTGCCAGCCAAACTGGCAGAGCTTTAGAAATGTCACTCACCAGGAGAGGCAGGAGGTGATCTTCCTTGTTATCCCTCCTGGATCCCATGGCTCCACCGGGATTGCTGCCTACATGAAGAGTTAGGATAGCTAGTGATGAAGGGAAGGTTCTCACTGCACAGCTCTCCAGAGCAAACATGGAGCTATCCCTCTGCTGAAGAACCCCTCACCCTTCTCAGGGACCAGGGAAGGGAAGGGGCTCTAGGGTGAGTTCTAGTAGGAATCCAACAAGGATTTAGTGTTATATGGGGTGACCTGACCCAGGGGCTTCCCTCCCAGTTGCTTTTGTGTCAGCCAGGGAGATAGTGTTGGGAGCCGGATCACTACAGGGAACAAAAGGCGCTAACACACCAGGGAGAGTCATTGCCGTAGGTGTCCCCTTGTATGGCTGGGGAAAGTCTCAGAGGATGGGGCTTATTTCTAGGTGTCCTGTTGCCTGGCTGAATTCTTTACACCTCTGGTGCAGCAGCAGATCATTCAGCCAGTAGATTCCTTCCCTGACCTGTCCTTTGCCTCCACCAGCATTTCACCTTCAGCCGCCAGTCCCTGAGCAAGGAGTCTCTCTCTCCAGGTGATAGGGATGGTGGGCAAACATGAGGGGCCCTTCAGAGAGCAATAAAAAAAGCCTCAATTATCTCTGTCCCTGAGAAAGCCTGGGTCACAAACCCAGAGGGGAATGGTGGGGGCTCACAGCCCAATGGGGGAGCCCTCAGAGTTCCTGTAGGGATTGGGATGCTTGTTGACAAACCTTGACTGCCCTCCCTCCTGCCCTGGGTGCAGCTTGTGGGGGCTTCGCCTGGCCCCTAGGTGGGGCCCCAGACAAGAGTTAGCTCTTTTGACCTCTTTCCCCCCTACTAAGGCCTGATGGAAGGTGCCTGCTAGGCCATTTCTCCTCTGCTGCTCCATAGTGGGATCTCCGTGCTCCTCATTTCAGGCCTGTGCTGAGCTAAGCTAAGGGGCCCACTCTCATGCTGGAGGGGCAGGCAATGGAAATGGTCGCAATGATTGAGCAGAACCAGGGACAGTATCCTCCCCTCAGAGAGCATGGGGCCATCCTGCCAGAAATGCTCTCAGGAGTCCAGGGCATCTCAGAGGAGCCTATTCCTAGGAATAAGACAAGGGTGGCTCAATGTTGAAAAGAGTTGAAAGAGTTATGGTGTGGGATTTTAGGATTTTGTTACGTAGCTTTCCCAATGAATGAGAAGCTTTCTGTATCCTGTTTGTGATCTCTTTATCAAGAGATCTATCACTGGAGAAATTGCTTCCAAGATAGGTAAAACTGTCAACTTACTTTAGTTGCATTCCACTAATGGATATGCTAGGGCAGTGCTTCTCAAAGTTGGGCGGCAGCTTGTTCAGGGAAAGCCCCTGGCAGTCCGGGATGGTTTGTTTACCTGCCGTGTTCGCAGGTTTGGCCAATCACAGCTCCCACTGGCCACAGATCACCGCTGTAAGCCAATGGTGGCTGTGGGAAAGGCGGCCAGCACATTCCTCTGCTCACACCACTTCCTGCAGCTCCCATTGGCCTGGAATGGTGAACCACAGCCAGTGGGAGCCGCGATTGGCCAAACCTGAGGACGCGGCAGGTAAACAAACCATCCCGGACTGCCAGAGGCTTTCCCTGAACAAGTGGCAGACCGGCTTTGGGAAGCACTGTGCTAGGGGATATGACGAGGAGTTATGAAGATGATTGATACAACACCAAAGTTTTCTCTAGGCTGACTGCAAAGCCAAAAAAATTTGATGCTTCAGTGAAGTGATCTCCAATGCACTGGAGATCTCCCCCTTTGTGTGCTAGGATGGCATAATCATCTTCAAAGATTTCTTCTCTTATTAATAGTGCTATCACGTTTGTTTTTGCTTCAAGCCTTGTAAGATTGAAGACTGAGCTGTCGTTTCTGTATTTGATGCATATGCCTCTGTGGAGCCCATTTATAGCTTGGTTGAGAACTTGGGTGAAGAAGAAGTTGAACAGTACAGGGGCAAGGACATGGCCTTAGCGTAGTTGTCTTTGTGCCTTGCTTTGCAGGTGTTTACTCTGTCTCTCTTTGAGGTGGACTGAATATCATTTTGCCAGATTTGGAAAGCCTCATTTTTCTTTTAACAATACTGTGATTTCCTCATCATTTTCTTCAAACCAGTCACAGTGAGCCCTTTTCTTCTGTCCAAGGATGTCAGTTGCAGTTTTTTATACTGTATCTCTGAATTCCTCCCATGAGACAGGGTTGTCACCAAGGTAGGTTTCTAGTGCACTTGTAGCTTGTCTCGAGAGGATGGAAGATTTAGTTTAGCAATATCAGGGGTCATCTTGATTGTTTTTGGGCTTTTCAGGTGCTTGGGTACACAGTGTAGATTCAGTATTGACCTAATCATTCTATGATATGTCCAACATTCTGCTCCACGCATGGCCCTGGTGATCCTGACATCCCTTATGTCACGTTGTTGGACAGTGATGTAATCTATTAGATGCCATTGTTTGGATCTGGGGTGTATCCATGTAGTTTTATATTTGTCTGCCTGTCCAAAGAAGGCATTTGCAATTGTCAAGCTATGTGCTACTCACTTGCTAAGGAGTAGGAGATCATTTTTGTTCATTTTTACAATGTCATTTTTTCCAATGACACCTTGCCAGTTGTTGTTATTTTTACCTACTCTTGCATTGAAATCTCCTAGGATGATTAGTTTGTCACTTTGTGGTGTTGACTTGATGAGAGAGTCAAGATCAGAGTAGAACCATTCCTTAGCATCATCAGGGTTTGTTAAGGTGGGAGCATATACACTGATGAGGGTAGCAAAAAGTGCCATATTTAGTGGTAACCAGAGTTTCATGAGCCTTTCATTGATACCTATTGGATAGTCTTCAAAACATGGCAAGAGTTTGGTCTTGATGGTAATTCCCACTCCATGGATTCTATCTTTGTATGGTTCTTTTCTCTTCCAAAAGAAGGTGTAACCCCCAGCTGGTTCTGTAATAATGCCCTTGTCTGCCAATCTAGTTTCACTGAGTGCTGCAATGTCAATGTCATACCAGGCTAGCTCTTTTGAAAGGAGAGCTATTCTTCTTTCAAATAGAGAAGTATCACCTTTGTTTATCATAGTCCTGATGTTCCAAGCTACAATCTTTAGTGCTTTTTTAGTTATCTTTGGTTTTCGACTGCATTGAGGATGATCCACCAACTGGAGTAAACTGGTTGGATTTGATTTGGGCAGGCAATGTTTGAGGCACCTTTTCTAGCCCTTCCCTTACAAAGGGAGAGCAGTGCAAGCCTAGAAAGGGCTGCTCTATCACCTGGGTTGTTGCCGAGCTTCTCTGCTGCCCTTCGGTCAGGGATGGGCGACCAATGTCCCAGGACACCTGAATTCAGGCTTGTGGCTAGGAGTGCCAGTAATCATCTTCACCAATCACTTTGCCACTCCCCCATTGCCGCAGGACTTTTGAAGAGAGATGTTCATGAATAATGTATGCATGAGGTTGATGAAAATGGGAGAGCTGTGCACTGAGACAATCCTATTCCTTTGGCTGCTGAAGCTTGGCCCAGTGGCACAAAGGTTGTTACAATTGGAGGTTTCTTTAACTGCAGTGGATATCCATGACTTCTGTAATGCTCCATCATGCCTTCCGCCTTCCACAATACATTGCTGCACTGCTTTTCAAGCCGTTGGACTAAGATATGTCTCTTTTGCCTTGGCTACCAGAACAGTCTTCATATGCTTTGGAGGGCAATCCTTAAATCTCTGTCAGTTTCCACACTTCGGTTACCCTCACCTGGTTTAGACCCTGCCAAGGTGGTTTACCGGGTTGTGGCCACTGTCACATGCTTACAGCTACTTGGAGCCAGCTGTGAGAGCTGGGTGTACAGTGAGGACCAGAGAGGAAAAGAAACAAATCACCGAAAGGGACTATCTCTCCCATACACACCATATCATGGTGACTCCCTTGCTAAACACCATGGTTTACAGCCTGAGAAACAAGGCCATGCAAATAACCCATCAGAAAGCCCTGGGCAGAAAACTGTTTACTTGAAAAATGTGAGGGGCCACAATAGGAGTTTCAATATGAGAAAAAATCACCTAAAGAATTCTCAGTATAGTGCAAATATACTGTTGATGGAAAATCTTACCCAAGGAAATGAAAGCAGATGAAAAGTAGAAAATGTTAGATGTTATAATATAGTATAAGCCACTATTACTAGCCATATGAATCAGAAGCACTAGAAGATGCATCTGGCATGAGACATTGGTCCATATGTAGAGATTTTATGTAGGTTGGTTTCAATTAAAGGTTGGCAAATTGTGTAAGGGAGTCTAAGCTAGTGCAATTTACACAAAAAAGGTACAGAAGGAGTAAGTTAGAGAGTATGTGTTTGTCTCCCACCCCAATGTGCTGAATTAATTTCATTTGCCTCCTTAAATCATACTGTTCATTGGTTTTCCCGTTACACCCTTTTTTCAGTCTCTTGCCATGCAAATTACACTGATTTAGATGCCCTTTGAATAAAATTCTCTTACAGCCAAATCAACCTAATTAAACTGGAATCCTAGCTAAACTGAGGTCAATGGAGTTACTTATATGAAGACAGAATGAAAAGACTGTGATTGCTATTTTAGAAAGGAAACAAATAAGAGGGGATATGCTAAAGTATATAAAATAATAAATTATCTAGAGAAGGTAGATTGGGTGTTTCTGTTCTCCGTATCACACAAGAACAAAGAGACAGTCAATGAAATGAAAAGAGGACAAATTCAAAACTGATAAAAGGAAATACTTTTTCACACAATGTATAATTAGACTGTGGAACTCACTGCCACAGCAATTGGTTGATACAAAAAATTAGCAAGTTTAAAAAAGGGATTGGGAATGGATAACAAGAATATCCAGACTTATCATAACTAATTATGACAAAATTTGGAAGGGATCTTGAACTTCATACTTCTGGGCTTAAGCCAATCTCTTATTGTAAGAGATCAGCATGAGACCTATGTGGGAACCAGATTATCCCGCACCTACCTATTGCAGGATTCTTACACCTTCTTCTAAAGCACTTGATGCTGGCCACTGTCAGAGCCAAGATACTAGAGTAGATGGACCTCGGGTCTGATGCAGGATGTCAATTCCCTATGCTCCTGTGATTCACATACAAATGAGAATTTTCTCCAATGTTTTATTTCAATGTTTGGTCATTCTAGGGGGGAAAAGGGGTGTAATCATAGTGACTTCAATCTGAGTGACACACACTAGAGATCTCATGCTGACAGTACTAAATCAGCCTCAGAATTTCTAAATATTATTGATGACAATTTTCTAAATCAAAAAGTGTTGGAGCCAACATAGAGGAATTCTATATTAGACCTCATCTTGTCAGATAAAAAAGAATTGATCACAGAACTAAAAATCATCTTAGGTACAAGTGGGGGGAGAGATGGCTCAGTGGTTTGAGCATTGGCCTGCTAAAACTCAGGATTGTGAGCTCATTCCTTGAGGGGGCCACTAACAGATCTGGGGCAAAAAACTGTCCAGGGATTGATCCTGCTTTGACTAGGGGGTTGGACTAGATAACTTCCTGAGGCCCTTTCCAACCCTGGGATTCTGTGATCATGACTTCATCACATTTGTTATGTGCAAAGAAAATAAAGGCCAAACCATCTATATATAAAATCACCACTGATAGAGTCTGAAGATGACACACAAATCAGTGGAGTGATAAAGAATGGTTCACTGACACAGCTATCTGCATTGTTTGGTAAGTTGGGTGCAGACAAACAATATACATTTTAACATGTCCAAATATAAATGTATACATCTAAAAACAAAAAAGTTGGTCATAATTACAGGTTAGGGGACTTGATCCAGGAAAACAGTGACTCTGGAAAAGACTTGGAGATTAGAGTGGATCAGCTGAGCATGAGCTTCTAATGAGATGCTGTAGCCAAAAAGGCTAGAGCAGTCCTTAGATGCATAAACAGGGGAAATTCTAGTTACAGGTGGGGAGGTTATATTAACTTTGTATTAGGCTCTGGTGTGACCACTGCTGAAATCATTTGCCCAGTTCTGGTGTCTACAATTCAAGAATGATGTTGATAAGCTGGGAAGAGTTCAGAGAAGAGCCACAAAAATGATTAAATATTTGAAAACAGGCCTTCTAGAGGTACATTCAAGGAGCTCAAGTTGAAAGTCAAAGCTCAACAAATTCAGATAGAAATAAGGTGTACATTTTGAACAGTGAGGTTAATTAACCACTGATACAACTTACTGTAGTAAGATGACGCCCTGAAACATCAACCATTGGTACAGAGGCCTGGTATGAGACCTGAGGCCTGAACTAAAGTAATGGTCAAGACTTTGCTAACATAAAGCAAAGTTAAATTGTGAGCCAGAGGCAGGCCCTGCTGACAGAAGTTGGAAAGAAGAAGGCTGTTAATGGCATGTACACAAATCTAAAAGATATCAAGTACTAATAGGATGAACGTGGGCCAGGATGGCACCAGAACAGTCTGATACGAACACATTCCACAGAGATAATGAGGAACAGACTGACCCATCTTAGAAGACAGGGTCAAAAAGATAATATGATGGATAGACTTGTTTATTAGAACCAACATGTACAAGTTGAGAGGCGGCACCTTACTGTGTAGAAGGTTTGTACCTTGCTCTGTGGAGGGGTTGCACCTCAATACATCAGGAGTGACATGTAACTTGTTTGTACCTGTGTATAAGAATGCATCCTTGAGTGGATGTCTTTGTCTGACATAGGGAGCAGTGAAGAGTCCCACCACTGACTGAGCCAGTTCATTGTCATGGGGCACATATTTGTAGTATGTTCTGTAGAATGTGCAAGGAACTATTACTGTGTTTCATTTGACAATAAATCTGGCTGGGTGCCTTCATACCTTATCAGTGTCTGTGGTCTTCAGGGGTTCTCTTGGGATCTGCTGTGTCAGATATCTGTGCAGAGCCGGGACAACACACAGAAGGAACACACACACGTAGCTGACTGTTGTCAACGTTGAATAGAGCAGAGCACCACACTGATTACATCTGAGGATGTCTGACATCAGGGTCATGGAGGAGTCTCCTTCACTGGCAATTTTAAATCAAGACTTTAAAAACTTTGTGCTAGTTCAAACAGGACATACTTCAGGGAAGTTCTATGCCTGTGTTATGCAGAAGATCAGTCAAGAGGATCACAGAGGTCTCTTCTGGTTTTATAATCTCATACTTTATTAATCTATTGGGGTTCTGTCAGGGGTCATGCATAATGATCCAAAAAAGTTAGAGATGCAAAAGTCATATTAAGTCACCTGCAGCCAGGTGATGAATTGTCCACTACAGTAAGGTACAGTTTCTGAGAAGCTATTATGGCAATGGGGTATCACAGTGCACAGGGATGGCTGAAGTGGGAGTTGTGTGGGAGCCACTACGACAGCTGAGCAGGGGTTTTGAGGATCTAAATTTTGGACTTAGGGTCTATCTACACTACAAAGTTCAACTCACTTAATTTAAGTTGACATCCAGCTGCCGCAGTAATTAAGTAGGTCGGGCATTTCCACACCATGTTCATTGTGTCAATGGAGTGCATCCTCACTAGCAGCACTTGCATCGATGCAGAGAGCAGCGCACTGTGGGTAGCTATCCCACAGTGCAACTAGCCACAGGGGGTTTTGACTTCCAACTCCCATGATGAAGTTTCCTCTCTTCCTCCCTACCCTAATATCAATGACAAGCAACCCAGTGTTTTTTTTTTTTTAAAGCTCGGCTTAGCTGTGTGTAATCAGAAAAACATGGACCCCTATCAGCTGTGCACTTTTATTGTGAGCATTTCAAACATCTTGTGCCTTATCCTGCAGTATTTCCAGAGCAGAGGCAGGAGCCGCTGCGTGCAACATTGCAATGTCCTTCAAGCAGCCCTTCTGCAAGCCGTAGAACAAAATAATTCCCGGTGGCTGCTGGCAATCACACTGCAGCTGAACATGGTGGAGTGCTGTTTCTGGTCCCAAGAAACAAGCACTGACTGGTGGGATCACATCATTATGTGGCTATGAGATGATGACCAGTGGCTGCAGTACTTTCGAATGCAGAAGGCCACTTTCCAGAAACTGTGTGCAGAGCTTTCCCCAGCCCTGAAGTACAGCAATACTAAAATGAGACCCACTCTGATATTAGAGAAGTGAGTGGTGATCGCTCTATGGAAGCTTGCAATGCCAGACTGCTTTTGGCCAGTGGGAAATCAATTCAGAGTTGATAAATCCACTGTGGGAGCTTTTATGATCCAAGTTTTCAGGGCCATTAATCAACTTCTGATAAGCAGTGAAGTGATTCTGGGAAATGTGCAGGACATAGAGAATGGTTTTGCCAAGATGGAGTTCCCTAACTGTGGTGGGGCTATCCATGGCATGCAAATCCCTATCTTGGCACTAGACCACCTTCCGAAGAGTACATAAACCAAAAGGGATACTTTTCAATGGTGTTGCAAGTGCTGGTGGATTACAGGGGGGGTTTCGCCAACATCAATGTGGGATGGTCAGGAAAGGTGCATGATGCACACATCTTTAAGAGTGCTGGTCTGTTCAGAAATTTGCAATTGGGGAATTTCTTTCCGGATCGTAAAATGACCATTGATGATGTTGAAATGTCAATAATGATTCTGGGAGACCCAGCCTATCCCTTTCCCCCATGGCTCATGAAGCCATACACCTACCACCTGAACAGCAGTAAGGAGCATTTCTACAACAGGCTGAGCAAGTGCAGAAAGGTGAATGCCTTTAGACATTTAAAGGGTCTCTGGCATCATTTGCTTACTAAGTTAGATCTCAGTGAAAGCAATACCCTTATTGTTATCACTGCCTGATGTGTGCTCTATAATATTTGTGAGGCAAAGGGAGAGAAATTTCTGCAGGGGTGGGGTGTGGAGGCAGATAGGTTGCCAGCTAAGTCTGAGCAGCCAGATGCCATGGCAATAAGAAGAGCCCAGTGAGGAGCGCTGAATCTCTGGGAGGCTTTGAAAACTCATTTCAGTAATGAGACACAGTAATATGTGCCACATATCTGTGTTGTGCCTTCCCATAACATCCCCTCCATTGCATCAGTTTCCCTGTATTAACCCCCACCCCTGCACCCAACCCCCATGCTTGGAATAAAGAGTATTTTATTATCAAAATATTGACCTTTATTGCACAAACATAAAGAAACTGAAAAACCAGGAAAATAATTGAATCTTGGGCAAATAGTGGGATAATATTGGGAGGAGAGAAACCAAGTCAGCTTGTCTGCGTAAGCACAGAAGTTTTGCCCATCAAAGGTCTTCGAATGACTGCCTTTTGTTCTTAGTACCCTCTCCCGGTGTGGAGTGGAATGGATACTGCACCTTGCACCTTACCCCTTCCCCGCGTCCTGGAAGGTTTGCAGAGGGGGAATGGGAATAGGGTTATGTTTGCAGGCCATTCTGCAGGGGCTACAAAGGAAGTCTAGCCTCAAGCTGCTTTTCTTGAAGCTCAACCAGAAGCCTCAACATGTCCGATTGGTCCTTCATAATCTGCAGCATCTCATCCTGTGTGGCACGCTCATGGTCCTGAGACATTCTCCTGCTCTCCACGTCCATGTCGAGTTCTTCAGACAATGAAATCCTCCAGGCTCTTAGCCCATCTCAGCTGTCCAGGAGGCATTCATTATGTCACTGAACATGTCATCGTGTGTCCTCTTTTTCCATCTTTTGACCTGTAAAAGCCTCTCCGCCAGTGTGGAAACTGTGCTTAAGGCCAAGCTTTCCACTGTAAGGTATGCAAAGCACAAGGCAACCATTGTCAGCACATACCCTGGGTCTAGTGCAAGGTTGCTATTTAAAAAAAACACTTCCCTTATTATACTCAAGTGCAAGCCAGAACATAATCAGAATCCCTAGCTATTCAAAGAACCTGTTTGCTGTTCCTTCCATGGTGAGAATGGCCTAGGGGCATGGGCAATTGGTTTTGTATTGCAATTTGTGGCAAATCCATATTGGGAGCACAGGTGGGCAGGAAGACACTGCCCCCTCTGCCTAACAGCATGGACCTTGCTTTGAGACAAGGGATTAGCATTAAGTCTCCCAAATTGCTGTCTTTGTCCAAGGCAACTACAGGATGGGCAAGAGGGTTTGGGGTCACAGGAGAACGCAGGAAGCCCACCCACCACCTTCCCTTAATGGTGCTGGTAGTAGTCACCCTGGACTTGCAGAATCCACTGGCATGTTAGGGAAACTGGTTGAGGGACCCAGAAATTGTCCTACCATGGTGGAAGACCTTCTGCAAAGGGTTGCAGAGTTCCTTCATTCAAGTTTCCTAGAGATCTCCATGGAGATTCCTGCGCCATCCCTGTTCACATAAACAGTCTTTTCCAGAGGTCCACCCTCTGCATAGCTGGAGCAGCCCCTGGGAAATAGATATCCACTGCACCTCAATTTTTCTTCAGATAAAACATAAAATATGAGAGCCTGTTACCCCTACAGTTTTATTGGCATTGCATACTTACCAGAGTTGCCTTCCCTCTGGGATCATGCTTGGCCACCTGCTGCCCTGTGACTGGCTGGACTGCTCCAGGGTTAAAAATAGCTTCTGGCTCTCAGGGAGAATGGATCCCCTGCTTGCCTGTCTCCTATTCTCCTCCTCCTCCTCCACAATGTCCTCCTCTTTGTTGCCTGAGGTATCCAAGGATTCTGACTTCTCAGAGGTATCTATACTGCATTTGGGGATAGTGGCGGGGTTGCTGCTGAAAATTGTATGCAGCTCATTATAGAAGCAGCATGTCTCTGGTGCAGAACCAGAATGACTGTTCATCTCTCTTGTCTTCTGGTTCACCTGTCAAAGTTCTTTCATTTTCACATGGCACTGCTGCATTTCTCTGGTGTAGCGCTTGTCCCTCATGTCCTAAGTGGTCTTTTTGTAGATGTCCATGTTTCTTCAGCTGGATCAGAGCTGTGCCTGCACAGACTCTTCTCCCCACAGACCAATAAGTCCCACCACCTCCTGTGTATTACATGCTGGAGCATGTTTGGGGCATTGAGTCGCCAAGATCAGCTGGGCTGTTGAGCTCTCCATGCTGATCAAACAGGAAATGGGAATTCAAAAAATCCTGGGGCTTTAACGGGGAGGGGCTGTTCCATGTATACCTGGCTGCTGGGCAGTGGAGTTGAAAATTATCAGCAGAGCAGTCACAGTGGAGATTGTGGGACACCTTCTGGAGGTCAATTCAGTCAACTTACACAATGCCTCATCTACACTGCCTCTTTGTTGACCCATCAACATAAAATTAATCACTAAGCCTCTCATGGAGGTGGAGTAATTAAGTCTAAGTATCAGGCAAGTTACGTCAGTGGAAGGGACTTGGAAGTGTAGACACATACATTATTAGGTCGATGCAGGCGGCTTCTGTTGACCTAAGTTTGTAGTCTAGATAAGGCCTTAGATGCCTAATGTGGCAGTTAGGTACCTAACTCCTTTTGTGGATCTAGCCCTTTGTATCACTCAGTGAACACCACAGTTTCTTTCATAAACTTATTAGCAGTTTCTTCTTCTTCTTCTTCTTCTTCTTCGTCTCTTTGCAAACTCTGTTTCAGTTATATAATCAATCTCTCTCCCTTCAAATACTGGAACTTTGTTCCTAAATACAGTAACAAACAAGGAAGGAAATTCAAAAAGAAACTGAGGGCATGGAAGAGCTAAATACAAAAAAGCAGAAAAAGGGGCTACTGGACTTATAAGTGACCCAGCATTTGAACATAAATTGACCAAATGTAAATTATAGGTGGTGCTGGTAGCACAGCCTGTTATTAAAATTGTTTGATACTTGCAATTATAAGAGCTTGTTGTCAGTTGCCCATAACTTTGCCAAACTTTAACCATTTGGACTGAAATTCTCCACTCTTCTTGTCTATTTCAGGCTGATTTTAACTTCCTATCGCTCTTCAGGTTTTCTTATCTTATAGACTCATAGACTCATAGACTCTAGGACTGGAAGGGACCTCGAGAGGTCATCAAGTCCAGTCCCCTGCCCTCATGGCAGGACCAAATACTGTCTAGACCATCCCTAATAGACATTTATCTAACCTACTCTTAAAGATCTCCAGAGATGGAGATTCCACAACTTCCCTAGGCAATCTATTCCAGTGTTTAACTACCCTGACAGTAGGAACTTTTTCCTAATGTCCAACCTAAATCTCCCTTGCTGCAGTTTAAGCCCATTGCTTCTTGTTCTATCATTGGAGGCTAAGATGAACAAGTTTTCTCCCTCCTCCTGATGACACCCTTTTAGATACCTGAAAACTACTATCATGTCCCCTCTCAGTCTTCTCTTTTCCAAACTAAACAAACCCAGTTCTTTCAGCCTTCCTTCATAGGTCATGTTCTCAAGACCTTTAATCATTCTTGTTGCTCTTCTCTGGACACTCTCCAATTTCTCCACATCTTTCTTGAAATACGGTGCCCAGAACTGGACAGAATACTCCAGTTGAGGCCTAACCAGCGCAGAGTAAAGCGGAAGAATGACTTCTCATGTCTTGTTTACAACACACCTGTTAATGCATCCCAGAATCACGTTTGATTTTTTTGCAACAGTATCACACTGTTGACTCATATTAAGCTTGTGGTCCACTATGACCCCTAGATCTCTTTCTGCCATACTCCTTCCTAGACAGTCTCTTCCCATTCTGTATGTGTGAAACTGATTGTTCCTTCCTAAGTGGAGCACTTTGCATTTATCTTTATTGAACTTCATCCTGTTTACCTCAGACCATTTCTCCAATTTGTCCAGATCATTTTGAATTTTGACCCTGTCCTCCAAAGCAGTTGCAATCCCTCCCAGTTTGGTATCGTCTGCAAACTTAATAAGCGTACTTTCTATGCCAACATCTAAATCGTTGATGAAGATATTGAACAGAGCCGGTCCCAAAACAGACCCCTGCGGAACCCCACTTGTTATACCTTCCCAGTAGGATTGGGAGCCATTAATAACTACTCTCTGAGTACGGTTATCCAGCTAGTTAAGCACCCACCTTATAGTAACCCCATCTAAATTGTACTTTCCTAGTTTATCTGTAAGAATATCATGTGAGACCATATCAAATGCCTTACTAAAGTCTAGGTATATCACATCCACCGCTTCTCCCTTATCCACAAGGCTCGTTATCCTATCAAAGAATGCTATCAGATTAGTTTGACACAATTTGTTCTTTACAAATCCATGCTGGCTATTCCCTATCACCTTACCACCTTCCAAGTGTTTGCAGATGATTTCTTTAATTACTTTAATCTTCAGCACACTGACTCCCTGATAATGTCCAGCACTGCTTTTATCATTTCACTTTATTTCAGCGATGGAACCCTGCACAGGATCGTTGGAGAGCCACCAGTCCCAGCAGAACCTCTGTGCTGATGTGAAGAGATGATGAAATATTAATAATCACTGCTCTTTCAGTCTCTGTGAGTGTTAGTTCCATGTACTCCTGTGAGTGTCAGGAAAATGAAACCCAGAAGTTTGGCCTAGGACTGCCCTTTCACTGGGCTGAAAACTCTGTGCACCTTGTGCTGTTCAGACAAAAGCTTCTCTTGGTTTGTTTTTTGCAGCATTGAATCATCTAAGAACATTTCAGATGCTCCCTTTGGTATTATCAATGATTAGTTCTAGATATTGAGGTGACACAGGAACCATGTCCCAGAGGTCTCAGAAATGTGTTTATATGCTGAGCACATGAGGTAAACCTTATAAAGAATTGGGGGGAGGGGAGTTGTGTGTGACTTCCTGGCATTCAGAAGAATTATTCTGCATCATTCCTTCACTTCTATTATTGGGTTTTCAATAAAAGCAATGTCAATGGGATGTTTCCCTTCTCCTTTTCTCCTTAAACAGTTCTTCCTTCTTCTTCGGAAAATGAAGAGCTTTATTATCTGCACAGTTTAGGAAGCTGGGGACAGCCAGAAAATCTTGAATTCAAACACGTATTTTCCAGCATCCATAAAAGCTATGTTTGCTTTTGAACTATGAAAGAGATACTGGCAACTTCCTTGGAAGTTCCTGATTCAATGTTCATGATTTCCTAGCCAAATGTCTGATCCTGCCTTCACTGCACAATCAAAAGTGTCATTGACTGCTCCTGGAGTCTGGATTCTTGCCAGAGCTGAAGGATCTTTCCTTATATCATTTCAGTCTTGTCAATATCAAGAAAGACATCTTCTTTCTAGCTTGCTTTATCTATTTCTTCTTCATTTGATGGGAACTGGGGTGTGTTATTACTGGTACAGATTTGACTACTTATGGTTAAAACCATTGTTTCCTGTACCTATATTCTATAAAAATGAGGGATTATCCTTCTGAAATCTCAGAAACTACTGTGTGACAGTAAGATAAGTGTTGACTTCTAATGTTAACCAGTTAACTACTGAGTCAGAGCAGTATTTCAATTTCCTTTCCTATGTAATTACTTAGTTTTTAATTAGGAAAGAAAAGAGACTAGACTTTTTGAACCTCCCCGCCGAGACTTTTAAAATAGCAATAGCAGTGGAAGGGATCCAATAACTCCAGTAGTCTTTCTGTTGCCTCCTGCAAGCAGCCTCTTTCAAAGACAACAGCACATTTCTAAAGTCAGTTACATCAAAGTTAATGTCATATATACCAATGAAGTTAATAAACGTATTCTAGACTTTCACAAGTTTAACTGAGAGAAGAAATGGGCTCTATATCTCTCAAGGACATATCATGATTTAAGAATGCATACCTAGAGCACAATCTCTGAATTGATTGTGAGGTCTAGTGTTCAAATGAGAGAAATTCCTCAGTACATTAATTGATTGTGTGATCATTAGGTTGTGCACTTGTGTAAGACACGAATTCTTTACACCAAGCAACCAAAATCTGACAAATTCCTCCCCACCATTATCAACATCCAAGCTGTGCCATGTCATACTCCCCTCAAATGCCTAAAATGACTCCAGCTAAGCATTGAATCCTTTACCATCATGGCCACTAATCCTGACTCCTTAAGGAAAGTGGAAATTCCTTGAAGCACTGATAGTTTTCTTATACTGTGGTATGGTGTGTTGCACATTTTAAGGAAATCTGTGTATTGAATATGTAAGTCACTCTCTAATTCCCCAAATCCCTATTTTAATTTACATTTTTATTTTACCATATATGGTGCAGTCAGGTTATAATTTGCCAGAAGGAAGCACTGAAGAAATTAGCTAGCAGTTATGAATGCTTGAAAAGCAAGTTTGCAGCCCATGCAGTTTGTTATTGACATTCTTATCACTTGAAGTGTAGAGGTGGGGAAGAAATAGGACAAACCATGCTATTGTATTTGCAAAACCAAAAACTGGTCACAAATATTCTGCTAGCCCGGGGTTGGCAACCTTTCAGAAGTGCTGTGCCGAGTCTTCATTTATTCACTCTATTTTAAGGTTTCGAGTGCCAGTAATGCATTTTAACATTTTAGAAGGTCTCTTTCTATAAGTCTATAATATAGAACTAAACTATTGTTATATATAAAGTAGATACATGTTTTAAAATGTTAAAGAAGCTTCATTTAAAATTAAATTAAAATGCAGAGCCTCCTGGACCAGTGGCCAGGACCCGGGGAGTTTGAGTGCCACTGAAAATCAGCTCACGTGCTGCCTTCAGCACACGTGTCATAGGTTGCCTACCCCTGTGCTAGCCAAACAGAAAACCAAAAGCATCCAGTTTTTTCACCATCTCCAAACGATACTGTTCTCTGCGGCTCCTGCATTCTCAAATCAAGATCCTTAGTCTGTATAAGTCAGCGCAGGTGCACTGAAACTTCTCAGCCTGCTGTGAGTAATATTGCCAAGCTCAAGGGATCAAAAATCATGAGTCAAGCACAAATCATGATTAGATCAAATATCAGGAGATTTTTTTAAAAAAGATTTCATTGTGTTTTTTCAATCTTTTGATTGGTGAACTCCTCCTGCCTATCTCCAGTGCATGTGTGTGTGTAAGACAATTAGTGTTGCCACTCTTCCAAATGTATTGGGTAAGGTAATTTTGACCTTGGGTTCAGGAACTCTCACCCTCACATCTTCCCATCCCCTGCCGAGCAATTAATCTTGTTGCCCAGCCCCCATGTCAGTTCAGTCTCCCAATTCTATTGGCTGCATCTCTCTCAGTTCGGTCCCACCTCCTAGGTACAACCTCACCAAACTTACCTCTGCTCCTCCTGGGATCTTCAACCCTCTCTCCCAGGCCTGAGAGGTGCTTCAGCAGGGAGCCTCTCCCCCTTACTGCCTTGGGGGGGAGGTTCCAGGGGCTCTTCACCCCCTATCTGCCCTTTCCCAGGCCAGGGGCTCCAGGGGTAGGAGCACAGATGCTGTCCTGTCTATGTTTCTCACCAGAGGGCAGTGGGAAGAGGGAGCAGAGCCACCTTGAGCTGCTTTCCTGTTGCTATTAGATCTCCTCTGTTTACTAGGTCCCTGCCCTCTCCCCAAGACCACCCATATTATTTCCCAGGTTCCCCATGAGTTTGTCCCAACTCCCCAGGTTCCATTCTCCTTATTATCCCCTACCCCATCTCACCCCCATCTATAGCCCCTTCCACCACAAGGATTTCCCCTTCCCAATATCCATCATGAACATGGACCTTCTTCTATATTTCTCCCTTCTCTATTTCCCATCTCCAAAAGCTAGACCTTGCACCAGCCTCCACAAGGATCTTTTCCCTATCCCCATCACAAGCTCACCCCCAATAAGGTACTCCCTCATCAACATCAAGGACCAGCCCTCCATGGATCTTCCTTCCCTTTCTTCTTGTCCCACCTCCCATGGCTTCTGCCCTAAACCTACCTAGGAAAATACACCTCAAGTTTGGAAAATACACCTCAAGTTTGGAAAGATGCAGGGTGAAGAAGGTCACACTACATTGAATCTGCAGCCAAAGAAGAGAAAGTCAGTCCCACCACTGCAATGTGGGACCCAAGGTAATTTCTAAAATGCCCCTGAGGCTTTCATTTTACAAATACAGCTATTACTGTCCCTGCTTTAGACCTTTGCCTTTTGGAAATGAGATAGGGAAGGAAAAATACCTCCTGTAAATGGAGTTTCTGCACATATAGGTGCAACATTATTTTATCACTAGCACAAAGGAACTCTGCAGGCGGACTTAAAGCAGATACAGACTTTTGAATCTCCTTCTTAGCATATGCGCAATGTGCCTCAGGTGGTATGTGATCAGATTCATCATCAATTTTGGTCTACTGATTGGATCATTAGCTTCCTCAGCCTGGGCCAGGTACTGACAGGGAGTGCGACATGAACGCTGATCCATGCCCCCTGACATTTGAATTACCTGGCCTAATTGTTCTCTCACTTACATTTGTGCAAATCAGGATTCAGTGTAGTTACAATGATATAAAATCAGTAAAAGTGAGATGTGAATCAGAACAACTGTGCTACATGTTGGAGCACTGAGGAAGGCAAGCTGGTTTGCTCTAAACTGGGGTCTTTGGCAAACTCCATAAAGCCAATTTGAGATGCTACTCATAATAAAACACAGCTTCAGAGTTTGAAAAACTCTTGGGTGACATTTGTCCTGTTGGTACCTTGCAAGGGAAGTGGGAAGAAGATTAAAGTAATAAAGAGGAGTAAATGTCAGTAAAAGTCTATTTCACCCTACACACACACAAACTAATGAAAATAATATTTCCATCAATAATAATTGAAAATTTTGGGAAAGTATGAAAAAAGTAAGAGAACTACAGTTTGATTTAAGGCTATTTACTTTCGATACTTAGACATATGATATTGACAATTGGTATTTTAATTGTTATAAAGATTTAACTTTTTGAATCTCAATATATACTGTGATTAAATAATTGATGTCTGACCCCCACATAATTTCCCAAAACTGTTAACATTTTAATACATAAAAGTAAGAAGAAGTGCTTAAAAATAAACAACAATATTATCCATCAAAAGTATGAAAAAAAAATCTTTGTCTGCCAAGCCTAGTAATAAGTTATCTAAAAGACTTGATTCCAGCTGCAAAAGAACACCAGTGATCCTATAACATACAGAGAGAATCTATATCTGGGACTGATTCAGCATTTCTGAGGAAAGAAGTTGAGGCCTAAAAAATAGGTCTGTGAATCAATAAATCTGG
Organism: Gopherus flavomarginatus; assembly: GCF_025201925.1. NCBI lineage: Eukaryota > Metazoa > Chordata > Testudines > Testudinidae > Gopherus > Gopherus flavomarginatus. The sequence goes on from NC_066617.1 coordinate 146,525,491, forward strand.
GTTCTACTCCCAGCTTTGTCACTGACACATTTTGTGACAATAGGCAAGATACTTCACCTGTCCATGCCTCCATTGTCCAATCCATGAACTGGGGATAGTAATGTTTGTCTACCTCACAGAGTTTTCTTAGACTAATTCATTAAGATATTTTGATGAAAGGCAATATAGAAATTCGAAATAGTATTCCATGCACTCTAGATACTAAAAACAGAAGTCGTTTATACCCCATATCTACAATAGATACATTTCTCTCTCATATATGCATGGATGTAAATTATGAAAAAAATATAAATATTCTGTATTTTGTAAGAATCATTTAAAAAAGCTCAAATATAGTTGTACATATTCATCAGATTGTATAAGCTGTACAAATAATATAAATATTCACAGGATCATTTATTGAATAAATATTGTAAAATTCACTGAAAAAGTTATTTGATAAATATTTAAGGCCCTACTTAATTCCTGATATTGCAGAAATTGTGGTTCCCACAATATTAGACTTCCACTGCAATTTTGATTTTAATTAGCTTACTTTGCACACTCCATAATTTTACAGAAATGTTGAGGTTTGCAAAACACACTTTTTTCTCCATTAGTGCAGTAGAACTCCATTTATCTGAGCTGATAGAGGCTGGGGCTTGTGTTACCTGCACAACATTCTCTGTTACTCACACACTCTAGGGGCACCCACTTTTACCTAGTTCCTAGGTCTCAAGGCCTCTTAATTTTAGCACCCACCCTTACCCTCATGGTGTAGCCTTACACCAGGAATTGGCAACCTTTGGCACGTGGCCCGCCAGGGTAAGCACCCTGGTAGGCCGGGCTGGTTTGTTTACCTGCCTTGTCTGCAGGTTCAGCCGATAACGGCTCTCACTGGCCGCAGTTCGCTGCTCCAGGCCAATGGGGGCTGCAGGAAGCAGTGGCCAGCACATCCCTCAGCCCACGTCACTTCCTGCACCCCCATTGCCCTGGAGCAAACCGCGGCCAATGGGAGCCACAATCAGCTGAACCTGTGGACACAGCAGGTAAAAAAAACAGCCTGGCCCTCCAGGTTGCTTACTCCAGGGATCGGCAACCTTTGGTCCTTACCCTGGTGGGCCATGTGCCAAAGGTTGCTGATCCCTGCCTTACACTCTTCAGGTTTGTGGGGTCTTTTACCAGTGAAAGAGCTTTACACAGTAATATCCTACTTAACCTCTATTTATTAACAATTACCAAAACAGAATGCCCATGCCGAGCGTGCAATGCTCACCACTCCCAATAAGGCAGATGAACTTTTCCTGATGACCAGTCAGAATCAGGTCATCTGGAGGACTCCAACTTCTGCACGATGTGGTTGGCAGGCTGTTGAGGTCTGGCAGCTCTGATCTTGGAACTGTGTCCTGGAGTTTGTTCCAAAGAACTTCTTGTTGGACCCCATGTACCTATACCTTCACCAATTCCTGTAAAAAAATTACTAAATTTTTTAACCAATCCTAACATATGGTAAAACAATCCTTTAACCAATTATACTCCACCACCTTAGTTGATTTACACTTAGAATCATAGAATCATAGAATATCAGGGTTGGAAGGGACCTCAGGAGGTCATCTAGTCCAACCCCCTGCTCAAAGCAGGACCAATTCCCAACTAAATCATCCCAGCCAGGGCTTTGTCAAGTCTGACCTTAAAAACCTCTAAGGAAAGAGAGTCCACCACATCCCTAGGTAACCCATTCCATTGCTTCACCACTGTCTGAATGAAAAAGTTTTTCCTAATATTCAACCTAAACCTCCCCCACTGCAACTTGAGACCATTACTCCTTGTTTTGTCATCAGGTACCACTGAGAACAGTCTAGATCCATACTCTCTGGAACCCCCTTTCAGTTAGTTGAAAACAGCTATCAAATCCCCCCTCATTCTTCTCTTCTGCAGACTAAACAATCCCAGTTCCCTCAGCCTCTCCTCATAAGTCATGTGCTCCAGCCCCCTAACCATTTTTGTTGCCTTCCGCTGGATGCTTTCCAAGCTTTCCACATCCTTCTTGTAGTGTGGGGCCCAAAACTAGACACAGTACTCCAAATGAGGCCTCACCAATGTCATATAGAGGGGAATGATCACATCCCTCGATCTGCTGGCAATGCCCCTACTTATACAGCCCAAAATGCCTATAACCTTCTTGGCAACAAGGGCACACTGTTGACTCATATCCAGCTTCTCACCCACTATAACCTCTAGGTCTTTTTCTGCAGAACTGCTTCCTAGCCATTCAGTCCCTAGTTTGTAATAGTAAATGGGATTCTTCCGTCCTAAGTGCAGGACTCTGCACTTGTCCTTGTTGAACCTCATCAAGTTTCTTTTGGCCCAGTCCTGTAATTTGTCTAGGTCCCTCTGTATCCTATCCCTACCCTCCAGCGAATCTACCACTCCTCCATGTTTAATGTCATCTGCAAACTTGCTGAGAGTGCAGTCCACACCATCTTCCAGATCATTTATGAAGATATTGAACAAAATCGACAACAGGACCGAACCGTAGGGCACTCCACTTAAAACCAGCAGCCAACTAAACATGGAGCCATTGATCACTACCCTTTGAGCCCGACGATCTAGCCAGCTTTCTATGCACCTTATAGTCCAATCATCCAGCCCATACTTCTTTAACTTGCTGCCAAGAATATTGTGGGAGACCATATCAAAAGCTTTGCTAAAGTCAAGGAATAACATGTCCACTGCTTTCCCCTCATCCACAGACCCAGTTATCTCCTCATAGAAGGCAATTAGGTTGTCAGGCAAGACTTGTCCTTGGTGAATCAATGTTGACTGTTCCTGAACAATTTCCTCTCCTCTAAGTGCTTCAGAATTGATTCCTAGAGGACCTGCTTCATGATTTTTCTAGGAACTGAGGTGAGGCTGACTGTCCTGTAGTTCCCTGGATCCTCCTTCTTCCCTTTTTTAAAGATGGGCACTACATTAGCCTTTTTCCAGTCATCCAGAATCTCCTCCGTTCGCCATGAGTTTTCAAAGATACTGGCCAATGGCTTTGCAATCACATCCGCCAACTCCTTTAGCACCTCAGATGCAGCTCATCCAGCCCCATGGACTTAGCAAAATTAGTTATGCAACAGACAGAAACAATCAAAGAACCAGACAGAGATGATACAGACAAACAATAGAGAAGTGGGGACCATAATGGCAAAACAATAGAAGTATAGATTTTACAGTCACAAATGCTGATAAGTGATTTCTTGCCAGACAAGATGGCATCAAACATTTATTTAACCATCTTAAAATCTGTTTCTTTATCTGATGATGGTGAGTACTATTAGAATAGGATCACATTCTTAATAGCCTCATATTACATTGTTTTAATGTAATTTAGATGGAATGTGAGGATGTGACTTCCTGCTTCTTGTCTAATGGCTGCTGCTCTCCTAATACCTCTGGAGACAAAGGCTTCAGACCTCACAATATGGCTATAGGAAAAGGCCTTATCCTTACACTTGTGCTGTCAGGCCTGGGTAGCTGGGGCTTGGGCTGTCAGTCCCACACATGGCAGGGCTACGTCTGTAAGACGCATGCATTAATGACTGTAATATACTTGCAGCAAAAATGTTTAGTTTTAAAACCGATAGCAGGCATAGCATAATACGTGGGTGTTTATATTGTTCCAGTATTTTTTTTTTAAACAAATAGGTCTTCTCTGGCTTTCTCAAATTACCAAAATTAATAAAATTATTACTTTTCTGTGAATTTCCATGTCTTGTCTGCAAGTCAGCTGCAATTATTTGATAAGGCTGGTGCTTATCATATTCATATAATTTCTTTTCTAAAACATTTAGGGTTTATTAGTCAGTTAAACAAATCTTGGTGGGCTCTAGAAAGAGAGTGTATGCACTAGCAAAATGTCTATTCCTTCACAGCTGAATGAGTTTTTTCACCCTCCTGATGCTTTAAAACATCGAGATGAGCAGTATTAAATATTTAATCAAATGTTATCAGTAAATAGCCGCCAAAGGTTTTTAATACTCATAATAGCTATTGAAGATAATTAACAGATTGATTAATTTTACAGATTTTCTTCCATGCCTTCACTTTTAAAAAATCGCATTTGGGATTTTAGGGAATATTGATCTAATATTAGCTTGAGTCACTCTGAGTCTCTCAGGTGAGCATTGGATTGTATTTGTTTTGCAAATGTGCACTGGTATCTCAGTAACTTTGCCATGCTTATATTGTTCTTATTACCTTAGGAACCTCATAATCATTGACATTATGGGTCAGAACCTCAGCAACTCTCTATATTCATACACTGTTTGGGCAGAGCAACGCAGATTAAAAGTTGTCTCAAACAACCCTTGGGAGATTTTTCTTGCATATGGAAATCCATGTATGGTGTGGAGCCAGTATAATCAGTGCAGATTTATTAACTACAGAAAGATAGATTTTTAAGTGATTAGAAGTAATAAGTGTACAGGTCAAAGTTGGTTATGTAAGAAATAAAAGTGAAATCACAGTCTGAGTTCTATAAAATAGACAAGATTTGAATCAAGCAGTATCTCACCCTGATGATATAGTTCCTTCATACACAGTCTGGGATTCCTCTTTGCAGTCTGGGACCACCTCCCCTGTTCAAAGTCTTTGTTTTGCAGATGTGATTCTAGGTGTTTAGGTGTGAGGGGAGTGAGGACAAATGATGATGCCACTTCCCTGTCTTTATAGGTTCTTCCAGCTTGCTGGAAAGATCTTTTGCTATAATGTGGCTCAAGTGGCCTCCATTGTCTATGTGCTCTCCCTGAGAAGTCTCAATTATATACAGTTCCTGGGGTAGTCCTTTGAATGTGGGTTTCCCTTAATGAGCCATCAACACATCTTGATCCTCCATTGTTGCACCTAAAAGGCTAGTTGTGAGTGTTTCCAATCTTACAGGACGTTCAATGACACACATAGCAAAACTTCACTACTTCACATACAATGATAGCAAAACCAATTTAACAAGATATTAATATTCAACAGATCAAGACTTTTAAAATGATATCTCACAAGGCATACTTTTTACAAAACATATCATTATATCACCATGATAAATATGGGGGTACAAGAGTGTCACATCATCCTAAATCTCTCTTGCTCCCATTGCTTCTTGTCCTATTCTCAGAGAGTAATGAGAACAAGATTTCACTCTTTCTTGTAACAACCTTTTATGTACTTGAAAACTATTATCATGTCCCCCCTCAGTCTTCTCTTCTCCAGACTAAACAAACCCATTTTTCCCCCATTGATCATGTTTTCTAGACCTTTAATCATAGGATATCAGGGTTGGAAGGGATCTCAGGAGGTCATCTAGTTCAACACGCTGCTCAAAGCAGGACCAAGCCTCAGATTTTCACCACACTTCCCTAAATGGTCTCCTCAAGGATTGAACACACAACCCTGGGTTTAGCAGGCTAATGCTCAAACCACTGAGCTATCTCTGCCCCCCATAAACATGTTTGTTGCTCTCCTCTGGACTTTCTCCAATTTGTTCACATCATTCCTGAAATGTGGTGCCCAGATTTAGGGACAATATACCTGCTGAGGCTTTATCTGGAAGACAACTGTCATGGAAATTTTCATACTGAATGTTTTAAAATTTGGCACACTTCTAAGCAACCTGAAAACAGTGTTTTATAGTGGAAAGAAATGGGTATACTTGACTATAGGTGATAAGAGCCCTGCCTTGTAATACTATACAATTATTTTGATTGCCATGGGGCCCATGTTTTTTTAATTTCCTGTCATTTGTGCATTTATAATCTTAAGCAAAGGGACAGGTCATGAAGTGCTGAGCACCTGCAGTTACCACTGACTTTAAAGTAGTCTTTCCTTAATTGGACTTCTGGTAAACAAATGTTTGAAGTCAATGGGACTACTCACTTGGGTATGTCAGGCCCTAAATGCTCAGCATCTCTCAGGATTTGGAACATGGCTTGTTGCAGTGAATACTGAACTAATTTAACAAAGTTACATTACATGCAATAAATCCACACACACACACACACAAAACCCAAAATAATAATGGCTCCAGTAAGTAAAATTCTAAATCTTATGTACTAGTCATCTATAGTTATTTGTGATGGGAAAGGTCCTGGCCTTTATAACAAATATAGCAGCAAATATAACTTTGCCAAGGTAGGAGAAATAGGACAGCACTGTCAAAAAGCAGGGCAGACAGACGTAGATGGTATGCTGAAAAGTATGTCACTTCTACTAAATTTAAGCCCTTTATATAAGAGCTGAATAGGTATTCAGTCTAGTTACGAGTAATTGTCACTATGTTAAGAAAGAATATGTCCTTGATATAAAGAGAGAGTGAATTGTCTGTAATTCTTTAAATGGAAGATGAAGAGACCCAACATTTAGACTTTGGCCTAACTGAAATTATCAAAAATACTGGGCCTGATCCTCAGCCGGTTTAAATTGGGATTGCTCCACTGAGGCCAGCATAGCTATGCAGATTTCACCCATCTGAGGATCTGGCTCACATTTAAATCAGGTTGGCTGATTGTGTTATAACATACTTTAGTCAGCTTGTGTGGAAATGACCAACCCTACGTTGAAACAGAGTTAAAAATGTTCTTCTATCAGGACAGACACAAGACATGGCAGAAAACATATTGTTAAATCCATTCATAACTGTTTGGACTCATCTACACTGGCTGTCCAACCTCTGTTATAATCCAATCCAGTGACAGATTTTTTTGTCCCATATGAAAATGGAAATATGTACTTTCAGTCAAAGTGATGTTCACTTTAAATGAAAGAAAACAATAAAAAGAACAAACACAATGTCTCCATGAGAGAGCAGAGTGTGTGTGTCTTTTCTGTAACAGGCAGCAGCAACTCTCAGAATAAAATGCTTGATGGCTCTGCTTATAGGCAGAATTCTTAAGAAATTTAAGGGTGCAGTACAGAGAAGATAAAATCATCACAGTTACATGGCTACACACATTGTAAAAAGTTTCAACTAGCCTTTAACAGTTGAACACAATTATTTTAATCTTTTTGTTGACCATTATCTTACATGATGTGGATTTTAAGGAACTTTCATGTGGTTCTTGCTGAAGCTGTCATAAGGAAGAAAAAAAATCCAATAAATTACAGAATAAATATTTATTTTCATTCATTTTATCTCTTTTCTTTTGTTCTGTGCTACATCTCCATTCCTCTCTCACCACTTAGATTTCTCATTGGTGTCTTCTTGGATGCAGGAAATCTGTACTCTTGTGGCTGAATTTAATAGTGTAAGAGTAAAGAAGGTATATTTGTGCCACGTGCTGCCCCACTAAGCATAGCATAAAAATAGATTATATATATAACAAGAGTCAGGCTTTATCTTGTGTCAGTAATGGATTTAATGCTTCCATGATGATCTATCTGTCTTCCAGGTGTAACTCCCTTTTCCTTCCCAGGATACTCTAGAGCAGGGAACCTGTTGCCGGGGTGCCTTAAGTCATTAAGGATATTGAAGATCCTGGCAGCCCTAACTAAGATGGGAAATTAGGTTGGAATCCTCTAGACTATCCCGTGCAAACAGTGCTATTGCTCATTTGAATATTTATAGTTGAAGGTGTCTCCACCTGAACTGGCACTGTATATGCCTGTGGGTGTACCTCAGTTACTTTCAGGAACAAAAATATAAATAATGGATCTTATATGGGCGATATGCCCATAAAATAGAAACAACACAATTTTACTTAAAAGTTATTCTAGCAACATACAATGGAAAATGCAACAAATTAATATAGATTAAGTTGATAAAACTGTACCAGGTTAGTAGGTGGCACTGCAATAGTTTCACTAATGGCTGAAGCTTTCAGCTGCAACATACATCTAACCAACACTCTTAGCAACATACACAGATCTAACCCATCCCTTCCTTAAGTTTATAGTTCTGGGCCCTTTCTTGCATTGGCATGCTGGCAAGTAGGAGTTCAGGCCAGCACTCTGTAAGTGTGGCAAAGGCAGTCCAAGTGAAACAAAAAGGAATGAGGCAATTTTGTGTTGTGATCACCTTAGTTTGCACAGTACTAGCTGTTAATAACAGTTGTGTCAGAAAGCAATAGCCCCTGATTGTTATAATACAACGAATCCCCATTTTTTCTTAGACTTCATGCAGCCACATTTAATCTTAACATTGTATCTTCAACCAGAGAGCAAAGCCCCAGGGTTAAATCACTCTTTCCTCAACCACCTGTGAGCCAAATTCAAAACTGCTACACCAATGACAGTCTCTAGCTTCCACTCTCAATGCCTAGATGAGGAGAAGGAATCCATGAGCGAGAGCTCAGCACTAACAACCCATCAGCTGCACTGCAGTCTTAATCCTGTTGTGTGTCTTCAACTCCACCAACTCAACAACAGGGCTCCATCACAGCTTTCCCTTGGCCCAGATCCCAAAGGGAGCAGCAAGTCTCAGTTCTAGCTCCTAGTCGAAAATGGAGCCCAACATTGTCTGTAGTGCTGCAGCAGCGTCTCCACCAAGAAGCTCATTTCAGTTTCAGAGAGTGCCTACTGCTGCACCATGGGTTTTACAATCTGTCAAAGCCAGCATACAGTACGTATGGATATATAAGGTTTACATCAAGAACCACAAGTATCAGAGGGGTAGCCATGTTAGTCTGGATCTGTAAAAGCAGCAAAGAATCCTGTGGCACCTTATAGACTAACAGACGTTTGGAGCATGAGCTTTCGTGGGTGAAAACCTACTTCGTCAGATGCATGTAGTGGAAATGAACCACAGTAGATCCAAAATAACCTCTTTAATTGGAAGAATGCCCTAAATATTCCTAAATGCTTGCCCCAAAATATATCTTTGTGTATCACTTCCCAAAATCTTCTAAGATTATGTCTAGTGTCTTTCTAAAGTCCCATCTTTAAAAATAAATATTGCACTTAGTTTTTCTCCTCCTTCAAAGGTTTGTCTCAAATTTCCAATAAAATTGGTAAAGTTTATTTTAATATCCTAGATGCTAACATTATTGGGCCTGATTTTGATCTCACAGAGGCCTACTGAGGGAATAGCTCCAGTGAATTCAATGAGTTTACACCAGAATAAAAGAGAGAAGAACCAGAGGCAAACCTATTACCCTATTTCGGTACTTCTTTAGTGATCCCAAGACAAATTTATTCTCTTCCAGATCTTCAGCAAAACCTGCAGTAGATCCAAAGCAGCTTCACTGACTGCAAGAACAGGCCCAATCAGGGGCAGCTCCAGGCACCAGCAAGCCAAGCATGTGTCTGAGGCAGCAAGCCACGGGGGGTGCTCTGCCGGTCGCCATGAGGGCAGCAGGCAGGTTGCCTTTGGCAGCATGCCTGCAGAAGGTCCGCTGGTCCCACGGCTTTGGCGGACCTCCCGCAGACATGTCGCCGAATCCATGGGACTGGGGACCTCCAGCAGGCAAGCCGCCAAAGGCAGCCTGCCTGCCATGCTTGGGGTAGCAAAATACCTAGATCTGCCCCTGGGCCCAACTTTCCCAACTGTCCACACAAACATACTTCTATTGGAATCATTTCCCAGGGACATATTTTGTAATTTCTTATGTGTCTATATATTGTAATGAAATGCCGGAATGATACACTTTTTGGATTTTATATCACAGCTTCTGTGTCACTTCCTAATTAATTGAATTTTCCCTTATAATGTTAGCAATATAACCAAGGAAATAAATTGACAAAAGAAGACCTGGCATTTTAAATGCTTTTATTAGACCATACTGGTGCATTTGAAAAGAGCCTTGCAATCAAGTTAATGTCATTTCTCCCAAATCTGGGGTCGCAATCTTCCCTTTGCTCTGTTCTCACTTAACAGGGACAGGAGCAGGGGCAAGCCTTCTCATGATGGCTCTCCTGCCTTTCCTCTTCTTGGAAGTTAAAACCACAGGCTGATTTAAGGGCAGGACCCCGCCCTGAGAGATGGTGACACCTCCCAGCAGTTTCTTGAGCTCTGAGTCACTGTGGATGGCCAGCTGCAAGTGCCGTGGGGAAATCCGACGTTTCTTGCTGCGTGTAGCGACTTCCCCAGCAATATCCACAATCTCGTGAGTCAGGTATTGAAGCACTGCGGCCATATAAACTGGGGCTCCAGCTCCAACACGATCTGCAAACTGTCCTTTGCGGAGCAGTCTGTCTATGCGACTGACAGAGAACAGCAGCCCAGCCCGTGAAGAGCAGGTGATTTTGGCCTTAGCCTCCTTTGCGTTTGAGATCTCACCAGAGTGCTCAGACTCACACTCAGTCTCAGACATATTGCAAACTTCTGCTGTTCTAGCAACACTTGGCTTGACTTTCTTGGCTTTCTTTTGTTTGCTCTGCTTGGTTTAACTGAATCTTTACTCAGGAGTTGGTCTGCCTAGCTTTTTTCTTTACTTGCTTGGCTTCAGTGGATGTTTCCTTGCTTGGCTCCACTTGCCTATGTCTTCCTTTGCTTGGCTCGCCTGACTCTCTTTCCTTCTGTTTCTGGCTCTGTTCACTTGGTTTTCTCTCTCTTATTTTGCCTTATTTGATTTCTTCCTGGCCTGGCCTGATTATGACTGGCCTGACAAAGTGTGGCTTGGCTAAGCCACCTCTTGAAATCACCACAGTTATGTACTGACCCTGTGTGAGCCTGCAGCCTTTTATAACCTCAGCGCAGACAGAGAAAACTTACTTTCTGATTGGCTGTCTGAGAACCAATGGGCAGCTACTTTATTTGTTACCCAAGCAAGAGGGGATATCTCATCCTTTTATGACATCATTCCCATTGATTCTCCGTTTGTGTTGGATATTTGCTATTAGCAAAACTCAGGGTGTAAAACTGTTTTAATTCCCTGTATTATTAACTTGTTTTTAATCTTTGAAATTATTGAATAGCCCCCAGGCAAAGAGGAAGCTACCCATTTCCATCAGAAAGTAAAGCACTTTCCTAAGCAGAAACACCAAGGGCAGCAGCCCAATTTATTATGAACTCCAAAAGCATAGCAGTCTGGTCTATTTTTTTCCTCTCATAACTTCCCTCCAAACAGCCACAAATTCAAATCCTTCCTACTACCCTAAAAATAATATGTTTCCTCTCTCATTCACAAGAGGAGCTTTCTTTTTTTTAAAGAAATCAAACATATACAAGCCTCTCAAAATCATGTAGACCTAAGAAATTCCTCTCAATGCCTTCTGAAGATAAATGGTAACAGAGATATTGGCTTATAGTTAAGTGGTAGTGGAGATACTATCCTATAATATATGTACTGTTTTATAGGGATGTATGTCAGGAAGAGGGATAGCTCAGTGGTTTGTGTATTAGCCTACTAAACCCAAAGTTGTAAATTCAATTCTTGAGGAGGCTGTTTGGGGAACTGGGGTAAAAATCCAGGGATTGGTCCTGCTTTGAGCAGGGGGTTGGATTAGATGACCTCCTGAGGTCCCTTCCAACCCTAATATTCTATATATATGATCATATTCTGTTCTTTGATGCATGGGTGTAAATCAACAATAAGGTTAGGCAATTTTTTTTTCAGCAAATAGTTTTATTTGTTGAAAAAAATGCAGTTTGGGGCCAACCAAAGCTGTTTGTGAATTCAGGGCAAATTTAATGAACAAAATTTGATAGGAAAAAAAAGAGAGTGAAAAAAATCCTGAAAAAGTCATTTCTGACATTTTTTCAAAATGATGTTTTGTTTGGAAATGTATTTCCCATTAAAAATCAAACATCCACATCCACAACCCCAAAGTGTAAAAAACTCCCCAAAATGAAACAAAACATTTCATTGTGGGTGGAACAAACCTTTTCCTTTAACCAGAAACAACATTTCTTTTTTACTTTTTATTTTTTCCTTTTGGCCACCAAATTGAAAAATCAATTATTCATTCAGCTCTAATTAGGAATAACTCCATGGGCCGGACCAGATTTTAAACTGTAACTCCACGAGTGTTCTGCCACCCTTCCTGACACTGAGTTATGCCTTTATTGCACAAGGAGTTCTGTTGCCATCAGCAGAACTAATTGTGTAGTAAGATATTGCTCAAGTTAGGGGATGGCAGAATCAAGCCCTCAGACCCTTACTTCACTGAAGTTTTATCCTTTCTTTTGGGGAGCTGATATATTTAAATGCCACGAAAAATGAAATTAGAATTTGCTTTTACCTCCTCAACATGATTGAACGTCATAAACAAAATCTGAAAGTACTGAACTAGGTCCTGAGGCTACAGTTATCACTCAGGGAAAGAATGCTCACTCGTGCCTCCAATGGGACAATATGGGAGAATAAAGGCTTCATACATGAATAAGGACTTTTAGGAACGGACCCTGTAATGGCATGAAATAGGCTTTGGTTACATTTTGAAGATTAGATGCCTTAAATTAGGCATCTAAATAACTTATAAGTGTCCTGAATTGAACGGAGGTGAGCACCCACAGCTCCTGTTGATTTCACTAGGAGTTTTGAGTGCTCAGCAGCTATGGAAATCAGGTAACTTTTAGTTAGCTGCTTAAAAATGAATTTATGTGCTGAAATTCAGGCATCCTAAAATCTGAAAATATTGGTCAGTTTCTCTGGGCTCTTAACTTGGTGATGCTTCCTGTCTCTCAGAGAACCCTCATGGCACCCAAGCCCATGGTAAGGGTTCTTTGCCATTCCAGAAACATAAGTGTTCATCATTTGTTACTCTCAGGTTTGATTAGCTGCCTTTCTTGTTCTTCAGCTGTTTTCTGAGACTGGTTTAAAACCAGCATCTGGAGAGAACCCCTCTCATCAGGCCAAATCCATTGGTCCTCCCTCCACTCTAGAAAAGGTTTTTATTTCAATACACAATCGGAGCAACTGGCAGTCTAGCTTTTTCCACAAATGTACCACTCCAAAGTATTCATACTGACATCATATGAACAAAGGAGTTTTACACACAACAAAACTGTGTAGCATTTAGCACCATCAAATCTGACTCTGGTTGGCTGGTAAGTTAGGCTGTCACATCAGTGAAGAAGAATGGACTAGCCGGTGGTAGTCATTGTGGCAAAGTATGGCTAAATGGATTTAGTTCTACCATCAGCCACAGGGTTTGAATTGGGCTCCTTTATAGTGGATCAACTACCAGGCATTTTTCTCTCAAATCTGCAGTGGTGTCATTCTCATAGGTTGCTAACAGAACCTTCCAAAAGTGAGTGGAATGTAACTGAAGCAGTGATGTCTCTCCTGTTCCCTTTATGATTTCCAAGATTCATACTGGGACTTAAACAACATTTTCTCCACTACATATCTAAAATCGCAGAGGAAACAATTTACCAATAACATATTACACAAATCTCTGAGCAGCCCCAGTGGCATACTGGAGAACATGTACTGAAACAGGGAAGACAATAACTGGATGGGCAATATATTTCATTGCAAGAAGCCAGCTCTCGCAGTGAGAGTCACTATACCAGGCTTCCAGAGCAAGCCCACTGTAATTTGGCTTCTTTCCCAGAATCGTTTAGCAGCTTATCAGCGCCACCTGCTGAGAAGATTTGAGAAGTAAAATCTAAGCAGAAAAGGATCCAGTATGTCTACACTACATCCCATAGTGAGCTTCCGAGTCCAGGTCCACAGACTAGCGCAGAGGTTCTCACAACAAAAGTTTTGATGGCTTCAGAGTGCAGTCACCAACTCTAGCTGGTGGCTGCTGTGACAAATTTTTCCTAAAATACTTAATTAACTTTAGGGAAAACAAATAAATATGCACATATACATGTCCAAAACGTAATTTATTTATGCAGAGGTTTTTTCAGACTCAATAATAAAAATAATGTACAGTTATATTTTGATACCCCTGGCCCCACTGCCTCCTCCTGCCATTGCCCCTGGCCTGCACTGCCCTCCATCAGCTCCCTGGGCCCTGCGGCTTTCCCCCATTGCCCTGAGCTCCACCCCACTCCTTGCCTCTTGACCATGGTACAAGGTAAGACTGGCCCTGCTGAATCTCCACCACCCTGGGCTGAAGCCCCAAGCCAAAGCCCCACAGCTAGAGCCTAGGGAAATGGGGGATTAAGCCCACCCTTGGAGCCCTGTGGCTGAAGCTGTGGAGGAGAGGCTCAAGCTTGGCACTGGAGACACCGACTGAAGCCGGGCTGCTGGAGGGTGAAGCCCGCCACTTGAGCCTCTGGCTGAACCAAGGGAGTGGGGCTGAACTAGGAGTCCCATGGCTGAAGTGAGAGTGAGGGGAGAGGGGAACGTAAGCCCATCCGCTGAGCTCCTAGGCGCTGCAGGGAGAAGCTGCTCCTCCTCCCAGAAGGCTGTTGTTGTCATAACCTAGTCCCAGATTTGGACCTTAGCGTCCAAAATATGGGTGTTAGCATGAAAACCTCCAAGCTTAGTTACCAGCTTGGACCTGGTAAAGCTGCCACCACCCAAAAAATTAGAGTGTTTTGGGGCACTCTGGTCCCCCCAAAAACCTTCCCTGGGGACCCCAAGACCCAAATCCTTGAGTCTCACAACAAAGGGAAATAAACCATTTCCCTTCCCCCCTCCAGGTGTTTCCTCCCTGGGTTCCTGGAGAGATACACAGAAGCAAGCTCCGTGAATCTAAACAGAGGGATTCCACCCTCTCTATTTCCAGTCCTGGAAACAGAAGTACTTCCCTCTTCACCCAGAGGGTATGCAAAGTCAGGCTAGTAAATCTAACACAAAGAGATTTTCCCCCTGACTTCTTCCTCCCACCAATTCCCTGGTGAGCAAAGACTCAATTCCCTGGAGTTCCCCACTAAAGAAAAACTCCAACAGGTCTTAAAGAGAAAGCTTTATGTAAAAAGAAAAAAAATACATAAAAATGGTCTCTCTGTATTAAGGTGACAAATACAGGGTCAATTGCTTAAAAGAAATATGAATAAACAGCCTTATTCAAGAAGAATACAATTCAAAACACTCCAGCAACTACACACATGTAAATACAAAAAAACATATAAATCACTATCTGATCTTTTGTACTTACAACTGGGAAACAGGAGATTAGAAAGGCAGGAAACAGAAATCTTCTCATAGCCGAGAGAGAGACAGACACAAGACCAAGAACAAAGGACCCACACACAAACTTCCCTCCACCCAGATTTGAAAAAGTCTTGTTTCCTGATTGGTCCTCTGGTCAGGTGTTTCAGGTTACTTCTTTCCAGGTGTAAGAGACATTAACCCTTAGCTATCCGTTTATGACACGCCCCCCAAATTGCAGACAGTGGGGAAGCTCACTGGTGGCGATTTCCTTCTAGAACTTTAAAATAAACAGATTAATACAACACATGCACCTTTACATATACCAGTAAGTATATAACTAACAGACGTCAACATTTTAAGAACACTTTTTAATTACTGGATTCTGGGAAACTCTCACGGGAGAGTGCATCAGCTACTTTGTTAGAAGCTCCTGAGATGTGCTGAATTTCAAAATCAAAATCTTGGAGAGCTAAACTCCAACGAAGAAGTTTCTTGTTGTTCCCCTTGGCAGTATGAAGCCACTTTAGCGCAGCATGGTCAGTTTGTAGCTGGAACCGCCGTCCCCAAACATATGGGAGTAGCTTTCCCAGGGCATACACAATGGCATAGCATTCCTTTTCACTGACTGACCAGTGACTTTCCCTCTCAGACAATTTCTTGCTGAGAAACACGACAGAATGAAAGTTGTGATCCGTTGCTTCCTGCATGAGAACTGCTCCTATACCACGCTCAGATGCATCCGTGGTTACTAGGAATGGCTTGTCAAAGTCCGGGGCCCTGAGCACAGGGTCAGACATGAGCGTTGCCTTAAGTTGGGTAAAGGCCTTTTGACACTCATCAGTCCAGTTAACTGCATTTGGCTGGGTCTTTTTGGTCAGGTCGGTCAGTGGTGCAGCGATTTGGCTGTAGTGTGGTACAAATCGCCTGTAGTACCCGGCCAAGCCTAAGAAGGATTTGATCTGTTTCTTTGACCTTGGGACAGGCCACATTTGGATAGCATCCACCTTGGTCTGTAGGGGGTTTATGGTTCCTCGACCCACCTGGTGCCCCAGGTAAGTCACTCTGTTTTGGTCTATTTGACACTTTTTGGCCTTAACAGTTAGTCCAGCCTGCCTGATGCGCTCAAAGACCTTTTCCAGGTGTAGTAGGTGTTCAGGCCAGGAGTCTGAAAAAATGGCCACATCATCGAGGTACGCAACTGCATATTCTCCCAGACCTGCTAGTAGACCATCCACCAGCCTCTGGAAGGTGGCGGGTGCATTTCGAAGCCCAAAAGGAAGGACATTGAATTCATACACCCCCGCATGGGTGACGAATGCTGACCTCTCCTTGGCAGGTTCATCTAGCGGTACTTGCCAGTACCCCTTGGTTAAGTCTATTGTAGAGATGAACTGGGCACGTCCCACCTTCTCCAATAGCTCATCGGTGTGTAGCATTGGATAGTTGTCCGAACGAGTTACCGCATTTAGCTTACGGTAGTCCACGCAAAAGCGTATTTCCCCATCTGGTTTGGGTACCAGAAGCACTGGAGATGCCCATGCACTGGTAGATGAGTGGATTATACCCATCTGTAGCATGTTCTGGATCTCCCGTTCTATAGCAGCTTGGGCATGAGGAGACACCCGGTAGGGTGGGATTCTGATCGGGTGAGCATTACCTGTGTCAATGGAGTGGTATGCCCGTTCTGTCCGTCCTGGGGTGGCTGAGAACAATGGGGCGAAGCTAGTGCACAGCTCCTTGATTTGTTGCCGCTGCAGACGTTCCAGGGTGGTTGAGAGGTTCACCTCTTCCATGCCACCATCTTTTTTCCCGTCGTAGTAGACACCTTCAGGCCACTCAGCATAATCTCCCTGGACTGTAAACTGACAAACCTGTAAGTCTCTGGAATAGAAAGGCTTGAGAGAATTAACATGGTACACTCTGGGCTTTAGTGAGGATTTGGGAAATGCTATGAGGTAGTTTACAGTTCCCAGACGCTCTTGGACCGTGAATGGCCCTTCCCATGATGCTTCCATCTTATAGGCTTGTTGCGCCTTCAAGACCATAACCTGGTCTCCTACCTTGAAGGAACGTTCTCTGGTGTGTTTGTCATACCAGGCCTTTTCTCTTCCTGAGCATCCTTTAGGCTTTCTTTAGCAAGGGCTAAAGAGTGTCGGAGGGTGCTTTGTAGGTTGCTTACAAAGTCCAGAATGTTAGTTCCTGGAGAAGGTGTAAACCCCTCCCATTGCTGCTTCACCAACTGTAATGGCCCCTTAACCTCGTGACCATACTCAAGTTCAAACGGTGAAAACCCTAAACTGGGATGTGGTACAACCCTGTAGGCAAACAGCAACTGCTGCAACACTAGGTCCCAATTATTGTAGTGTTCGTTGACAAATTTACGTATCATGGCCCCCAAAGTTCTATTAAACCTTTCCACCAGGCCATTGGTTTGATGGTGGTACGGGGTGGCAACCAAGTGGTTCACCCCATGAGTTTCCCACAGTTTTTGCATGGTCCCTGCCAGGAAATTAGATCCTGAATCTGTAAGGATGTCCGAGGGCCAACCTACCCTGGCAAAAATGTCTGTTAGGGCCAGGCACACCGTGTTAGCCCTGGTGTTGCCTAGAGCTACGGCTTCCGGCCATCGGCTAGCAAAGTCCACGAAAGTCAGTACGTACTGCTTTCCTCTGGGTGTCTTTTTTGGGAAAGGACCCAGAATATCCACAGCTACTCGCTGAAATGGGACCTCAATTATGGGGAGTGGCTGGAGAGGGGTCTTGACCTGGTCTTGGGGTTTTCCCACTCTGTGGCATACCTCACAAGGCCGGACATACTTGGCAGCGTCCTTGCCCATGCCCTCCCAGTGGAAGGACTTCCCCAACCGGTCCTTGGTTCTATTCTCCCCAGCATGGCCACTGGAATGATCATGGGCTAAGCTTAAGAGCTTCCCCCGGTACTTAGTTGGAACCACCAACTGTTTTTGCGGTTGCCATTCTTCCCGGTGTCCACCAGAAAGAATCTCCTTGTATAAAAGTCATTGGTCTATAACAAACTGGGATCGATTAGAAGAGCTAAGAGGTGGTAGGGTGCTCCGTGCAGCTGCCCAAGCTTTCTGCAGGCTGTCTGTTGTCTCCTGGGGTCTGCCTAGCAACAGTGCCTTTTTCCCTTTCTTCCTCTAGCTAATCTTCTAAATGTAAAGTAAACCAGAAAGCCCACTTTATTTACATGTGTATTGCTGGATACTTGTCTCACAATGGGAGTGTTATTGTGTGACAAAAGACCCGTAATAGTTCCTTAATGGTTCCTTGCTTAATATGCAAGCCAGAAACTGCAAGAGAGAGCAGAGAAAAAAAATTCTCTCTGGTTCCTTTTAAAACCAAACCGTTCCTTTCTGCTTAAAAGCCCCTAGCAGAGAAAAAGAAAATAATATTTCTACTGGCTTCTGGCTTCTATCTATCCCACTGCTGCCACCATGTCATAACATTTTTCCCAGATTTGGACCTTAGCGTCCAAAATATGGGTGTTAGCATGAAAACCTCCAAGCTTAGTTACCAGCTTGGACCTGGTAAAGCTGCCACCACCCAAAAAATTAGAGTGTTTTGGGGCACTCTGGTTCCCCCCAAAAACCCTCCCTGGGGACCCCAAAGACCCGAATTCCTTGAGTCTTACAACAAAGGGGAATAAATCATTTCCCCCTCCTTCTCCCTTCCAGGTGTTCCCTCCCTGGGTTCCTGGAGAGATACACAGAAGCAAGCTCCGTGAATCTAAACTGAGGGACTCCACCCTCCCCGTTTCCAGTCCTGGAACACACAAGTACTTTCCCCCCCCTCACCCAGAGGGTATGCAAAGTCAGGCTTAGTAAATCTAACACAAAGAGATTTTCCCCCTGACTTCTTCCTCCCACCAATTCCCTGGTGAGCTGCAGACTCAATTTCCTGGAGTCCCCACTAAAGAAAAACTCCAACAGGTCTTAAAAAGAAAGCTTTATGTAAAAAGAAAGAAAAAGTACATAAAAATCGTCTCTCTGTATTAAGGTGACAAATACAGGGTCAATTGCTTATAAGAAATATGAATAAACAGCCTTATTCAAAAAGAATACAATTCAAACACTCCAGCAACTACACACATGTAAATACAAAAAAAACATATAAACCACTGTCCTTTCTGTACTTACAACTGGGAAACAGAAGATTAGAAGGCTGGAGATAGAAAAATCACTCTCATAGCCGAGAGAGTACAGGCAGAAGACCAAGAACAAAGGACTCACACACAAACTTCCCTCCACCCAGATTTGAAAAAGTCTTGTTTCCTGATTGGTCTCTGGTCAGGTGTTTCAGGTTACTCCTTTCCAGGTAAAAGAACATTAACCCTTAGCTATCTGTTTATGACAGAGCCCCACTCACACAAATCTGTTGCTCTCTGCTCAGGGGCTTGTTCCCAGATGCCGTGTAGAAATGCAGTGGGCTGAGTTACTTAGTACCTCTCAGAATCGGGAAATTTGTGAGACAGCTGGTGGAGGAACTGGGCTTTACAAGGTCATAAACGAATAAGGAACTGGCCTGAGACATTTAATGCTGCACAACAGAGAAAGTAATCAGGGCCAGATTCTGGCTAGCGTGAACCATTATATATTCTGTATTTATTTTGGTGTGTATATACTGCAGAGGAAGTGGGGAGGACAGGAAGAGGTGCTATATGAGTAATTGATTTGGGATCAGTTTCATACCTTCCAACAAAACCACATTACCCTTTCAGTTGTATATTGTTACATTTATGCCATTGCCATTTATAATGTATGTATTTTCCATGAAAATTCAACTACATTTTCACTGATAAACTTCCACTATTTCAAATAATTATTATATATAATTGACACTCAAACAGTCTCAGTTTTCCCTTTTAAAAGGTGATCAAAGTTTATGTGAACCCCCACAGGTACTTAATAATTTCAAAGCTTGATTCTAGTATCATTTATACTGTCTAAAACTGATATTACTCTAAACAAGTCAATGGTTTTATAATGGGGTAACTAAAAAATAACAAACAACCAAACAAAAAAAAAGGACAAAATAAAAATAAAAACCAGGCCCATAGGCTTTATCCTTCATGTGTAGTGGATTAAATTTTTCTGTCATGAGTTTGTTCTTGTTTCTGTTTTCACAAAATATGCAATACACATCAACTTCACCAGGGGAAGAATGTTCCTAAGCTTCAGTCTACTGGGGAAATGCCTGAACAAACACAGAAATCACCCCCCAGAATCTACACCTTTCGGACAATTTCTGATGTAAATTTCTTAATGAAATAATTGAATTCTATCTTTTTAGGCTTTTATACCATATTATCAATGCAGCTACTTGACCAATGGAATGAGCCCTTAAAATTGTAGGATAGTAAAAGAGGAAATAAATTCACAAAAGAAGACCTGGCATTTTAAATGCTTTTATTAGACCATATTGGTGCATTTGAAAAGAGCCTTGCAATCAAGTTAATGTTATTTCTCCCAAATTTGGGGTGGCAGTCTCCCCTTTGCTCTGTTCTCACTTAACAGGGACAGGAGCAGGGGCAAGCCTTCTCATGATGGCTTTCCTGCCATTCCTCTTCTTGGAAGTTAAAACTACAGACTGATTTAAGGGCAGGACCCCGCCCTGAGAGATGGGGACACCTCCCAGCAGTTTCTTGAGCTCTGAGTCACTGTGGATGGCCAGCTGCAAGTGCCGTGGGGAAATTCGACGCTTCTTGCTGCATGCAGCAACTTCCCCAGCAATATCCACAATCTCGTGAGTCAGGTATTGAAGCACTGCGGCCATATAAACTGGGGCTCCAGCTCCAACACGATCTGCAAACTGTCCTTTGCGGAGCAGTCTGTCTATGCGACTGACAGAGAACAGCAGCCCAGCCCGTGAAGAGCGGGTGATTTTGGCCTTAGCCTCCTTTGCGTTTGAGGTCTCACCAGAGTGCTCAGACTCAGACTCAGACTCAGTCTCAGACATGTTGCAGATTTCTGCTGTTCCAGCAACACTTGTGTAGCTTATCTGAATTTTTCCTTCCTTGGTTTGACTTGTTTGGTTTTCTTTCTTTTCTTAATTGGTTTGTCTGGATCTTTTCTTCCTTGCCTTGCTTTGCTTGGCTTTGTAATCTTATTTGCTTATCTGTGTTCACCTGATCTTTCTCTCCTGGTTTCGCCTTCTTTGCTCACTTTCTGGTCTGGCTTGGTGAAGTGTAGCTTGGCTAAGCCTTCTCTTGAAAAGCAGTCGGACTTGTCCACTGACCTTATCTGAGCTGGGTACCTTTTATAACCTTGGCAGTGGGAGAAAATGTACTTTCTGATTGGTTGGCTGTGAACCAATGGGAAGCTGCATTCTTTATTATCCAAGCCAGTGGACATATGTCATCCTTTATGATGGCATTGTCATTTACTCTCCCTTTATACAGCAATTTTAACCAATCATATCCACTCCTAGACAAGTTCAGTTGTAATTTTTTTTTTAATTTCCCAAACTACTAATGTCAATTAAGACTTTGATATTATTAAACAGACCACAAATAAAGTGAGAGAAACACTTTTTCACAAACAACCAACTCACCTCCCAAAAGGAAAGATTAGTAGATATATAGATTCTAAGGCCATAAGGGACGACTGTGATCAGTTAGTCTGACCTTCTGTATAATACAGGCCACAGAACTTCCCCAAAATAATTCTTAGAGCAGATCTTTTAGAAAAAAAATCTAATCTTGATTTAAATATTGTCAGTGATGGAGAATCTATCACTACACTTGGTAAATTATTCCAATTACTCTCACTGTTAAAAAGTACACCTTATTTCCAGTCTGAATTTGTCTGTTTTCATCTTACAGCCATTGGATTGCGTTATACCAGAGACTGGCAACCTTTGACACGCAGCCTGCCAGGGAAAGCACCCTGACAAGCCGGGCCAGTTTGTTTACCTGCCATATCCACAGGTTTGGCCGATCATGACTCCCACTGGCTGTGGTTCACCGTCCCAGGCCAATGGGGGCTGCAGGAAGTGGCGTGGGCTGAGGGATGTTCTGGCCGCAGCTTTCTGCAGCCCCATTGGCCTGGAGCGGCAAACTGAGGCCAGTGGGAGCCATGATCAGCCGAACCTGCATACACGACAGGTAAACAAATTGGCTGTGCTTACCCTAGTGGGCTGTGTGCCAAAGGTTGCCAATCCCTATGTTATACCTTCCCTTGCTAGATTTAAGAGCCCAATATTAAATATTTGTTCCCCATATAGATCCTTACAAGCTGTAATCAAGTCACTCTTTAACCTTCTCTGTGTTAAATAAAATTAAATAGATCAAGCTAAATAGATTGAGCTCCTTGAATCTATCACCATAAGGCAGGTTTTCTAATCTTTAATAGTACTCATAGCTCTTCTCTAAGACCTCTCCAATTTATCAACATTGTTATTGATTAGTGGGCACCAGAAATGGACACCCGCCCCATTCTCTTCTGAACTCTGAATGACCTTGCATTCTGTGCTGATTTCTGCTCTTAAAACCTCCCTCCACAAACAATGAGAACTCCATACTGCTGCTTTGAAATAATAGTACATTGGTTAGCTCCTTTGATTTAAGCGTAACCACATAAATGACACAAGCTGAGGATCTAGTTCCATGTCTGCAGTCTCCTGCAGTACAGTTGTTTCTTTTTTCTGATATTCTGAATCCCCTTAAATTCTGCAAATTAGGTCATTTTTTTTTATTTAGGTAGATAAAAATGGCTTTAGATGCCTAGCTTCAGACACCAATGTTTGAAAATTTTGGCCAGTTTCTCTTATTCCCTGGACTTGGTGATGCGGTCTTTCTCTCAGAGAAGATCTGTACTGTCTAACCCAGTGGTTTTCAACCTATGGGCCACATGTGGCCCAATCAGCGCACAGCTGTGGCCCAACTGTGTGCTAAGGGCCACCCAGCCTGCATGGTGGGGTCAAAGGTCCCGGTGTCCTGGCCATTTGGTGTGGTGGGGTTTGGGGTCAGGGCTGCCCTCCCATCTGGCCTGGCATGGTGGGGTCGGGGATGCCACCTGCTGCCCAGCTGCCCTGCTGCCCTGCCCTGCCACTCAGTCCTGCACAGGTGGGTCCAGGGTAAGGGCTGCCACCCGGCTGCCCTGCTGCCCTGTAGGGTCCAGGGTCCCTGCCGTCTGACCCTGCACCCAAGACTTCACTCCTGACCCCACTCTGTGGAGGGATCTCTGAGTGAGAGGTGCTGGGCATAGGAGTCGGGGGGAGGGGTCAGGAGGGTGCTGTGGTTCTCCACCTGCAGGCCTCGTAGCACATTGCAGGCCGCATAGGGTAAATAGGTTGAGAACCACTGGTCTAACGCCTTGTGAATGGTAGGTGGAATCCTTTGACATGCCATCACCCAAACCTTCACTGTGAGCCACAGTCACTGTTTACTATCTGGTTGCCATCTCTCTCTTTCTTACTGGATGGTTTTACACGTTTTGTCAAATGTTGACTGATCCACTATAACTTGCAAGTCCTTTTAATCTGCATTCTTGCCTTGAACATTATTCTCATTTTATAATTTTTCATGTGATTTTTCCTTCCTAAGTTTTTTATTTTGCATTTGTCAATATTGAATTTCACTTTGTTGATTTCAGACCAATTCTCCAATTGTCAAAGTTATTCTGAATTCTAATCCTGTCTTCTAAAGTGCTAAGCAACCCCTGCTTCCTGTAGTGTGGGACCCATAACTGGACACAGTACTCCAGATGAGACCTCACCAGTGCCAATTAGAGGGGAATGATCATGTCCCTCAATCTGCTAGCAATGCCCCTACTTATACAGCCTAAAAGGCCGTTAGCCTTCTTGGCAACAAGAGCACACTTAGTGTCAGTTCAGTGTCATCTGCAAACTTGCTGATGGTGCAATTAATCTCATCATCCAGAACATTAAAAAAGATGTTGAACAAAACCGGCCCCAGGACCAACCCTTGGGGCACTCCGCTTGAAACCAGCTACTAACTACACATTGATTTGTTGATCACTACCCGTTAAGCCTGACAATCTAGCCAGCTTTCTATACATCTTATAGTCCATTCATCCAATCCATAATTTTTTAACTTGCTGTCAAGAATACTGTGGGATACTGTATCAAAAGCTTTGCTAAAATCAAGATATATCACATCCACCACTTTCTCCATGTCCACAGAGCCAATTATCTCATAATAGAAGGCAATCAGGTTGATCAGGCAGGGCTTGTCCTTGGTGAATCCATGCTGACTGTTCCTGATCACCTTCGTCTCCTCCAAGTGCTTCAAAATGGATTCTTTGAGGACCTGCTCCATGATTTTGCTGGGGACTGAAATGAGGCTGTAGTTCCCCGGGTTCTCTTTTTTCCCCTTTTTAAATATGGCCACTATTTTTATCTTTTTCCAGTCATCCGGGACCTCCTCCAAATGCCACGAATTTTCAGAGATAATGGTCAGTGGCTCTGCCATCACATTAGCCAACTCCTTCAGCATCCTTCAATGCATTAGATCTGGACCCGTGCACTTGTGCATGTCCAGTTTTTTTAAATAGTTCTTAACCTGTTCTTTCACCACTGAGGGCTGCTCACCTCCACCCCATATGGTGGTGTCCAGTGCAGCAATCTGGGAGCTGATTAGTCTGTGAAGACCGAGGAAAAAAAACATTGAGTACTTGAGTTTTTTCCACATCATCTGTCAGTAGGTTACTTCCCACATTCAGTAAGGATCCCACACTTTCTCTACCTTCTTTTTCTTGCTGGCATACCTGTAGAAACCCTTCTTGTTACCCTTCACATCCCTTGCTAGTTGCGACTCCAGTTGTACTTTGACCTTCCTGATTACACTCTTGCATGCTCTAGCAATGTTTTTATACTCATCTCTAGTCATCTGTCCAAATTTCCACTTCTTGTAAACTTCCTTTTTGAGTTTAAGCCCACAAAAGATTTCACTGTTAAGCCAAACTGGCCCCCTCCCATATTTGCTATTCTTTCTGCAGTTTGGGATGGTTTGTTCCTGCTCCCTCAATAAGGCTTCTTTAAAATACAGACAGCTCTGCTGTATTCCTTGCCCCTTCATATTAGCTTTCTAGGGGATCCTGCCCATCAGTTCCCTAAGTGAGTCAAAGCTTGCTTTTCTGAAGTCCAGAGTCCATATTTTGCGACTCTCCTTTCCTTCTTTTGTGTGGATCCTGAAATCAACCATCTCATGGTCACTGTTGCCTAGGTTGCCACCCACTTCTACTTCCCCTACCAATTCTTCCCTGTTTGTAAGCAGCAGGTCAAGAGGAGTGCAGCCTCTAGTTAATTCCTCCAGCACTTGTACCAGGAAGTTGTCCCCAACACTCTGCAAAAACTTTTTGGATTGTTTGTGCATCGCTGTATTGATCTCCCAGATGTCAGGGTGATGGAAATCTCCCATTAGTACCAGGGCCTGTGATGTGGAAACTTCAGTTAGTTGTCTGAAGAAAGCTTCGTCTACCTCATCCTCCTGGTCTGGTGGTCTATAGCACACTCCCACCACAACATCACCCTTGTTGCTCTCGCCTCTAAACTTAACCCAAAGACTCTCAACAGACTTTTCTCCAGTTTCAAACTGGAGCTCTGAGCAATCATACCGCTCTCTTACATACAATGCAACTCCTCCACTTTTCCTCCTGTACCTGTCCTTCCTGAACAGTTTATACCCAGTGCTCCAGTCATGTGAACTGCTCCAACAAGTTTCTGTTATTCCAATTGTGTCATAGTTCCTTGATTGTGCCAGGACTTCCAATTCTTCCTGCTTGTTTCCCAGGCTTCTTGCATTCGTGTATATGCACCTAAAATAACTAGCTGATTGTCTTACTTTCTCAGTATGAACCAGGAGGCTTCTCATCTTGTACTCTCCTCCTTGGGTTTCCTCCTGTTATCCCACTTCCACACTTACCTCTGGGTTTAGGTGAACCTAGTTTAAAACCCTCCTCACTAGGTTAGTAAGCCTGCCTGTGAAGATGCTCTTCTCTCTCTTCATTAGGTGGAACCTATCTCTTCCTAGCAATCCTTTTTTCCAGAATACCATCTCGTGGTCGAAGAATCCAAATCCTTCTATCTGACACCACCTGCATAACCACTCATTCACCTCCACAATTCAACGGTCCCTATCTGGACCTTTTCCTTCAACAGAGATAACGGACAAGAACAAAACTGGTGCCCAAAACTCTTTTATTCTTCTTTCCAGAGCCATGTAGTCTGCAGTGATCCATGCAAGGTCATTTTTGGCAGTATTATTGGTGCCCATGTGGAGAAGTAGGAAGGGGTAATAGTCTGAGGTCTTGATCAATTTTGGCAAACACTCCATCACATCCTGGATTCTAGCTCCAGGCAAGCAGCATGCTTCTTGTGTCTCCCAGTCTGGTCAGAAGATGGATAACTCTGTCTCCCTTAGAAGGGAGTATCTGACCACCACCACCCATCTCCTCCTCTTGGGAGTGGTGGTCATGGAACCCCTATCCCTAGGACAATGCATCCCATGCCTTCCGGTCGATGGGGTCTCCTTGTGATCCCTTCCGTCAGAGGGCTCTTCCAAATCCTTCTCCACAGGTATTAACCTGTGCAGAGAGCCTGAAAATAGTTGTGCAACTCTATCTGCGTTGGGGGTACATAGATTCTCCTCTTTCTTCTTCTGGAGGTCACATGCTGCCAATTGTCTTCCCCGCTCTGCTCTGCACTCTGATTCTTCAGCACATTTTGCTTCCAGAGCCAAACACTGACTTCTATCCAGAAAAACTTTATTTTCTCTGATGCAACGCAAGGGTCATACTTGGTTCTTTAGTCCTCTAACCTTCTCTTCAAATATGGAGACCAACTTGCACTTCGTAGAGACGAAGTCACATCTTTCCCCTTGGAGAAAGACAAGCATGGCACATTCTGAGCAGGTTACAACAATTGATTGCTCACTATCCATGTCTTCCTTCTAAGAGGCTCCTCAGATGTTGTATGAACTGCTCACAGGAGCCTGGAAGGCAACCACACTCTGTGTGAACTCCCCGCAGGTGTACTCCCAGGCAAACTCCCTCTGTTTGCCTGTCCTCTGTTTGCTGATCACTCAGTTCACAACTGGTTGTCTTTTTATAAGACTGCTGGCTTAAAGCAGGTGGCCTGGCTCAAAGCCTTCCCTCCAATCAAGTACTCAAGGCCCACCTGGAACAAAACACTCCCAAGTCACACTTTTCAATCAAACACTCACATGGTAGAACAGACATACTATTCAAAAAAAGAAGCACATGGTCAAACAAATGGTCACAGCAGACAGACACTCAAATATTCATCCCACCAGCTCACAGCACAGCCCCTCTAATGCAATATTCATCTTACCTCCTCTCAGAGGGTTCCCAGGGAAACTCCCTCAATTCCCCCAATCCCAGTCATCCAGGCCAATGACTAATCTTAAATTTTATACAAAGAATGATTGAAACTACAAAAACTTTCAGACTGAACCATGTTTATACAATATATACAAATAACCTCTGAAAAGTAGCTGAAAATGACAGTAACACCTTATGTTTATAAGAGGGTAAAATGGTTGGTGTTAATTGCTGGTAATATTTACAGATGGACTTGGATGGCTTTTCTTGCCAAAACAAGGGTTCCTCGTACAATCATATAAATGCAGATCATCTAGGCCTGCCCCCTGTACTGAGGTAGGATATAGTTTACTTAGATCATTTTTGACAGGTGTTTATTGAACCTGTTCTTAAAAACCTCCAAGGCAGGGATTTCACAGCCTCCCTAGGTAACCTGTTCAAGTGCTTAACTATGCTTTTAAGTGATTCCAGGGAACCTGTGAGCTTGTTGTGTAGCTCTGACCACACTGTGAACTAAAAGGGAACACTAACAGATTTTCCAAGCTCAGGACTCATAAAGCATATTTACACAAGCATTATATTTGCTTCTCTCTTCTGTCCCTCATCACCACAGACAGAAAAAAAAGATAATAAATGTGTCACAGATCATTGAAAGCTCCTTAAATCGAGGCACTGAAACTCAGTAGCAAGATCCATAAACTGTGAGTTCTGTCAGTCATGACTGCAGTGTATAGGTATCCAGGGTGCAATCGCTACCTCACTCCCACAGACCTGCCCTAGCCTGCGCTGAGCTCAGTTCAAATCCTGAGAGGGACAGCCGCTTCTCCAGCTGTTCCAGAGTCCTAGTGAGGATTCTGGAGAGAATAGTATACAAGAAATTACACCCAGTTCACTCCTGAAGTTTCAAGTATGCCTTGCTGTGTGTGTATTCAAATCCTCAAGAGAGTGGGTGAAAAGTCAGCACATTTGTACAAAATATTCCACTCAAGACTTTTGACATCTTGTATCAAGATTTCAAACAGTTTCAAGTAGTTCTCCTTATTGACACTGTAAAAGTGCTTGGTGCTATGATATGGTGGCAACCACACCATTGGCTATGGGTTGAGTAATGCAGGAAAGACCCACAAAAGCTAGAGGGTAGAGCAGTCCTGCTGTTGCAGTTCATGTACTTCCCAGATACCATCGCTGCCGCTTTGCATACAATTGACAGGGCAGGTTTCACAATCAAGTGTGAATGACATCAGCACTGAGCGTCTGCTATATTTCTCATATTTTCTGTTGTGGTTTTCCATCTGTGGCTGAGAATGTCTAACTATTCCTGATCACTGATAACAAGCAGCTGAGTCTATGCTATTTTCTAAAGTGCGTGTGGAAAGTGCAGGACTAATAGCCTGGAGGCTGATGTCCTCTGTTTCCAGAATAGCTACAACCCAGAGGGCAGTAACACAAGCTGCCTTCCTGGGCCCAACATCCATATGCACACGGTCCCGTCCCCCTGCTAATGTTAACCTCATCCTTGACCTCAAGGACCTCTAAGGGAGACAGAGGCCCATGATATGATCCATTCCAGTTTTCATTTTTGTGATGTAAACACCATCATTCTCAGAGCAAGACTGGGATACTTCCACTTATTTCAGATAGGCCCCTGAGGGGCCTCCAGATGGAAATTAAAACCTGGAGGTATAGAAGAACCAGTGACCTAGAGATGAAGAAGGGCCATATTCTCACCTTGTGTAAAGCTGCATAGCTCATTGAAATCAAAAGAGTTACACCAATTTTATCTAAGGGTCTGGCCCTGAATATATGAAAACAGTCTCATGATACTGTATAGTTGTTCCAGTTGTCTCCTAAGATGAATGTTGTGGTTGGTAGTGCTGGATACAGACAGATTAAGTTGCTGAGGGGGTCCATGCAAGTTCCCCACCACCACCAATTTTGCTTGTCTGAGTCTTGTTCTCAGTATCCCTATGAGTTTAGGCCTGCCACTCTACATAGGTTTGTTAGTGTATTTTACTCATGTCCTACAAGTGTTAGAACAGGATGAGGAAGACTTCAATAACATGCAAAAACAGTTCTGAGGAAACATGTAACCCCTCAATCCATTTAGAGCGTGCAATTAAGTCCTCACTATCACAACCACCAAATTCCATGTTTAATTATATTTTAAAATTACCTAAATATCATTCATTGAAGTTGTTATAAATCCAGACTTTGCAGAAGAAGGAACTGTAGATTCACGCATCAGAGCGTACATGTCTATAACATGACAAGGGAACAATTTGATTTTGCAGATTCACACAGGAATATCTTCCCAGCATTCAAAAATAGCAAGAGACCTTGCCATTTTTGGGACACAGCATGACAATAAAACTTAAGCAGAATTTGCCAAATGGACAGCTAGACCCTGAGGACCAGAACCCTACTTCATCTCACCAGCTTCTTTGTGCCTCACTGGCTTGGAAAGGGGGGAGAAAGCTGGCTTAAACAGAAGTTGAAGCTATGCCATTTTATACCAGCTAAGGATCTAGCTCATGACTATTGTAGTGCTAACAGCAAAGGATCTGCTGCTTCCCCACTCATTAAGACACAGCGTTTTTAATATGTTTTATCTGTAACACTTTCATCTTAAGGATAAATGTGCTTGCTTAGAAAGGGTGATAACATAAAAATGTGGGAAATGATGCTCTTTATCGCCTCTGAAGAAAAAGCAAAGCGCAGACGCTGGTCATGTAGGCAGTCTGGCTAGCTGGGAATAACACAGTGTAGGTAGAGAACTGTGCACCCTGGAAAAATCCCAGTCAGCAGGGATAGAGACAGGGGTCTCTGTCCAAGAGAGGTGACAGGGCTGGGAGCTTGAGTAGCATTATGGAAGAAAGATACAGGTGCAGTTGACCTGAACTGTGACTTGCATTTTGAAAATCTCATCTTTAGACATACAAGTTTAGGCATCTACAATGAAATGTTTTTATCAAGACAGTTTCCAAAAGAAACAACTTTTTTAAAGGCACAGTCAGGGAAAAAATGTTTTTCAAATATTTTCCCTTTGGAAAAGAAAACGTTTAGTGCTAATTTAAACTAAGAATTAAAGGTTGAGACATTCTTAATTTTGGTCAATAACTATAATAATTCCAGACAGTGTTTTCTTCTTTGATCTGTCCAACTAAATTACCTGTACCTGAAAACACCTAAGCACATCAAAAACAAGGAGGAGTCATTGTGGCACCTTAAAGACTAACAAATTTATTTGGGCATAAGCTTTTATGGGCTAGAACCCCCCTTCATCAGATGCATGGAGTGAAAACTACAGAATATATATTCTAGCATATGAAAAGATGGGAGTTGCCTTACCAAGAGGGAGGAGGTCAGTGCTAATGAGCCAATTCAATTAAGGTGCAAGTGACCTATTCTCAACAGTTGACAAGATGGGGTGAATATGAAGGGAGAGAAAATTACTTTTGTAGTTCTAATGAGACCAATACAATCAAAGTGGCCCATTTCCAACAGTTGCCAAGAAGGTGTGAGTATCAGCAGAGGGAAAATTACTTTTTGCAGTGACCCATACACTCCCAGTCTTTATTCAGGCCTAATTTGATGGTGTCCAGTTTGCAAAGTAATTCCAGTTCTGCAGTTTCTCGTTGGAGTATGTTTTTGAAGATTTTTGTTGAAGAATTGCCACTTTTACATCTGTTATTGAGTGTCCAGGAAGACTGAAGTGTTCTCCTACTGGTTTTTGAATGTTGCAATTCTTGATGTCTGATTTGTGTCCATTTACTCTTTTGCAGAGAGACTGTCCGGTTTGGCCAATGTACATGGCAGAGGGGTATTGATGGCACATGATGGAGGCTAAAATTTGGATATTTAAAATAA
Organism: Gopherus flavomarginatus; assembly: GCF_025201925.1. Lineage (NCBI taxonomy): Eukaryota > Metazoa > Chordata > Testudines > Testudinidae > Gopherus > Gopherus flavomarginatus. The sequence goes on from NC_066617.1 coordinate 146,556,625, forward strand.
AAATTTCCTTCTCTGTGTTACTCAGCATTTTATGATCTAACTTGTTTCCACTATAAATGCTGTTTGTTTCTATTGTGCACTGATACTAATGTTAATGTTTATAATGTTTTTCAGTTTATTGGGGAAGAAAAACAAAACAAACCCCACAAGAATTAAGGCTTGATTCTCAGTCACTCTAGGCTTGTTTACACCACTCTGGCAGTGTAAATGAGAATTGATCCCATTACTTTAGTGATTCAGATTGTGAAACCCATGTGCAATCCGCGTGTTGTAGCACTTATTTCATTTCACAATGGTGTAAGTCACACAGGAAACCTGAACGTCAGACATCCAGCCTTCACAATGTGTGTTTTGGGCTTCGTAGAAAAGTTGTCTGTGTCTCAGCAGAGTGTGAGAGTGACACAGAATCGTAGCAAATAGGGGACTCCTCGGTCATCCAGCCTGATCTCCTGTCCCCTGGAATCCCACAGGACTATGACCTTCTGCATTCCCACATCAAATCCAAACTCTCTAGAAACTCACTCCCTCATTGGATACTCAGTCACCTCCCCAGGGGAGTCTGTTCCTCTATTTCCGTTGCTTTCGCTGTTACAAACTTTGCCTCAATATCATAAGACCTGACTATGGCAGCTATTAATAGCTATGGCTCAGAGCTGCACTGCCCTAGCAGAATCTCTGTGGCCCAGAAAAATACAATGCCTGCTAGATCTCCCTAGGAAACAGGGTGACACACCTGAGCTCTGTCTTCTTGAAGGGTTCGAGTGTGCAGAATGCCCTCCCCTATCCAAGGCTAGCCAGCTCCTTCCTTCCTTCTTCCTTAATTTAGGAGAGCCTTGAACCTCAAGGAGTTCTAAAAAGGAGCAATCCCCACATTGAGAAGAGTGTAGGGCCTATAAAGGCTCCTTGCCCGTATGAGGAGACACAAAAGCCAGCACACATGTTGCATCCTCCCTTTACCTTGTGCAGCCACAAAACCTGTCCCATTCCCTGAACTTGTCTTTGTGCCATACACTATCCTCCTAGGTCTATACAAACAAGATTCCAGGAATAGTATAAAAGCTGAAGTCTCATATGCCTGGAGCTAGAATTCAGGATGTGACGGAATGTCTGCTGAGATTGATCAAGCCTAGTAGGCATGGGATGCATTGTCCTAGGGACAGGGGTTCCATGATCACCACTCTCAAGAGGAGGAGATGGGTGGTGATGGTCAGGGACTCCCTCCTAAGGGAGATGGAGTCATCCACCTTCTGACCAGACTGGGAGACACAAGAAGTGTGCTGCTTGCCTGGAGCTAGAATCCAGGATGTGATGGAGTGTTTGCCAAAATTGATCAAGACCTCAGACTATTACCCCTTCCTACTTCTCCATCTGGGCACCAGTGATACTGCCAAGAATGACCTTGAGTGGGTCACTGCAGACTACGTGGCTCTGAGAAAAAGGATAAAAGAGTTTGAGGAGCAAGTCATGTTCTCGTCCATCTTCCCTGTTGAAGAAAAAGGCCCAGGTAGGGACCCTGGAATTATAGAAGTAAATGAGTGCCTTCAGAGAGAGGCCTCTGGATTCTTTGACCTTGACATGTTGTTCCAGGAAGAAGGATTGCTAGGAAGAGATGGGATCCTCCTAACAAAGAGAGGGAAGAGCATCTTTGCAGGCAGGCTTATCAACCTAGCAAGGAGGGATTTATATTAGGTTTACCATGGGATGTAGACCTAAGCCCTGAGGTAAGTAGGGAAGTGGCATAGTGGAAGGAAACACAAGGAGGAGAGTACAAGACAGGAAGCCTCCTGATTCATGCTGAGAAAGTAGGGCAATCAGCTAGTTGTTGTAGGTGCACATACATGAACGCAAGAAGCATAGGGAACAAGCAGCAAGAATTGGATGTTCCTGGCACAATCAAGGAACAACAATGTGATTGGAATAACAGAAACTTGGTGGAGTAACTCACATGACCAGAGCACTGTCATGGATGGGTATAAACTGTTCAGGAAGGACAGGTTGGAGGAGAAAAGGTGGAGGAGTTGCACTGTATGTAAGTTGCTCAGAGCTCCAGTATGAAACTGGAGAAAAGCCTGTTGAGAGTCTTTGGGTTAAGTTTAGAGGTGAGAGAAACAAGGGTGATGTCATGGTGGGCATCTGCTATAGACCACCACATCAGGAGGATGAAATAAATGAGGCTTTCTTCAGAGAACCAAATGAAGTTTCCAGATCACAGGCTGTGTTATTCATGAGGGACTGCAATCACCCTGACATCTGCTCAGAGAGCAATACAACAATGCAAAATCCAGGAAATGTTTGGGGGATTACTGGGGGTAACTTCCTGGTACAAGTGCTGGAGAAACCAACTAGGAGCCGAGCTCCTATTGACCTGTTGCTCACAAACAGGGAAGAATTAGTAGGAGAAATAGAAGTGGGTGACAACCTGGGCAACAGTGACCATGAGATGACTGAGTTCAGGATCCACACAAAAGGAAAAAAGGAGATCAGCAGAATATGGACCTTGGACTTCAGAAAAGCAGATTTTGACTCCTCCAGGGAATGGATGGGCAGGCTCTCCGGGGAAGCTAATATGAGGGAGAAAGGAGTCCAGGAGACCTGGCAGTATTTTGAAGAAGTCTTATTGAAGGTGCAGAAAGAAACCATCCTGATATGCAGAAAGAGTAGTAAATATGGCTGCCAACCAGCTTATCATAGAGGACCTCAGGAGATCATCAAGTCCAACCCCCTTCTCAAAGCAGAGCCAATCCCCAAATGGCCCCTCCAAGAATTGAACTTACAACCCTAGGTTTAGCAGGCCAATGCTCAAAACCACTGAGCTATCCCTCCCCACAATTATGATTGGGGACTTACCAATCTCCTAGAACTGGAAGGGACTTTGAAAGGTCATCAAGTCCAGCTCCCTGCTTTCACTAGCTGTACCAAGTACTGATTTTTGCCCCAGATCCCTAAGTGGCCCCCTCAAGGATTGAATTCACAGCCCTGAGTTTAGCAAGCCAATGCTCAGACTACTGAGCTATCCCTCCCCCCAAGTTTGACTTAGCAGAGCAATCTTTGGTGAACTTAAACACAAAAAGGAAGCTTACAATAAGTGGAAACTTGGACAGATAACTATGGAGGAGTATAAAAATATTGCTCGAGCATGCAGGGGTGTAATCAGAAAGGCCAAAGCATAATTGGAGTTTCAGCTAGTAAGGGATGTGGAAGGTAAAAAGAAGGGTTTCTACAGGTATGTTAGCAACAAGAAGGTCAGGGAAAGTGTGGGACCCTTACTGAATGTGGGAGGCAACCTAGTGACAGATGATGTGGAAAAAGCTGAACTACTCAATACTTTTTTTGCCTCGGTCTTCCCAGACAAGGTCAGATCCCACACTGCTGTCCTGGTCAGCACAGTATGGGGAGGAGGTGCGCAGCCCTCATTGATGAAAGAACAGATTAAGCACCATTCAGAAAAGTTGGACACACACAAGTAAATTGGGCCAGATCTAACGCATCCGAGGGAGTTGGTTGAAGTGATGGCAGAGCCATTGGCCATTATCTCTGAAAGCTTGTGGAGACTGGAGAGGTCCCGGATGATTGGAAAAAGGAAAATATAGTGCCCATCCATAAAAAAGGGAAGAAGGAGAATCCGGGGAACTGCAGACCAGTCAGCCTCACCTCAGTCCCTGGAAAAATCATGGAGCAGGTCCTCAATGAATCCATTTTAAGAACTTCTAAGAGAGTAAGGTGACCAGGAACAGTCAACATGGATTCACCAAGGGCAATTCATGCCTCACCAACCTGACCCCCTTCTATGATGAGATAACTGGCTCTGTGGATATGAGGAAAGTGGTGGATATGATATATCTTGACTTTAGCAAAACTTTTGATATGGTCTCCCACAGTATTCTTGACAGCAAGTTAAAGAAGTATGGATTGGATGAACAGACTATAAGGTGGATAGAAAGCTGACTAGATTGTCAGACTCAATCGGTAGTGATCAATGGCTCACTGTCTAGTTGGCAGCCGGTATCAAGCAGAGTGCTCCAAGGGTCGGTCCTGAGTCCGATTTTATTCAACATGTTCATTAATGATCTGGATGATGGAATTGATTTCACCCTCAACAAGTACAAGAATGACACTGAGCTGAGGGGAGAGGAAGATATGATGGAAGGTAGGGATAGGATCCAGGGTGACCTAGACAAATTGGAGGATTGGGCCAAAAGAAATCTGATGAGGTTCAACAAGAACAAGTGCAGAGTCCCGCACTTAGGATGGAAGAATCCCATGCACTGCGACAGGCTGGGGACCGACTGACTAAGTGGCAGTTCTGCAGAAAAGGACCTGGGGATTACAATGGACGAGAAGTGGGATATGAGTCAACAGTGTGCCCTTGTTCCCAAAAAGGCTAATGGCATATTGGGCTGCATTAATAGGAACATTCCCAGCAGATCGAGGAAAGTGATTTTCTCCCTCTATTTGGCATTGGTGAGGCCACATCTGGAGCATTGCATCCTGTTTTGGGCTTCCTCACTACAGAAAGAATGTGGAGAAATTGGAGAGAGTCCAGCGGAAGGCAGCAAAAATGATTGGGGACTGAGACACACAATTTATTAGGAGAGGCTGAGGAAACTGGTTTGATTTAATCTGAAGAAGATAAGAATGAGGGGGGATTTCATAGCAGCCTTCAACTACCTGAAGGGAGGTTCCAGTGAGGATGGAGCTCAGCTGTTCTCAGTGGTGGCAGATGACAGAACAAGGAGTAATGGTCTCAAGTTGCTGTGGGGGAAGTCTCGGTTGTATATTAGGAAAAAATATTTCACTAGGAGAGTGGTGAAGCACTGGAATGGGTTACCTCGGGAGCTGGTGGAATCTCCATCCGTAGAAGTTTTTAAGGCCTGTCTTGACAAAGCTGTAGCTGGGATTATTCCATTGGGATTGGTCCTGCTTTGAGCCGGGGGTTGGACTAGATGAACTCTTGAAGTCTCTTCCAACCCTAATCTTCTATGATGCTATGATTCTATGATTTTATGCCAGAGAAAAAAGTAGTGGTTGGCCTCAATCCCTGCAGCACTCCTTGCTCTTTCTGACATGAGGTGATAGAAAGTAGATGCCAGATGCTCAGATGGTGCAAATTGGACGTCAGTGATCAATGCACTGATTTATAGCAGCCAAGGATTTGGGCTCAAGTATCTGGTCTTCAGCATGTCACTCAGAGCTCTAACTCCTGCGTATTATACCCAGTGTCTGGAGTACTCTCAGAACCCTGTGGCAAGAGACAAGGACTGAGAATTGGTCCCAAACCCACTGCTGGGCAGTGCAGAGTGCTAATCTCTGCCACATGTAGCTGGTAACAAGAGAACATGACTATGATGCTGTGAAAATCCTGTATTCACTCCTGCATGTGAATCTTGAACCTGCAGTTCTCCAGAAACAAGTTGCATCTTTAAAAACCAAACCACAGAATTTACACAGACAGGGCTATTTTCTTCAGCTGTTGCAAAGAGAAATAAGTGGAGGGCAGATAGGCGAGAAGGGAGGCAGAGGAAGAAAGAGAGAGGAACAATTTCTATGTCAAAGGGGAACATTTTTCTTTCATAACATCCTGTTATAGGAAGTTCTGGGTTACTCTGTTCTGACATCCGGGTTTCCTCATTTGAATTGCATTAAAAAGGAGCCGTCTCTAAAACAGCCATCTCTCCAACAGCTCATCACTCAATAGCTGCAGAACCTCAAATATGCTCTAATTTTTTGACTTGAAATATAAGCTTCCCTCTTCACCAGCTATGACAGAAGAAATAACATATGCAGATCTGGAATTTAATAAATCTTATGCACTGGAAAATATCCCAAAACCTGCTGCTCCTGAGGAAAAAGGTATAATTTCTATGGGGCTTTTTAGTTGTGCTTAAAGTAGCTGGGTTGGTAAGTGCTCTCAACCTAATCTTAGGCAGAATGGGCCAAATTCACTCCTTTACCTCCATCCTTCTCAGTAGAGTCACACCAGTGGTGAATTTGTCCTGTTTTGTTGTGATTAGTGGAGAAGCATGCACAGTGCTGTTCAAAGCATGGAGGGAGATGTTCCTCCCCGTATCATTTTATTATATAGGGAACCAATCCTGCGAACACTAATGGCTGAAAGTAGTACTTTTTACCATGAGTAATCCTATTGACTTTCATAGGACTACCCATGGGAGTGAGCAGTGTGAAAGGTAGTAAGTGTTTGAGGATCAGGCTCTAGAGCAGAGTCTGACAATCTCAAGGACATATTGTGCCATCAGTTCATAATGAATTCAGTGGGGATTTCTGTAGAATCATCCATGGGATGATGTGGCCCTAGGTTAGGATTTTACAGTTGCCAAACTCTGGTCCATGAGGAAACGAGAATCTTTGTTCTCTTTCATGTCTGACCAGCTTTAGGTTGCTTCTTTCTCATGGGAGGTTGTAACATTTGGTGACAAATGATAACTTGTTTTCACAGCATGGAGCATTTGTGGCATCTCCATGTGAGAGGGGAAACACCGCCAGAAAAGGGGGAATCACTTAACATTGTCATAGGTCACTTTAAAAAAAATACACCAAGAGCACATTAGTAAGTGTAAGAAAAACATTCCTCAAAAAACAAACCTGATTCATGGATCCTTTCCTTAAACGACGAATGAGAGATTATTTAAATAAAACACTCTCAAACCTGACATTTTGTTTGCTCTGGCTCCCTGACCAGTTCAGACCACAAACCTCCATCCTGTCCTCTGCAGCAGGATTTGCATTCAGCTAAGTGAATCAAACTGCAAATGACTTTTCCTCTTTTTGCTTAAATTTCTGAGGGCACCAGTTGTGATGCCTTTAGTCTTCAACTTGGGGCTGTACGTCCTTAGGGAAGGTGGTAGTTTATTGTGTCTTTACATACAGGCTAGCCTTCTGGTATAAATTAGAGCAGTCTGAAGGCTGCTCCAACTTGTGTCAGCAGCTAGTGACCATAAATGGTCATTACAGTAGTTGGGGATCTCCAGAGTTCAGGGAAGCCCTAGCTGTGCCTTCTTTTCCAGAGCCACTGCTTTACACCAACCATAGGGAGGGGACTTGACAGCAGAGCTACTGCACTTGTATGATCCTACTGGGCTAGCTATGCCACTGTATCCTAAAGGTGCAGAGCAAATGGTCACAGCTAGGGTGACCAGATGTCCTGATTTTATCCGGATTGTCTCAATTATTAGGGGTTTTGTCTTAGATGGAACTTTATTACACCCCCCATTTCCCCTCCCCTTGTCCTGATTTATCACACCTGCTATCTGGTCACCCTAGTCACAACACATTAAAGGATCTGGGCCATCTAAGTATTGTAAAGTGCCCAGAGCCTAGGCTGGAGAGAGAAAGAGAAAGATATAAATTCTGTTTCTGATACTGACCAATGTCAAGAGCTTTAAAGGAAGACTCTGGCCCCAGGAAGATGTTGTAAGCAGGCACACAGATCTTTCAGTGCTCTCTGGATGCATACCGATTGCAGCCAGGTTCTTTACTGCATCTTTTGAGAAAGGCTTTGCAACTAGAGTGACCAGGTGTCCCAGTTTTATAGGGTCAGTCCTGATTTTTGGGTCTTTTTCTTATATAGGCTCCTATTCCCCCCACCCCTCCCGCAATTTTTCACACTTGCTGTCTAGCTAACCTATTTGCAACTCTGTGGGTCTGGTCCCTCATTGCCAACCCAGTCTCCTCTGAGATTTAAAGTGAACCTCCTTCTCTTCAGCATGCCCAGGAAAAGCAGTCCAACACCTAACATAACCACTTCCAGGAACTTGACTGTGTTGTGTCTTTCCAGCAGTCTAATTGCATTGAATTCAGGGGGGTTAATCCTGGTTAGCACCAGTGCATGTTGGAGGAGAAGCAGAGCCATAGGTATCTTTAATATAAGCAATGTTTATTTTGCCTTGGGTAGAGAGTAAAAACAAAAATTGCAAAGTAAACATAAGGGGCCAGATCCTCAGCTATGCCAAAGCTCCATTCAGTGCAGCTGGGGGGAGAAGATAAAAGGGAGTTTAAGCCACATTTTCTGTTTGCTAATCTTGAGGCCAACTGGGTGGAGCTAGGCCTTATAAGTAGACCGAGGGAGCTCACTTTGTGGAAGAGACTGCAGATAAGGTATGTCTCTCCAGCAATGAGAAGTCCTGAGGTAAGTTTTACAGCTATGGTACAATGGTGGAAGAATAATATAGGAGCAGATTAGGCTTCTGCAGGGAAAGCCCTGTGCGAAGGCAAACAAGGGAACTACAGAGAAGTTGAGAGAAGCAGAAGGGCTATTAGTTTAAAGATCTGTTTGAGGTTGTTTGTGCTACTCTGGAAGACAATGAACTCTTATGTGACATGGCCAGAGGGCTGAGCTACAGAAGACCCAGACAGAGGATTAAGGAGAAGACATTGGCTGGGACTGGCCATCGCAGCCAAAGAAGTAATCACCAGAGGTGTTATGATAGCCGAAGTCCTCTATGATGCTGCATCTAGGTATCAGGTGTGCCCTAGAGATGAAGACACACACTTAGAGACTGCCTCACCCTTCAGCATAATTTAGAGCAGCCTCAGGCCTGCTCTAAATTACGCCTGGTTACAACAGTGCCCAAGGGGCTCCTTCACAAGTGGTGATCACTGGAGTGCAGGGGCACTCTTGCCATGTCCCCTTCCTCAGTCATGTCCTAGACACCTGCTTTATGTTATGACTAGGTGGTATGGAGTTGGCTACTCAAGCTAGGGATTTCCCGACTATGGAGAGTCCCATATAGATGGTTAAGTAGACTTTCTTCCCGTTTTGCATTGCCAGAGCAGCACCAAACAGGCAGACCAGGGTGACAGGGACCTGGCTCGATAAGGAGACTAGAAATATAGCTAGACTAAAAACAAGTGCAGTTAATTACATGGGATGTTGGCTAAGATGAAAGCTGTTACATTTCAGAAAGCCCTTTTGTTTTTTTCCACTACAGCATGTTGTCTTTTTTTCACAGGGCCAGGTTCTCTTTCAGAGCATGTGGGTCATGGGCCTGTCTACATTACAAAAACAGCCATGTAGGGAGGCCCATTTACAAGACTGGTTAAAACAACGTTCTATTTTGAAGTGAAGATGAGAACTAACCTGAATTTAACAGGGTCTTCAGTCTGTGCTCCAGCCTTGTTAATATGAACTGGGCACACAGTTACTGTCCCATACACACTTCAAATTGGAACTGGATTGTAACTGGGGAGTTAACTCACTTGAAACTAGAACTGGTCAAAACCTGGTGTCTCTATGCTGACTTAATTGGATCATTCCAATTTACTCCAGCTGAGGATCTGGTTCAAGTGTATATTCAATCAAAGAGCTCATAAAATTGAGTTCTAACATCTTGGTTCTCTTCAAAAGGGTTTGACACCTTATTCCATTTGTAAAAGCAGCAAAGAATCCTGTGGCACCTTATAGACTAACAGACGTTTTGGAGCATGAGCTTTCGTGGGTGAATACCCACTTCCTCAGATGCATGTCTTACTTCCTGACATGCATCTGAGGAAGTGGGTATTCACCCACGAAAGCTCATGCTCCAAAACGTCTGTTAGTCTATAAGGTGCCAGAGGATTCTTTGCTGCTTTTACAGATCCAGACTAACACGGCTACCCCTCTGATACTTATTCCATTTGTGATGTCTGTGTAAACATACATTTCTGAGAGCTGGAGATGCAAGTTAAAATCTTTATCATTGGATTTTTCTTTATTTCCTAGCTGTTATCAAATAGCATAATTAGTGGAACATTACATTAAACTCACTAAAGCAGATTAAAATAATACAACTCATAAAAGGTAGCAAAATAGCAACCTTCCTGAACCTAGCTGGTGATCATCCCCTGAAGCATGAGGATCAATGGTCCTTGTAATTTTATCCTAGCTCGTGTCACAGCAGATGAGATTTTTTTTTCATATACATTTCTAATCCTTTGTTCTGTTTAGGGAATTCTGCTCTAACTTTCTACTCTTTTGTTCACTCTTTACATCCTTTCTATTGAAACTCAGCTTTGAAAATATTTTGCCTTTACAAAGATTGTCATTTAAAAAGAACAAAAGGAGAGAAGGGGGGATGATGCATCATAGAAAGAGGAAGCAACTTTCTTCACCAGCAAGGGCAGCTGCTGCGGCCTGTGAAGGATTTATCCTGGTTGGGGCAGGTAAAGTTTCTAGCATTCATCTCTACCTAGGGTTCCATAAGAGCTTTGCAGGCAGATTGCAGTGGGGATCCCACATACTCTGGGGTCTGTGCTGACCATCTGTAGCCCCTGCAGTGGAAGAGTCTCTGTTGGAACCTTGTATAGCTGCAGCCCTTTCCAAGCAGACCTCCCACCACTCGGGATCAGAAGCTGGCTCAGGGTCTTTGTTTCTCACATACCCACAAGAATTCCTAGAGCAGATTTTTTAGAAAAACACCCAATTTTGATTTAAAAGTGGTCAGTAATGGAGAATTCACCATAACCCTAGGTAAATTGATCCTATGGTTCATTACGCTAACATTAAAAATGTATGACTTATTCCTAGTCTGAGTTTGTCTAAGAGTGGTAGCCGTATTAGTCTGTATCAGCAAAAACAATGAGTTGTCTTTGTAGCACCTTAGAGACTAACAAATTTATTTGGGGAGAAAAAGACTCCTCGTTTTTTGCTGAATCTGTATAGTTAATCTTCCAACCATTGGATCATGTTATTCCTTTCTCTGCTAGATTGAAGAGCCCATTATTAAATATTTGTTCCACATATAGATAATTACAGCCTGAAATCAAGTCCTTATTAACCTCCTCTTTGTTAAGCTAAATAGATTGAGAAGGTTTTCTAATCCTTTAATCATTCTCCTGACTTTTCTCTGAACTGTGGGCACTAGAACTAGACAGTATTCCAGCAGCAGTCTCACCAACACCAAATATAGATGTAAAATAATCTCCCTATTCCTACTCGAGATTCCACTGTTTATGGTCCCAGCGTTGCATTAGCTCTTTTGGCCACAGAATCACACTGGTAGCTTGTGTTCAGCTGATCATCAACCAACACTCCCAAACCTCTTTCAGAGTCGCTGCTTCCCAGGACAGAGTCTCTCATCATCAAAGTATGGTCTGCATTCTTTGTTCCAGATGATATATTTAGCCATATTAAAACACATTGCTTGCTTGAACCCAGTTTACTAAGCTATCTAGATCACTCTGAATCAGTGACCTGTCCTCTTCATTATTTACCATTCTCCAAATTTTTGTATCACCTGCAGACTTAATCAGTGATTTTATGTTTTCTTCCAGGTCATCAATAAAAATGCTATATAGTTACATTTTTAGACCTATTTGTTAGCCAGTTGTTAATCCATTTAATGTGTGTCATGTTAATTTTATATCATTCTAGTTTTTTAACAAAATGCAGTGTGGCACCAAGTCAAATGCCTTACACAAAGCAAAGTACATTATATCAATCCTATTATTTTTATCACTGGACTTGTAATCTCATAAAAAATAATCAAGTTTGACCACATCTATTTTCCATAAACCCATGCTGATTTCCAGAATTATGTTAATGTCCTTTAGTTCATTACTGACCAAGTCCCATATGAGACTTGCCAAGTCCCATTATCTTGCCAAGAATTGATGGCAGGCTGATAAGTTTATAATTTTCTGGGTTTACTCTGTTTTAAAAGTTGTCATAGCATTAACTTGCTTCCACTTTTCTGAAAGTTCCTCATTACTCCGAGACTTAATAAAAATTAACTTTAATTGTCCAACAAGCTCCTCAGCCAGCCTTTTTAAAACTCTTGAATGCAAGTTATCTGGACCTGCTGATTTTTAAAATGTTCTAACTTTAGTAGCTTGTTTAACATTCTCCAGAGATACCAGTGGAATGGAAAGAGTGCTGTCACTACCATTTGATGAGACTGCCTCATCTGTTTTCTTCCCCGAATACAAATTTATTGAACACTTAGGCCTTTTCTGCATTTTTATTGATAATTCTACCATTTCCATCTAGCAATGGACCCATATCATTGTCAGGATTCATTTTGTTCATAATATATTTAAAAAATTCCTTCTCACTGTCCTTAACTCTGCTTCCATAGATTTCTACGTGTCCCATGGCTTCATAGACGATTAGAGTTGGAAGAGATGTCATGAGGTCATCTAGTGCAATCCCCTGCTCAAAGCAGAACGAACACCAAATAAATCATCCCAGTCAGGGCTTTGTGAAGCCAGGCCTTAAAAACCTCTAAGGATAGAGGTTCCACCTCTCCCTAGGTAACTCATTCCAGAGCTTCACCACCCTCCTAGCGAAATCATTTTTCTTAATATCAAACCTACACCTCCCACACTGTTACTTGAGACCATTGCTCATTGTTCTATCATCTGCCACAACTGAGAACAGCCTAGCTCCATCCTCTTTGGAATCCACCTTCAGGTAATTGAAGGATGCTATAAAATACCCCTTCATTCTTCTCTCCTGCAGACTAAATAAGCCCAGTTTCCTCAGTCTCTCCTCAAAAGTCATGTGTCCCAGCCCTCTAATCATTTTTGTTGTCCTCCGCTGGACTCGCTCCAATTTATCCACATCCCTTGTGTAGCGGGGGGAACAAAACTGGACACAGTACTCCAGGTGTGGCCTCATCAGTGCCGAATAGAGAGGAATAATCACTTCCCTCGATCTACTGGCAATGCTCCTATTAATGCAGCCCAATATGCCGGTAGCCTTCTTGGCAACAAGGGCACACTGCTGACTCATATTCAGCTTCTCATCCACTGTAATCCCCAGATCCTTTTCCGCAGAACTTCCGCTTAGCCAGTCAGTCCCCACCTATAGCAGTGCATGCAGGGGTGACAGTAACTTACAGGACTTACCGGTACTGCCGGAGTCCTGAGGGGAGGTGTGGCCTCATCCGGAAGCTCCCAACCAGGGCTCCCAGCTGCAGAGGTGGTTGGGAGCCCCCCAGGGAACAGAGGCAAATTAAAGGGCCTGGGGCTCTGGCTGCCAGGGGGAACCCTGAGCTTTGCGGGGCTGGGGCAGGGATTTAAAGGGCCCAGAGCTCCTACCACTGAGGGGAGCCCCGAGCCCTTTAAATCCTGTCCCCAGCCCTGCTGCCAGAGATGCAGCCGGGATTAAAAGGGCTCTGGGCTGCCTGCAGTGGAAGGGAGCTCTGAGCCCTTTAAATCCCAGCCGTGGAAGTCGATGCCTTCTGGCACGGCGTACTGGCTCTTGCTGGTACGCCATACTTGCTTACTTTCACCTCTGAGTGCAAGGGATTCTTCCATTGTTAGTGCAGGACTCTGCACTTTTCCTTGTTGAACCTCATCGGTTTTCTTTTGGCCCAATCTTCCAATTTGTCTAGCTCACTCTGGACCCTTTCCCCCCCTCCAGGGTATCTACTTCTCCACCCAGTTTAGTGTCATCCGCAAACTTGCTGAGGGTGCAATCCATCCCACTATCCAGATTATTAATAAAGCTGTTGAACAAAACCAGCCCCAGGACTGACCCCTGGGGCACTCCAATTGATATTGGCTGCCAACTAGACACTGAGCCATTGATCACTACCCATTGAGCCCGATGATCTAGCCAGTTTTCTATTTCTATTTCATTATCAATTTTCTGGAATTCCTAACTTCTGATTGTGACATATCCATTGTAGAATCCAGATTAATGAGTAGCTGTGTCACTCCTGCCCTCTAACCTGGGTTGCCCTTTACAATGCTTTGCTGCTGTAGCTATGTCTGCGGGTGTGCTTCAGCCAGCTAGCCGCATCTTGATTATATTGAAGGGTGACCCCAGTACACCCCCAGGCCTAGATTTTTTTCCCACAGAAATATATGTTCTGTACTTCCCAGCCCTGTCCTAGACAATACAAATTCATATAAAGTTTGTTTTATTAAGGAAATATATATATGCACAAATATATCCCCAATGGAGTTTCCCAGACATCTCGATTCTAATGCCTGGGTTATATAAAAGAATTAAAACAAGTTTATTAACTACAAAGAGATTTTAAGTGACTATATGTAATGAGGAGTAAAAGTCAGAAACAGTTATAAGAAAAATAAAGATAAAACACTAGTGCCTAACTTAACAAACTGTGTTAAATTCAAAGCAAAGTTTCTGTCACCACTTGCTCACAAAAGTCTTACTGGACAAACTTCTTAGGTCAGGGCCCTTTCTTCTGTGTAATGGCTGCTTCCATTGCTCCTTCTTGTTCAGTGAATGACAGAAAGAGGTGAAGGAGAGTGGGTGCCTTGGGGTGTCTGCCCTTTCATTTTATAATCCTGTCCTCCCTTTGAGAAGAATTTCCAGCTGGGAGCAAGGCAACAGGCAGTCTGTGTGGAAGGGAACTTGACGCTATGTCTTTGCTAAAATGTAGGTTATTAGCCCCTGCCCCTTTTCCTGGCAAAGAATGGCCACTTAGTAGGCAATGGTCCATTAGTCTTGTTTACAACTGGCTGTGGTGTCAGCTTGTCCTTTGTCTCTAAGGAACTGGTTTGCCCACTCCTCAGACTTCCCTGGAAAAGATACTTTTAGTCATGATCTCATCTAATGTTTATAACTTCACTTTGCCATGATATTGATCAAAAGAGTTTTTAAATTTCTGACATTATCCCCAATTGGAGAGGTTATTTCCTGCATATGATTACATACATACAAATTGGGTATCATCTCTGTATCTGAAGTTAGAAATATTGATGTAATTTTAACTGTTTTCAACTGGGGGAATGTCCACCAGACAATATGCAAACAGCCTGGATGGGCCATTAGAAAGGACAATAGGACTTTGAAGATACTAATTTCCCTCCTTTCACTGAAGTCTCCTGGGATGCTGCTTTGACACTTCAGGGTCATGTGATCATGTCACCTGCTACAGGATTCCATCTGGAAATGATGGAACTTTTTCACAGGAAATAGGTGGGGGTCAACCTGGGAAACAAAGGATTCCTGCCGTATGCAAATCTTATTTAAGGCTGGGAAGTGAGTTAATCTAGGCTCTTCTCCACTGCCTCCCCACCCAAGAAGGAAGACTACTGAAAACATCTGAAGAAACAAAGGAACTAAGTTGAGGGAGGTAGGGGCTAAGCCCAGGCGAGACAGGTCAGCCAGTGGAGGGTATACCTGGAGAGTTAAGCTACAAGCAGTGCAGTTTACCTTCAAGAAACTCTGCAACCTGCATAAAACAACACTTAGTGTGAGAAATTACTATTTATAGCCAATTTCTTTAATGTATTAAGCCTAGTTTGCATGTTTTTGTTTTATTTGCTAAGTAATCTGTTTTGTTCTGTTTGCTATCTCTTATAGTCACTTAAAATTTACCTTTTGTGGTTAACAAACTTATTTTTATTTATTCTAAAACACAGTGCTGGTACATTCTCTGAGCCGTCTTCCCACACAGAACTGATTACAGACTCTGTGTGATTCTACACCTGGGTGTGTCCCTGTGTGTGAGCGCACGCATGTGCACCAGGACAGGGCAAGGCAGCCCAGGTTAATGGAATGGGTGGGCTCAGTGAGGCCCCAACACATCAGGTGGCACCCCAGAAGGGGAGTCCAATCTGTCAGTTTCACAAGGCTTATTTAGTATAAACCTTATTACAATATTGTGTAGGGTGTGAACACAGTGATACATTATTTCACAATGATTTATATTCGTTACTATCAGCTTCCCCTTTATTCCATTTTTTGTATACTTCCGTCCGTGCATGAGTCCATGCGTCCATCCCCAGAATGGCATTTTAACCAGCACAGCTTTCTCTGTCGGAGTGACATTTGTGGGCATCTAGTTAAGTGTTAAAAGATTCCCAATTTTCATTCACATTTTTCAAGTTAAATTCTTCCTCCCACCTGATTTGGCTCTTTATTTTTTTTAGCTTTGTGAAATTGGCTCTGTTAAAGCACTAAGTGTGTGTGAATATATTTATTTTTTTATTTTACTGGTCTGGACTTCATTCTGCTGTTCCTCCAGGGGTCCCCTCTTCATCCTTCACATGGCGTCTGGCTGCCTTGACTTTCCTCATACTGTGCTTGGCATTGCTACTAGGGATGTTAGCCCTTGGGATTGTGTGTAAGTATCAATATTTACTAACTAATTTGGTGCTTGTAAAAGATGCCAGATTGATATCCATCTTTTCTAGTCTGAAGTTGATGATTTAACTGTTGCAAAGATACAGCAGGGGCAGTGATAATGCACATTTTCCAGACACACACTCATGAATTAATGGACTGTTACCTTGGCTCTGCTCCAGAGTAATATTAATGCTACAAGTGACAATCTCTGTAGCCCATTCACTCCTTGGCCTCTCTGCTTAAATTGCCAAAGAGAAGCCTTCTTGTGCCAGTTATGGTGGTGGTTTTTTTGATGTGGAAACATGTCCCATTAGGAACTGGAGTGACATCCACTAACTCATTTCATACTGTACACTTCTCAGGAGGGATATCATTTGGTTAATACTGATCTGCATTGGATACACATTGGTGACAAAAAGGTTAAAGGCTCTATTTCTAATAGAAAAAAATTACACTAAATCTGTGACGTCACTTTTAATTATTACTACATGAAATAAGGCACAACTTTTAAACCAGATGAATGGAATTGCTAAAATTAAGAGGACAAAGACAAGAATAATTTTGATTTATAAATGATCAGAATGGAAAATGCTTTTGTGAATTTCAGTTTTTCAGGTTTCCAATGACTTCCAGAAACAAATTGGGAACCTCACGAGGAACCAGGAAACTCTACAAACAAATTTTTCAAAACAACTGCAAGACATGAAAAATCGTTTGTGTCTTAAAGGAGAGGAAAATAATGAAAATAATGGTAAATAGGATTGTTATGCAAACAAACTCTTGTCCTTTATTCCAGAATAGATAAGTTTGGCCAACGGTTGTACAATTCCCCCATCTGATTCTCATAACATTCCTATTCATTAACTCTGCCCTTGCATTGACAGGGACACAACTAAGTGTGTGCAGTTAGTGGGGAGGTGAGATACAAGAGAATTCTTCCTTCATGATCCAGTCAATCTTTTTCTTCTGTGTTGAAATTGCTCAGAAAGCAGAGAATTGATGCCAGTTATTGTGATGCTTTTGTGATGTTGACACCTGCCTTGTAATAACTGGATTTTTGCTAACCAACTGATTTCACATGGGCCATAGAACAGCATCAGATGGTAACTGTTCACTTGAGATGTTGCTTAGTGGTCTGCAGAACAGTGTGGAGGATTAAGGTTCAATTTTCATTCAGTCTCTCTGGGACTAGGAGAGGATAGTGAATTGCTAAAGAAGCAGCATGTTCAGTCAGTGGGGAAGCAAGAGTACTTCATGTTATTCAGCACTGAACTAGGCAATGTTTTTAGTGAATAGTAAATGTCCAAAGTGGTGAGCAAAATTATTTAAGAACTTTGGATAGGATTCCACCAAATAAAAAATTAGGAAAAAAATCAACTAAATCAAAATGGTTCATTTGAACCATTTCAAAATTTAGTTACTATATATACTTTAATTTTGAAATGTTGTTTCATTTGACCCACGTGAATTTGTTTCAGTGAGAAAGTTCTATACTGATTTGAAAGTGACTGAACTTTTTGTAGACTTTTTGTTTGCTTCAGATGCTGAGCAACGTCCCGCCCCCCACACACAATTATTTACTTAGCTCTTTTCAGTGGTGCCCTCTTTAATCAATTAAGGAGCAATATTGATGGCTCCTATAGTGAATTCACTATGGAACCTCCAGAGTGGAACTGGGGAGTTGGGTTTCAAGCCAGTAAAAAAATAAGCAGGAGTGAAAAGATCAGATTGTGGTGCCTAGAACCCTGGAGAAGTGGGGTAAATGTCCTATTTATGAACTTCAGATACTGGCTCTATTGCCCAGTGGAGGTTAGTAGTCTAAGATATGGGAAGCCAAAGCCAAGGGCTCATTGGGCCAACATGGTGAAGGGACATCAGTTTTCATGCCAGCAGTACACAAGGGAGCGATGTAGCCTGCACCATGCCTGACCACACTGGAGGTAGAGTTCCAATGGAGGGTTGCGTGAGACTCAAATTGATAACTTTCAGAACTGTAATCCCACACAACTCAGCAACCGCAGCTCCCACATGGGAAGAAGGACTGAAAATAATGTTATAAATAGATCCTTAAGCACAATAGTTCTCCAGTGGAAAGCATGGAAAAACTTTGGTTTTGAAAAGGACAATTGAGTTCTATTTTCACGAGGTCTGCTTTTGATCATGTTAGGAGAGCAGTATAGCTGTCCCACTTTCACATGCCCCTAGTAATGTGCCACCTCTCTGAAACGGGGCTCTAACACTTGTGGGCAGGAATGGGTTTTTCTAGTCCAGCATCATTTGTGGGAGAAAGATGTTTGACAAAGCAGAGGCTACTTTCATAAGAAGGATTTGTGTGAAACTGCTTGTTTGTGAAACAGGAGTAAGTGTAGTTTTCCAGATTTATGCAGAAGGAATAGCTGGGAGTTTGCTGGAGGCGGGGGTGAGGAGGGGGGGAAGGCAGGTCTGTTTGTAGAGGTAGAGAGTTTGGAAAGGGGATTATGGAAGGCTGAGATCCCTCCTGGGGCAGTGCAAAGATTGCAGTGTGGTGTCTGTACTATAAAGTGGTAGCTGTCGTGATGAGGTGACTCTCTGGGTTGAGGAGTAGAGGGTATTCACTGTTAGGTGCTCTGACTTTTCATCTTCCTGCTTTTGCAGTTTTGCTTTAGATATGTTATGTAGTGATCATCCTTAACTGATAGCAAGGACCAGGTTCTCCTTTACACTGCTAGGGCAGCCATTTACACTCTCTGTTTAAGGCCCATTACACTTCCACAGGGGTAAAAGGGGCCTTACATAAAGGACACTCAGGCCAATAGTGATTTTATCTATTCAGATGTGAACAGGCTTGTTCCTGGTAGTTCATAACCTTGTCAATACCCATTCTGTAGCCGTTGCAGGTCATGAGTCTGACAAAGTGGGTATTCACCCACAAAAGCTTATGCTCCAGACCATCTGTTAGTCTTTAAGGTGCCACAGACTCATTGTTGCTTATTGCAGGATTGTTCACTAAACTTTATTGTTGCTGAGTGGAAGCAGATTTCAGGGCCTGGTAGGTCAGTTTCCCATTGGATGAGAAATCAATGACCAAGAGTCTGCATATTTCCTTAGTGCAATTGCTTGGTTCACGCTATATACACCCAGAACAGAGGTGGTCACAACAGCATGCAGGCAATCCATGCTTTCAGGAATCTGAGCCTACACACTAATCGTTGGTTCCCAGGAGGTAGCCCTGCCCCAAGAATGGACTTTAATTTCAGAGATTAAGAAAAAGAGCAAACTCTCTGGCTGCTTGTAACAGCTGTCAGAAAGAACCTCCCTCAAAATCCCAACTGCATATATTTCTTCAGACTTACCCTGCTCATATGCTGAGTAAAATAATTTGTAAGACTATGTGTAGCAGATGTGTTGGTGACTCCTGATAATAACGCTCCGTACTGCAGGGTTTTTAATTTCTCAGCAATGAAAAATCCACCACTTCTCAATGGAGATCATGACATATATTAATAGAATTGAGACTTGGCAGCTCATTTCACACAAGCTAGTGAAAATCTCTAGTTTGGCCCATGGACGATTAGTGTCACATCCATTACAACTCTGCAACATCTATGCCCACTCAAACCCATGGCTTCAGATCCTGTATTTTCTGCTGAAATGCTTAAAATGAAAATAGAGACAATTTCTTTCTTTTGTAGGACCCAGTTGTACACTCTGCCCTGCAAACTGGCAATGGATGAGAGGTGACACCTGTTTCTACATTTCAGTGCAGAAGAAGTCATGGGAAGAGAGCCAGAAATTATGTTCCTTACAGAATTCTACCCTTCTCATAGTAAAAGACAGGGATAAGCTGGTATGGTCCCTATCCCAGCCTGTTTTATTTTATCTCTATGTAATTTTTCAGAAGCCCCTAAAAGATTAATTACATGTAGATTACTATGGGTCCATTGCCTCATTATCCCTAGAGTGTCTATTCTTTGCTTCTGGTAGTAAGTTCTAATGGTTATTTATCCAGTGACTAACAGATGAACTGCCAGAAGCAAAGAATAGACACACATCTCTCAGATCCTGCTGTGGTTATGAACAATGGGTTTTCCACCAGGGGGTACCACCTTCTGGGTGCTTTAAGGAGCAGGGTCGATCAGTGCTATGGGGATAACATTTTTCCTGCCCTTCTGGGTGCTAGTGGGATTCAAGGAAAGGATTTTCACATCTCCATAAAGCTGGATTCACCATGGTTCTGAAATTTGTGCCTTCATTTACACTGGGATAAAATGGCCATCAAATGCCAGCATTCTGATCTGGTAGGTGTTACACCCACTTTACCCTGGTGTAAATAACAACACAAGGTGCAGGAAAATAGGGAACCAGACCCTTATCTCCTATTGCAAGGCATATGTTGTGAGGACTGGATAAGGTTGGGTTGCTAAAAAGGGTAAGTTACACATTTTGTTACTTTTCTTCTAACTCCACATTAACTGTAATTTGTTTTGTTACCAGGATCTCACTTTCCTTTTTTGTACAACATTACACAGGAAATGCCTTTTCAACATCTATTAAATGCATTCACAATCACCAAGTACATCTTCATTATACAAAAAGTCCCCTATTCGCTCTGTCTCTACTTGCACAGAGACTTTCTAATGGAAAACCCTTCCTTAAAAGTCCTCAGATAACATCCATTGAATGTCTGGGGGCAGATAGGGGAGAGAGCAAAGTCTTTTTTAGGTGGGAGCTCTCAGATCTTCAGTTCTGTCATTAAATTCTGATCCTTCATTTGTTTAAGAGAAAACAAGACAGACATACATACTAAGGAGGAAAGAGAAAAGACTAGGAAAAGATAGAGAGCTTCTGTCTCTGCTTCTTTGGTTAGGTATTGGAAGACCACTGGCACTGCTATGGCTCATGACCCAGCTAGACAGTCCTGGACCTCAGCTGCAATTCCCTGGCTCAGGGAAATATCTGACTGGGTCATTTTTCAGGTAGCAAAATGTCCTGGTTGGCTAAACCAGGCTCTTTAGGAGACATAAGGAAGAACAGAGAATAAAACTGGGATGGAAATTGCATATGAAGAAAGGAAACAGCATGAACATTTGGAGCATCTTTCAGGAATTGCTCAGGACACAGTCATGGAGACAGACAGACAGACATCTCATCTGGCCCAATCGAATCATACTTTGAAATCAGTATAAAGGCCTAATGGGATAGGCAAAGATATTTGAATGCAGAGCTTTACTACCTGCTTTCACTTAGTTAGATGCCTGACGGTTTAAAGACACCTAGATGGATTTTAAAAGTACCTAGACACCTAACTGCCACTGATTTTAGTGGGAGCTAGTAACTTTAAAATCCTACTGGGTGCTTATTTGCATCTTTAGGCACCTAAATACCTTTCAAAATCTGGCTCCTGGTGCTAGAGGTGACTCTTGCATCTGTCCAGCAACAGTTCATTGGTCTGAGACACTTGAACAGTCCTGTAATGCAGATCAGGAAGAGTGGATGCTATGCCACTGGCCAGAATTTCTCCTGTCACTGATTCACATTAGTTATTTTTTAACATGCACACATTATGAAAGATAAAAACTTGGGTTCTTTTTGGAAATAATGCTGTGATTTCCTCACAGAATGATGTACCTGCAAGAGACAAAAGGCAATATTACTGGATTGGTTTACATAAATCCAGAGATAACTGGTATTGGGAGGATGGCTCAGCTCTTTCGCCAGTGAAAGAAAATTGGTGAGTTTTTTAAATATTTAGGATCAAATTGCAGCCTGTCCTGGGTGCTTGTGCAGAGAAGAGAGTGCCTGCGCTATTTGTCTGCATTGTGACCAGTGCACAGGAGCAATATCAGCCTCTGTGGAGCTACTAATCCCTGTTTTGTGTGGGTGAGGAGGGAGTGGACAAGAAGCAGTGGCAAGCTGGGCCTGGCTCCTCTATACATTGCATGGTACAGCTCAGCTGACCTGGAGGGGAAAGCAATCTGAACCAGTTGTAGGGCAGGTGCAGATTAATTACCTCATGGAAACTAGTGAATACACAACTCCCCAAACACATGCACAGAGTGCTCATGTCAAGACATAATAAAATGATGCTTTATTTTCTAGGATTGACTTGTATAAATACTATAATTGTGGCTACCTGTTTGGAGAGAAAATTGGTAACCATTACTATTGCACAGAGAAGAACTTCTGTATCTGTGAGAAAGCAGCTGTCAAACTAAGGTACAGAGACATCACCAAACGGAAATTGGCTCTATTAGTATGAGATAACATATCCTTGTACATTATTTTTGTTTTTCAGACTTCTCAAAATGGGGTTCCAATGAGCATTTCATTAGACACTAACCCAGAACTTCCTGTTTCTTTTCTCCCTGGGCTTCAGTTAAGAAAATCAAGATACTATAATTGGAAAGAGACCTAAAAAGTAACTTGTAAAAATAAGCTATTATCAGCATCAAAGTGCTACTGCTGATAACTACTTATAACGGATAAAGCCTAGGAGTCCGGTTCTGAAATGTGTAACAGATGCCAAATTGAATATAGGAACTTCAGGCATATCAATGAACCAGAGAAACTAGACATAAAGACCTGTCAGGTCACATCTTGTGACTAGAAGACAGGGCATGATGATTCTGGAACACTAGATTCTCTGGATGCACAAAAAGAGTTAGGTATGGCTCAGTGTCACACCACCTAACTTTTTGGTGCCCAGAAAACCACTGCAATTCCCAAAGTCTGAGATAGGTGCCTAGGTTCTTATTCAAAGTATGGGGAGAGATGGGCACCTTAGAATGGGACTCACAAAAGCCAGCACCCTAGGCAGGGAACTGCCTAAGCTAGCTCATGGGAGATGCTGAGGAGAGATGTGGGTAACCCTCACTTTTCTTACAGAAACAGGCACCTAAGTCCAGGTTGCAGGGAGGTGCCCAACCCTGCTACTCATCCTTAGCTAGAAACACTCTTTGGTGTTAGGCACCTATGTCATGTTTGCAAGGAGCCCACCGAGGGGCATGACTTCCCTTGTACCTTTCAGCCCAGTGGCTAGGGTACTCAAATGGGACAAGGGAGATACTCAGTGCAAGTCCTCCTCCACTAAGGGGGAGGAGTTTTAATAAGGATTTCTCACATCCAGGGCCGTCCAGAGGGTTGGCAAGGGGGCAAGTGGGGCTATTTGCCCCAGGCCCCACAAGAATATAGTAACTTTTTTTATGGAAGGGGCCCCCCAAAATTGCTTTTTCCCAGGCCCCCTGAATCCTCTGGGCAACCCTGCTCACGTCTCAGGTGAGTGGAGGTCAGGACCCCTCCTCCAGAGTCCAGTGGTTGCTTCCTTTTTCTCTTCTAGTGCAGAGAATGTGATGGGCAGGGAGAGTGTGAGTGGTCCCTTGGGGTGCTGGTTTCTCCTTTTTATAGTTTCAGTTCCACCTCTTGAACACCATTTCCAGTTGAGACCCAGGAGTCAAAGACTCTATATCAAAGGATATTCCCTGCTGCTTTTTCACTTGTTTGAACTTCCTTTGTTTCCCTTTCCAGTTTGACTCTGTTTACTGTTCAAATGCAAATTAAGGCAAGCACACATTCCTTCCTTTGTTTAGGACAGACCTAACTTCTGCTTGGACAAGGCTGTGTGGTTTGGCACATCTGTTAACAACATAATACAGGAGAAACTTTTAACTTTACATGCAATGTTACCACACATTTTACCAGGCTAATATTGATCAACAAATTTGGGGTTTTCAGATAATGCCTTACAAGGCATACTTTTTACAAAGATTATTACAATAGTGTGTATGATGTGAATACAGATGTAGACTCTGTCAAACCCTCCTCTAAACTTTTTCCAGTTCCACTACAGCTTTTTTTAAGATGGGCAAAATAGAACTGGACACAGAAATCAAAGTTGTGGGAGGACCACGGATTTATACAGTGGCATCATGATATTTTGTCTTATTTTCAATCCCTTTCCTAATAGTTGCTAACATTCTGTTAACCATTTTCACCACTGCTTCACATTAATATGGAGTTTTCAGAGAACTATCCAGAATGATTCCCAGATCTCTCGCTTGGATAGTAACAGTTAATTTAGAACCCAGCATTATAAAAGTGCAGTTGGGATTATTTTGCATTTACCAGTGTTGAGTTTCCTCTGCCATTTTGTTGCCCAGTCACCTAGTTTTGAGAAATTCCTTTATGACTCCTCATAGTTTCCTTTGGTTTTAACTATCTCGAGTAATCTTGTTTTATCTGCAAATTTTGCCACCTCACTGTTTACCCCTTTTTTTCCAGATCATTCATGAATATGTTGATCAGCACTGGTCACAGTTCAGATCCATGGGGGATCCTGCTATTTATATCTCTCCATTAGGAATAAATAGCCGTTTTTCACACCCTTTGTTTCTTATCTATTGACTAGTCACTGATTCATGAGAGAACCAAGCCAGGATCCCCTCTGGTGCCCTTTTTAAGGACTGGCATTACATTAGCTACCTTCCAGTCATTTGGTACAGAGGGTTCTTTCAGCAATAGTAGTTCTGCAATTTCATATTTGCATGAACTCACCTGAAGGACCCAATCCGGCATGCAGTCCCTGAACATGACTACCAGATCAGGCCCCACATGTGACTTAGGAAGCCAAATGCCTATCTTCCCCTAGTTTAAGAATCACTTCAGAGCTGAGGTGGGAGACAGGCTTCCAGATGTTCAGTGAAGCAGCAGCATGCAGAACCAGAGACAGAAACATAAGCATCTTAGGAAGTTTTACTTCAACAAAATGTAGGCACCAAGTGAGTTTTGGCACTGTCATGCATGGTCCCTAGAGAGTCCTTTCCAGCCTAAAGCACTCATCACAAAAACTTCAGGATATCTTCACCATCACCATTTTTTTTCAGCAGTCCACAGACTCTAGTGTTTACATATATTAACAGTCCATAGCCAGCTTCCCCACTTGCCTCTGGGGAAGCAGCAGTAGTAGCCAGTCCTGCCTGCCTTTAGGCTACCTTCTCTCCAGTCAGTGCTTCTAAATTGTGACGCCAACTTTTCCCAACCTAGAACTAAAAATTTCCCAAATCTGGTGAAAAATTCCCAGATAAAGTTTTTTACAGTGCTGCTGTATCCTAGGAAATTTCTCAAAACCTGGGAATTTGTAAATAAAATGTTTTGAATGACAATTCCAAATTTCCCAAATTGAAACATTTTACTCACAAATTCCCAGATTTTGGGAAATTTCCCAGGATATAGAAGCACTGTTTCTAGTGTTTTGCTACTGTCAATTTATATAACCCCACCACACCTGCTGGTGTGGCTTCCCCTTCAATTAGCCCTTCAGCTGTGGTTGTATTCAGTTAATTGACACTCTGTTAACTACCTGTCTTCCAATTAGTCCCAATTAATAAATATTGATGAATATTGGAATGAAAGGGTGCTGAATTAGTTCCTCTTAGCACATCATGTTACAGGATTTGTCAGGGGGCCTGTGCATCTCCGTGGAGCCTCACACTGTGATTTAGGAGCCTCAACTAGGGACTTACATACCTAATTCACTTTGTGCATCCAAGCTTAGAATTTTATCTATTCCAGCTCTAAATATTGCCGCTCAGCTATGAAGTTTTCTCCATTTCTCTGGAGGAAACTATTTCCAGAATCCCACAGATTTCACTTTTATCAAATATTTCCTGAGCTTCAGCCGGGAAGTTTCTCCTTTCCTCAATTTTTTCATGTTTCAATTATATCCTTGGACATTTATTGAAATTTATTTATTGAATTGAAAATTATTAAATATTTGTGGATGTGTTCTACATTTTAAAATATATTGATTTAAATTACAATACAGAATACAAAGTGTACACTGCTCACTTTTTATATTATTTTTATTGCAAATACTTGCACTGTAAAATGATAAATAGGGTTTTTTCAGTTCACCTCATACAAGTACTGTAGTACAATCTCTTTATTGTGAAAATGCAAATTACATACATAGATTTTTTTTTGTTACATAACTGCACTCAAAAACAGAACAACGCAAAATGTGAGAGCTTACAAGTCCACTCAGTCCTACTTCTGGTTCATCCAATCCTAAGACAAAAAAGTTTGTTTACATTTACAGGAGATACAGATGCCCACTTCTTATTTACAATGTCACCAGAAAGCGATAACAGACATTCGCGTGAGACTTTTATAGCCAGCATCGTAAGGCATTTGCGTGCATATGTGGCATATGCTAAATTTTCAAATGCTCATTCATGCTTCGGCCACCATTCCAGATGACATGCTTCCATGTTGATGATGCTCATTTAAAAAAATGTGATAATTAAATTTGTGACTGAACTCCTTAGGGGAGAATTGTATGTCTCCAGCTCTATTTTACTTTCATTCTGCCATATATTTCATGCTATAGTAGTCTTAGATGACTCAAAGCATATTCATTTTAAGAACATTTTCACTGCAAATTTCACAAAAAGCAAAGAAGGTACCAATGTGAGATTTCTAAAAATAGCTACAGCACTCTACCCAAGGTTTAAGAATCTGAAGTGCCTTCCCAAATCTTAGAGGGATGAGGTGTGGAGCATGCTCTCTGAAGTCTTAAAAGAGCAACACTCCGATGCTGAAACTACAGATCCGGAACCACCAAAGAAGAAAATCAGCCTTCTGCTGGTGGCATCTAACTCAGATTATGAAAATGAACATGTGTCAGTCTGCACTGCTTTGGACTGTTATCAAGGAGAACCTGCTATCAGCATGGACATACATCCTCCAGGATGGTGGATGAAGCATGGAGGGACATATGAATCTTTAGCGCATCTGGCATGTAAATATCTTGTGACACCAGCTGAAACAGTGCCATGCAAATACCTGTTCTCACTTTTAGGTGACATTGTGAAAAAGAAGCAGGCAGCATTATCTCCTGCAAATGTGAACAAACTTGCTTATTTGAGTGATTGGCTGAACAAGAAATAGAACGGATTGGACTCATAGGCGCTAAAGTTTTACATTGTTTTATTTTGTAATACAGTTATTTTTTGTACATAATTCTACATTTGTAAGTTCAACTTTCATGATAAAGAGATTTCACTAAGTATTTGTGTTAAGTGAATTGAAAAATACTATTTCTTTTGTTTTTTACAGTGCACATATTTGTAATAAAAATAAATATAAAGTGAGCACTGTACACTTTGTACTCTGTCTTGTAATTTAAATCAGTATATTTGAAAATGTAGAAAACATCCAAAATATTTAAATAAATGTTGTTCTATTATTGTTTAACAGTGAAAATAATCAGATGATTAACCATGATTAATTTTTTTAATCGTGATTAATTGCGATTATTTTTAATTGCTTTAAAGCCTTTGTATGTACATAATACACCTTGCACCACAGACACTACACTATCCTCCAGATGTTGATACTGATTAAAATTGGGCATGTGTTTGTATTGTACGTTTATATTTAGATCAATTGCTTTTAGAAATCTAAATGAAAGACAATGATACTTTCACTTAAGCACTTTGTGCACTGCTGTTACATCACACAGTTGAAGGTGCCATTAAAGTACGAACATTAAGGGAGGAAGAGCCTCTCCAGCCCCTGTTTGGATGTCTGAAGGTTCAGAGGGGGTATGGATGAATGAGATGGAATGTAATAGGACTTTTCCAGCTCTAAAATCTTTGGCTTTATGAAAATATAAAAAACAGACACTATATAAAGGCACATCACTTATCGTTTCCTGTTACTTTCCCAAATAAAATATATTTGTGTGTCAGAGATGTCAGAATCATATGTCAAACTGGTGCCTCTGAAAAACTCTCCTATAGCACTTGAATGGTTCTGTAAGCATAGAAAGTAGGGCTATCTCAAAGATACTGTGACTAGTGAACACCACCTCATTCTGTGGTATTTATCTTCTTTCAAGGACTTCCAGCAGTCATTATGAATCTGCAGATGCATGATCTAAGAATTGGGGGTACTATTAAACTCTCATCATAGGAATATCTATGTCTATATAGCAGTAGACAAAAGTTACTGGATTGGATTATCATATAAAACCAAAGGCCTGACTGAATTTCTATACTGGAAATAGTCTGGTAAATGTTAATGATCTAGGCTCAGATTTTCAGCAGTAAGTACATAAAGTTGAGAAAAGACAATATGTAGACATGAACACCAAGTACTATCAGAGACAAACATCCCCAAGTATGCCAACTAGTTTGTAAAATCACCTCACAATTGCTCCACGACAATCATTCCCCCTGGAAAAATGTAAAGTGTTTCACTGACAAGCTGGGAATGTCTTCCAGTCTCTTAGTTTTCCTGGCACTGGTGGGGGATTAGTGCTGTGTATTGCCATCTCTGGACAACCCATTTTGAATTCCCAGTCTCAGTGGTGTCACCCCCTGCTGGCTCATAGTGGGGTTCTGTCCCCCTTTAGTGGTGGCTAGGCCAGCTAGCGATTGATGAACCCGCTGGAGACTTGGGAAATGGCAAGTGTCTTTTAGCTCATGCATTAAGCTCCCAGGGTTGATGCCCACTGCCGATGTGGGTTGGAATTACACTGTTTTTTAGCTCTGACTGTACCTAGAAACACTGTGGTGTTGGGTCCGATGACCTAGATGTTGGTGTCTCCACTGCTCTCCAGGGGACCCATCTCAGATTACATCCTTAGGTTCTGTAACTACTCTGGGGGCTGGCAGGGTTATGAGCACTTTACAGTCAGGTCTATTTTCCTAGGGTTCAGGGCTAGACCCTGTCAGGCCCTTCAACAGTTTGGAGAATCATGTTTCACTGAGAGTCACTCAAACAGTTCTTGTGGAGATGGCCCTATGTGGAAATGGCCATGTGTGTAACACGAACATGCCACGATGTAATGAAACAACGCTTTGGCTTCTGGGTTCTATATTACTAACCTGCCAAACACTGTGCATATGTGCTTGATAACTGGTATGCTTATGCCAGTAAGAACTGCAAAGAGAACAACGTCTGGATCTGTGAGAATGCAATCATCCAGCTGAGGTTAAAGATAATCAACAGTGGGAAGTGTGGTTTATCATTATGAAATAATTATTTATCATCAGCAGGAAGATCCTCTGGGTGCCTTGTATTGTTAGTTTTTTGGTTTTTCAGAGTTTTCAAATGGCAATTTAAATAGATGTGTAATCAGAGTCCAAATCAGAATCTCCATTGGCATTGTTTTTGGGTCACCTCTGTTAAAAACTACATTACTAAACAAACACACATAGCATGATGCCACAAAGAATGCACAAAGTCTGTCAATTCAGCTCTGAAAAGTGCAATGGATACCAAATAGAAAATGGCAACTCCAGAAAAATTATAAACCAATTGAACTGAGAGATGGAAAGACATGTAGGGTCACAGTTTGCTCATCCCCTGGATGCCCAGTGTATGATTGTCTCCTAGTGTCTATTTGTCAGAGATTTGTCTATTGCAAGTTTAACTCAGGTGGTGAGATTTCAACAACTTCCATTCAGGAGTCTCTTTTGCAATCTCATTGATTGCACTGCTACAAAAATATTTCCTGATAGCCTATTTAAACATTTCTCTTTCCCTCAGTTTTTTCACCCATCTATTAAACCTTCAAGCAACCCTAAACAAATTCCCCTGATTCTCTGTACATACTTGTATAAGATGGCAGTATCCCTACTGCCATCAGTCATCACTTGGCCAAGTTATGCATATGTAGTTCTTTTAAACTTTCTTCAGAAACTAATCCCTCCAGAATCATAATTATTTTGTGGGAAATGATGATTTAGAAAGTACTCTGATATTAATTTCAGCTGACTATATCTTCATTTTACACCCTGTAATATTATAGGACATACTGAAGGACCCTCTTAACAGAGTGTATTGAAAACCTCTGTAACTCACTGCCTCAAGATAAAAGAGTTAAATATTGTGGCTGGATTTCAAACAAATTAGATAACGTTAGGGCACTCATAATGTTCACAGTTATTTAACTGGCAAGCATGATAAATGCATTTCTGTGATGAACACTTCTTGGGGTTACTCCTGAAGACTACTCAGAAGATGTAGGCAATGAATTAAGTAACTGCAGCCTCACATGATGTTGATTCTGCAATGAAACCTGCACAGTCCCCCTGGACTCAGTAGACTGCAATGGCTTCCAGGCTCAATTCAAAGCATTGGTGTTATTCTAAAAAGATAATTTTGCTTCGGATGCTTTGTACCATACTGACCAACACTTTCCTTTATTTTATCCCAGCACGTGAGAAAGAGTAGAACACGTGAGCTGACAGTCCCCACATGCATTCATCTGGGTGTGCAGGATTCTCACTGACGGGCTCTTTTCTCTGAAATGTACTGCTTTGCACTGATGTAAGTGGGGCAGAGTGGGCTGATATGGCATCCAGTTGTCAAAAGTTGGGGTAGGTCTTAAAAGTAGATCTTAGTTCTGTTGAATATTGTACATTTTGTATTGTACTCTTTTAAAAATGTTGTATGTTTTATCTCCTGTATTATCTCTATACTACTGTATATGGATACATCATTTTAAGGGCTTTTTCTGTATTGTACACGTGCTTTGATGTTTGGTCAGGTGTCATTTAAAAATCAAAATCAAAATTAATATATTTTATTCTGTGGTATCCTCTGTCTGAAGAATAGAAAACCCTCATGTGTTCTTGTGAAAGGGGAGACCAGTGGAGTGCACCATGTAACAGTTCCTGATTTCAGATGGAGTTGGGTGGTAGCAGGGGAATTTCAGCATGGGAACTTTGACTCTGGCTCTCCTTTCCCCATCCCTGGATCAGACAAAGCAGTGCTGCCCCTGGGATGGTCACCCCCCACCCCAACCCAGGGCTCTTACTAAGTAACATGATCTAGCCTTAAGTACACTTTGTTTCTTGATTACATGAAGTTTAACCAATGGCCTCAAATTCTGTTTCTGTGAACATTTACACAAACAAAGCTGCACTTGCACACAGGATCATAGAAAACAGAAGAAAGGGATGTGAACAAGGCTGAATAGAAATACAGTTCAGCATTTGCAAGCACTGCAGGAATACATTTGTATTTTTTGTTAGTGATGATGATTGTGAAGCACTGGAATGGGTTACCTAGGGAGGTGGTGGAATCTCCTTCCTTAGAGGTTTTTAAGGTCAGGCTTGACAAAGCCCTGTCTGGGATGATTTAGTTGGGAATTGGTCCTGCTTTGAGCAGGGGGTTGGACTAGATGACCTCCTGAGGTCCCTTCCAATTCTGATATTCTATGATTCTATTATTGTAATTCTGAATATGTCTCTCCCAGTAGATGTGGGGATCACAAAGATTACGACAAAACATTGTTGTACATCACACTCATGCTCTGGATAGACCTGACTTCCATTTTTAATTGTGGTCCATGGGTCAGTGTATGATTTCCAACATTTCTCAATCCATAGTGGAACTCCCACTGTTGTCACCTATAGAGCTGGTCAGGAATGTTTTGCTTAAACTTTTTTTTTGTTGCAAAATGTCAATGTCTTTTGGCTAACACTGACCTGCACTGAATATGCATTGGTGACAAAAAGGTGAAAGGGATCTCGGGTCTAGGATGGAATTTCTGGTCAGAACCAGCAAGTAGAGAGTGGAGAAACTTGCTCTCTGAGGCTAGCCAACAGCCCAGGGGTTAATAATACTCATCTAGAGTGTGGGCACTCTAAAGTCAAATCCCCATTGTGATTCAAGGTACAAGAGCGCACAAGTACATCTTGAAAAATGGTAAGAATGATGAAGAGGACTGATAATTTTACTCATTTTGCAACACAACAGAGCCTTGAGAAGCCCTCATCGAGTCAGGTCTCTCAGGTCTCCATTAAAATGATCTTTTTTGTTTCTCTTCACCTACAGTCAAAATGCTTAACTGTTTTGTCTTGTATAAAATTCTTCATGGTGGTCTTGTGACATCTCTTTTCCTGTGATCCTACCAGGAAAACAGACTTGTAGCAATCAGATAAGAAGTACGCTTCATATATTCACAATCTATTTCCAGTTAAAAGACATCATTTACTTATGTGGTCAGACCATATACAGCCTGTTTATGTTGAATAGAGACAGCTTTTACAGATCATTTCAGCCTGCTGGTGACAGTTGTGTCTGGACCAAGCTCGGATGTTGATGCCATCCACCTGTCCTAGTTTCTCCTTTCTTGCATTTCACTCTGAACAATGTGATTCTACTGGAGAAACAAGTTATTGTTTCCTTTCGTTACCAGAAAGAAATAAAATGAGTGTTTATATTTAATCAGTAGTGTTTCTATATTGCCTTTGTAACACATGGTTAGTTCCCTTAAAGGGAGAATCTACTTTGAAAAGCCCTACTACTTGTTCATATGCAGAGTGAAAGCTTCTGATCTGTGGGACAAATATAAATCTACATGGATTTTTACATCTGTTTGCCCTGCAGAAGGAGCGGGAGCTGTCCCCTTTGTGCATTATCAACAGAATTGCTGAGTTCCAATAAGTTACTATTGTGAAGTTCTAGTCACATGTTGCACACATCTACCTGAGTGTTTCAGTATAACAGAGTGATGAGGGGCACTCTGAATCCATTCACTGAGAAAACATCCTGTGGCACCGGGGTATTTTTCATAAAAGTTTGGGTCGTGGTTACTGTGAAGTCACCCATTTCTGAGGCAGGATGAACTTGGGCAGGAAAACCTACTTTATTAGATAGGAAAAGTAACTCATTATAAGAAGTTAGTCCCCAGTTTCCATTGCGTGATTTTTGTTGGTTTTTTTAATTATTGCAACCATTTGTTTCTATTACTCTCTTGTTTCTAGCTGAATCTCTCTCCTTTCTTAAATAACACTTCTTCTGTGATATTAAAAGTGTCCAGAAGTGCTGTGTGGTTTACAGGAGAGGTGGTTTAAAGTAAAACTATTTAATTACAGTTCATTGTTCCTTTGAGGGTAGAGGATCTGGGATTTCTGAGTAGCCAGTGTCAGGGACTGGATATCTGAGGATAGTGATTCAAGAAGACTTGGGGACTGGGGTGCACCTATTGTTAACCAATAAGGCAAAGTCAGGGCTAGATTTCCCCAGAGGAAAGTGCTTGGGTGGCTGAAAGGCTGGCGGTGTCAGGAGCTAATCCCAGACACTCTGGGAAGGCTACCACTCTCTGAGGCAGGAGGTAACAAGGTGACTCATTGTCCTGGGTACTGTTTCTCTCTCTCACACAGAGGCATCGCTTTAGCAGGTCTGGTGAAGACATGATAAGTAAATGGCAGGGAGCTCTCCCATCAGCTTCAGTACTCCACATAAATGAGAGGTGGAAGCTATGTCCATGTAAACTATGTCAAATTAAGTTACTTAGATTATGTAAATTAAG
The DNA here is from genome assembly GCF_025201925.1 of Gopherus flavomarginatus. Lineage (NCBI taxonomy): Eukaryota > Metazoa > Chordata > Testudines > Testudinidae > Gopherus > Gopherus flavomarginatus. The sequence goes on from NC_066617.1 coordinate 146,589,969, forward strand.
TTCCATAACATACATAGACTTACTCTGAAGTATAGACAAGGCCCCCTCCCTCACACACACACAAGGACAGGATTGAATTCCATTTTTAGTTGTGGTGCATAGATCCAGGTTTAAATTTAGTGCTCCTCTTGATTCACAGTAGACCACCACTGATGCCATTTCGAGTGTTACACAAAGATCAAGAATTGAACTTTACATAATAACAAAACAATTAATTAATATTATTTATTCATCCAATATCTTATCACATTCAGAATCACTTAGTAGTAAAATATACT